>NC_064305.1:7649362-7975999 GCF_023373825.1 Bactrocera dorsalis | reverse complement strand
TACCCTGTATGGGGTTTATTGAATATACATACATATGTATATACAGTCCTCCAGTTCTTGAGAAATCGATCTGAAATTTTGCACACGTCTTTTTTGGTCTAAGATGGTGCTCATTTGTCAGAATCAGCGATATCTGACCACTATAGCATATAGCTGTCATATAAACTGACCGATCAGAATCAAAGGCTTGCATTAAAAACTTTTTTATTTGACGAGATATCTTCACGAAATTTGGCATCGATTAATGTCCTCAACAACGCCACATTTTCCGAAAGTATTGTTTAGATTGGACAACTATAGCGTATAGCTGCCATACAAACTGAACGATCAAAATTAAATACCTGTATGGAAAAGTTTTTTATTTGTCAAGATATCTTCACAAAATTTGGCACAGATTAATATCCTCAATAACGGTACATTTCCCGAAAGTTTTGTTCAGATCGGACCACTATAGGCTATAGCTGCCATACAAAAGTTCAAAATCAAGTTCTTCTATGGAATTTTTTTTTTGTATTTGACAGGATTTTTTTACTGACACTCAAAATCTAGTTCTCTTACGAAACTTTTTAATATGTGTAGGATATATTAACTTCGTTGCAGCCGAAGTTAACGTTTTTCTTGCTTTTAGTTTAATATTTTTTTGTGAAAGCCTCACGACATGTCTAAATATGGCAATGTTTTCACACATGATGATAAAAGTGTTGCTTGAAACAAAAAAAAAAAAACTGAAAAAATACCAACAACAATAACAAAATAAATATTTGCGCAATCAGACTGCTGTGACACTTCACCATTTTGTGTTGGTGTGTGTGTGCGCTTATGGCGATCGCTGACAGTCACGCTTATCGCTGATAATGAAGTGTAAAACAAATTACAATAACAATACAACGAACAACAAATAAAGGTAAATGTGCCGATTTTCGCATATTTGCGCATTTAAAAGAATTCAATAAGTGAATGGCATTTAATTGGGTAATATTAAAATTACTTCGCTTATAGTTGAGTTAAAGTTTCAACACTAAATCAACAAGCGATCGACACTTAACGACTTATTTATTTATGTTAATATGTAGGGCAGTTTTTTTGATAGGTGCCATTAAAAGGCTCAGGGTATAGTGGTGAAAAAAAGAATTATAAAGTGATGAATGATCTTTAATCTACAGATCTTTATATTTGTGATCCTAATCTAATCTAATTTATAGAACTATTGAGATCGATATTTGAGCGCCATTTGCCTTATTCGGTTATTCATTTCAATTGTCTATCGTCAGCTCTATATACATATCTATTATCTAATAGTAAAATTATAGTTATGAAAACATAACTCTTAATTTTATTTTTTTTTTTTAATAATACCTTTCCTAACCTTCCCTTTTTAAGCGAGTGAAGTGGTTTAGTGGTTTGTTTTATTACCCTCTCTTCCGACTTGAAAGATAATATGTTCATATCATGTCACAATTTATTCGAAATATTTGATAACCTAATTTGACAAATATGACAGCAGCACAAATACACATACATACGCAATCGGTGAAGCGGTATTGTTCAACAGTAGTCTTGACAGTTGTTTATTTAGTTGTTTCGAAGTGTTTGATGACAGAGGCGGGGGGAGAGAACAAATAATAAAAAATTCCAAACATGATAATTTTAGGTTTTGAACAATAAATATTACAACAATAAAATTATGACAACAACAAATTAAACGCGGTTAAGTAGAACCGGATATTGGAAATCAGTAAAAAATGCAGTGGGAATAAATCAAGTACATCCATATATGTACATATACGATATGTAGCGCAGTATCAGTGACAATAAGAAAATAAAAATGGTTAGAAAACAATAATTAAGAATTTATAGAAGTTTTTGAAAGTTTTTCATTAAAAATAAGTTCATTCAAAAAAATAGTTTTTTAATAAAAAAAAAAATCATAAAATAGATTAAATTTTTTTTTTAATAAAAAAATCAAAAAATAGATTCAATTTTTTTTCATTATATTTTTTTTTTGTTTTAATTAAAAAATTATTGATATTAAAAATTAAAAAAAAATAGTTTTAATAAAAAAAAAAATCGTTAAAAACTAAAAATTAAAATTGTATTATTTTTTTTTTCAATTACAAAAAAGCGCTATGGAGTTATTAAGAAATTATATATTTAAAAAAAAAAAAATATTAAAAAAAATTCCTTAAAAAATTAAAAATTTTTTTCAAAAAATTAAAAATTATTTTTTTTATTAAAAAAAATATAGATATTAAAAATAAAAAAAAAAGATTTTTTAATAAAAAAAAATTACTAAAAATTAAAAAAAAAAAATCATTTTCATTACAACTTTTTTTTTTCATTAAAACTTTTTTTAATTTTCTCCAATTTCAGAAAAAACGTAATGAAGTTATTGTCTTTCTTATATAAGAACATAAAACACCGCTATTTTTATTTTTTTAATTTTTTTAAATTACAGAAAAACGCTATCAAGTTATTGTTCTTCTTATATAAGAACACAAAATACCGCTATTTTTATATGAAAAAGATCATTCGAAGTTAAGCTGGAGGTCAAACCAGGGCAAAATGTAAAAACTTTTAAAAAGGAAATTTAATATACGAAATGAACGCGAATTTCAACAGACTCTGTGGCCTCACTGTCGATAGAAGAGGTTCTAGCGTATCATACCGTCATACCGTGCGGAACCCAGATGCTTACAGCATAGTCTTACCAATGCGGGACAAGGTGATAGAATATGCTTCTTTGTTTCCCTGGTGCCTTCTCTAGACATTTTCTGCATTCTTTTCTATCTGTCAACAGCAATCTGCGGGCATGTGGCGCCAACCAAACAATGACCAGTTAGTATTCCGATCATATGCCTACAATCTCTTCTATTGAGTGCCAATAGTAATTTTGTTTACTTTCGATCTACCGTTTCACACATGACTTTTGCGATTTTGCACACTGGTAGCTCGTTCCATAGGATTTTGATTTTATTTTCCAATGTTGATCACGTTTTTAGGTGTTCTTAGCCATCTCGTCCAATATTTCATTGCCCTCGTTGACTTTGTGGCCTGGCACCCAGTCGAAGTGTAGTCGCGTGCTTCTGTCGACAATTTTCCGCACCAGCTGCGTCCTCTGAACCCTTTCCACTGCCCTTGATTATTCCTAATAGGGAGAGTATATAATATTTCCGACCTTAACCCTTCTGTACTTGTTTTATATTTTGTTATATTTCTTTCCTTGAAAGTGCATTTCACTTTTATTCGTAGCTCATTAAATTTAATATATCATGAGATGCGATTACCTATACCTATACATAGATACGAAATACGTCTACTATCACGTTTTATTCACAAGAAATTAAGGTCTTTGAATTTCTCAATTTTTTTCTTGCTTTCAACAATATTTTTAGCAATTCATTGCGATCACTCGAAGCTATTGTACTTTCCCTTTTTCATTTTTTTTATTTTTTTTTATTTTCTTTTTATTTTTTTATTATTTTTTTTGTTTTATTTTTGTTTTTAAGTTTTTTCTTTTTATTTTTGTAATATTTAATTTTAAATTTTTTTTTAAGTTTTATTTTTTTTTATTTATTTTCCTTTTTTTCTTTTATTTTTTTTTTAATTTTTTACTCTTCTGAATTTTGCTTTTAGAAATGCAGTAGGCATGCACCATGCTCATTGCTCACGTTTGATTTTCGCTCTAGATTTCGCCACTTCAGCATTTGACAATTGTTTTAATTAATGTACTTGCAATGTACACACATGCATTTGTATACATACATACATACACTTTTGTATGATGTTATCTATGGTAGTTACTCGTGACTGCTGTCAAGTCATTGAATACCTTCCGAAACCAACGTTATGTGTTTCCTATGCAACAATTAAAATACGAACGTGTGAATTGTATTCTGTAATGACTAGTTTTGTATTGTAACTGTAAAAATATACACATAGCTGTAATCATATACTCGTATGCACACTTATATATTATATACAATATATATATGTGTATATGTATGTGTATATGAGCAATGATGGCAATTTTTCATTAATAAAATCATAATGCTAAGTCAGCTTCCTCACCAAGTGCACTTTACATACATACATGTACATATTAGGGTGACTCAAAACACGTATACTTGCTTTGAACTCTGAAAAATAGGTGATTAAACACCCAAGAAAGTCACTCAAAGTATTTGCTCTTAATTGCAAAGGATTATCAGAGAGAAAAATCTCGGTAATAAGAAAAAAATAGAAGACTGTAAGGCCTAGGACCTTCCTGTTACTATTAAGACCTCATATTTAAAGAGACTTTCTGAAAGATATCTAAAACCTTATTTCTTCAAAGTATATCATACCATATAGTGTTGGAAAGTTAAGATTTTAAGCTTCATTTAACAAAAAAAAAGTTGAATTCGGGGAAGTTGAAAAAAAATTACATCTGTTCAAAAATAAGTGAAAATAATGAAGAAATTCGCTATATTTGAAATCTTTGTATAAAAAAAGGGAGGAGGCGATGCTGTATCACTTCGTGTAGCACAACAATGGTTCGCTCGCTTCCGTTCTGGAAATTAGGAAATATCGATTTACATTGATGAAAGTTTTACACTGATGGAATAATGTCTCTAGCGGAAAAATGGCAAAAAGGTGGATCTACCAAAATGTTACATATTTGTTCATTTATTTATTATTATATATAAATAAAATAAGTTGAAGTTTGTTTAGAAATACGAAAAGACTTTTTCGACTACCCAATATTTCTATAATTTTTGTTTATTATTATTAATATTGTAATTTTTTGTTTATAATTTTTTCATATTTTAATGATGAGTTCATGTTCTTTACAATTTTTACCCTAAATTACTCATTTTGAATGGTTTACAGCACGTGACCTACTTTTATATGGCTAATTAGTAATTAAAAAGTAATAATTATACTTCAGTTATTATAACATACAAAAACATGTAGACGCATAAAAAATTGCCGTTATCTAAAGATAATACAAACTAGTATAAAAAAGTCATAGAGAAAAAATTAATAAATAAATTAAGAACTCTTCCCACATGATAAACGCTCACTACAACAGCAACTGGTTTTGTAAAAGACCAACAAGCTACAAAATTACGTGGTTGGATCGAGAAGTCCCGAGAAGTCCCTTAAAGTTATTCCCAATGCAACATTGTTCTTGCTTATTGCCATTTTTTTAAATTGTCGACAAATTAATATTTTGGGTTATATTAGAAGTCCAATGAAATGACTTAAAATCGTAAAAGTTTAAAAATATTTATTATTAGCAGGAGGAATCCATTTCCATTAATTCAATGGTTGAGAAGTGTTTGAAAGCATTTTGTCGAGAGAAAAAGTTCCAATTTTCGATATAACAGAGATTATTTCAAAATTCTTCCATACAATAACTGGTATAATATTCTACAAACGAAGATTTAAGGTTTGTGCGTTGACTCAGGCTAAGTGAGTTTTCTTTCCATTTACAAGACTAATTCGAGCAATAGATCTTAGCAGTACTTATTTGTGAAGGTTCTTAATGCTTAACGAAGTTTACGATTGTAACGTTGTGAAGAACCAACGTAGCTCAAAAAATATCGTAACGCATATCAAACAAAGGGTGCTGGGTCGGTTAGATCAGTTCACCAAAAAACTCATGAATGTACGAATATTGTTATGTGGAATAGATGCGATAGCACACACCTCTATAACCTATGGAGGTATATTAAACGAGTTATTGAATTTCATTATTGACCGCAATTAAGTATAGTTCAAAATATTGCTCGAAAGAAAACTTAAAAATTGTCGAGAAAAGTATTTTGAATGATAAAATTAGTCGCATTAGACTAAAAATTGGGCTCGGTTCCGACTTTTTTTTACAAACTAAGATTTTAGTATAGGCCAAAAAATTGGTCGAAGGAAAATTTTAAAATTCTCGAGAAAAGTATTTTAAGTGATAAAATTAGTTGCATAATACTAAAAATTGGGCTCTGGTCCAGCACTTTTTGTACAAATTGAGATATTTATTATTATTTTTTGTTTAAAATACTGCCGAAATGGTTTGAAAGACATGTGATTTAGTACTAAAGAAATAGTTCTCATTGAAATACGTAAGAAACGATGCAGAAAGAAAAAATTATAAAAGACAATTGGCTTTCTGAACATCCGGAGAAGACCAAAATTCGCTGAAGGCGCTCTCATCCAGCCGAGGGTTATATCAAGTGTTTAGAGAATTGGATTAATGATTATATGTTGTTATTTTGAAGGCGATATTGTAATAAAATACGTAGTCTGGGTCAAATTTGAACACATAATACGCACTTAAAAAACCGTCCTCGTATCTTGGATTAAGAATTATTAAGTCTATTTTCAAGGTGATAACAAACACTTGTAATAAAATACGTAGTCTGGGTCAAATTTGAACACATAATACACTCACTTAACGAAGCTTCCTCGTGTATATGTACATATCTCGGAAATAAAATAATATTTCAGTGTATACTATGCCAGACTCATGTAAACTCAAATGGAAATTTAAATATGCGGGCACGACTTTCCACAGGCCTCACAAACAAACATTCATGACAGATACATACATACATATGTGTAGAGCAAGTGACCATTAAGCACAGGTATGTATGGAGACCACAAAACCTAGTTAAACAATTTTCCACGTGTGAGCGGCAATTGGTGTTGCCACCCGTGCTACTGCTACTACTATCGCCGGTATTTGCCGTTGTTGTTGTTGTTGTTGGCCATATTGACATGCCTGAGTTGACACGGTATGCTTGGAAACGGTTTTGTATGGGGGATATGGAGCGCATTGAAAGTAATGGCTTCTGGTTAGACATGCGAGCCGCCAAATGAACCTGTGTCGGTATGTATGCATATGGTATATGTAGATGGATATGTATGGACTAGTAGCTGTGGCTCGCCTCGAGTTGGCTGGCATGTAATTGGGCCATCAAACGGTTGTTGCTGTAGTTTTTTTGCTACTGTTGTTGTTATATTGGTTTGTTTCCCTTTCTGCGATATTTGGACTGTGTAGCGGCGGTCGGTGCTGAGCGCCAGCCAAACGAACCGGGCGCACCAAATGCCGACAGCACGGAGGTGGCGGTGTGGGTGGCGCGCAATTAAATGCAAATACATATGTATGTATGTATGTGTGTGGCTCAGCTGGTGCCGCACTGGGTGCGGTCGGCTGATTCGATCAGTCAACAATTTGTGCTATAAGTGTGGGCTACGGCGCGACCCAACGGCTGGCTTCAAAAGCGGAGCGGCAATTTTGCCACTGTCCACTTGTATGTGCTCTGCACTACCAACAACAAAAATAACATGAACAGACCACAGGCAGATGACATCAGTTGCATAGCTATGCAGCAGCTTGCTAATCACAATAATAACAAAAACAATAATAATAAAATAAAAATTAATTCAACTAAAAGCCCTCATAAGGCTAATGCTGGGCTACAACAATAACAGCAACAACGTGATTGGTATTTTTATTAAAAATTCTTGCTTATAAACATTTTTCGCATGCCACAAGTGGCTTTTAGCTGAAAAGGGTCAAAATGCACGTCGACAAAGTCGTTAAAACTCGTTTAATAAGCTAACGGTATTAACGAAATAATTGTAGGGTTTAGTGGTGTTACGGCACAAAATTCGTTTTCACCATCTGCTGCCAGCGTCAGCGCCAGCCAGTCATGTGGCACGAGGAAGACGAGGAAATGTTGGCTGTTGCAAAAAGCCGCCTTATAAGCGCCAATGGGCAAACAAGGAGGCGTCGGCAAGCAAAAACGTGACTTACATAAGTTTTTTCTATTATTAATGAAAGTGGCCAACTTTTTGAGTATTATTTCTGTGTGTCTGCAGCGCCAATTTTGTAAATATTTTAAATCATATACTTGTAGTCTGATATTGTAATTACTGTGGTTAAAGTTGGCAAGTTATTTTTCGTTAAATTTGAGGTTAAACAAGAAAAAACATTGACTTCGGCTGCACCGAAGCTATAATACCCTACACAGATGCGTCTCTTATGGCCCAAAAGGGTATAAAAAGGTCTATTTCTTGATTTTGGTCAGTCAATTTGTATGGCAACTATATTCTGTAGTGGTCCGAACTAAACGATATATTCAGGTATTATAGCACTGCGTTGGATTATATTCTGTGTGGAATTCCATGAAGATATCTTAAGACATAAAAAAGTTTTTCATACAAGAACTTGATTTTTATAGATCAGTTTGTATGGCAGGTATATGCTATAGTGGTCCAATATTGACGGTTCCGACAAATGAGTAACTTTTTGTGGAGAAAAAGGCCTGTGCAAAATTTCAGATCGACATCTCAAAAACTGAGGGACCTATTCGTATATAAACAAACGAAGTTAAAATCTAATCAAATACTTGAAGGACAAGAAAAGGTCTTCAATTTGCCGGGTAAAATCATTTGAAGTGTATAATAGAGACATAAATATATAATAATTAAAACTTATTTCAGTAGACATAACATAACTTTTCTAGGCTCATTAATAAAAGTTTGGGCTCTCACTGCTTTGAACTCTATCACACTATGTACATACTCAGCCTACTCAAACTAAAACACGTGTCAGGTAGTCACTTTGTCGGGTTGGGTCAATTGAACTGTCTTATGTATAGGATCATGAAAACTGCATTCAGTAGACATAACATAACTTAGCTGGGTCCAATTATATTATTTTTATCACTCAATGCTTTTAGCTCTATCACACTTTTTTCAGCTTCAGACCTCAAACTGAAACTAGTGTCAGTTATTAATTATTTGTTATACAAATTTATAACTTATATACTTGTATATATATATATAGATGAACCCAATCCCTATCTACCCATTCATTGCATTTTAAACCCTCAAACAAACTTTTATTAAAACGTCTTAAGTAAACCCTTTCAAATCGACCAACTTGACATTGATCCAGGTTCATTCATTTTTTCACACAGTCACTTATCAATGTCAACAAATGCGAGATGCATAATTTTGAAGACTTCAGCATATAAATTACTGTTATACATGAAAAACAAAAACAAAAACAAGAGCAAGCACACGGTTGTTGTCACTCATAGTCCACTATGTTAAATTGCCAAAATAATTCATTGCCTAAATATAATACGCGCAGCATAGCAATCAACGAGCTGCGCATAATTTGTTTATTTTTCGTTTTTTTTTTTGACAATTCGTTTAGCATAATAATACGAAATTTTCACATCAATCAACTGACATTAACACGCCAGGGCGCAGCGTGAGCGGCTGAAGAGTAGTTTGGCCTTTGCATTGTTGGGTTTGGTAAGGCAAAATAAAAATTAAAAAAAAATACCAAAAAAAAAATTATTAAAAATAATTAATTAATATAATTAAAAAATATAAAAAAAATTAAAATAAAAAATTAAAAAATTATTGAAAATAATATTGAAAAAATATAATAAAAATATATAATTATTAGAAAAAAAATTAAAACAATAAAATAAAAAAATTCAATTAATAATAATAATATTAAAAAATATAATAAATACATATAAATAGTAAATAAAAACATATAAATATAAGTAAAAAATTTAAAACAATAAAATAAAAAAAAAAATTATTAAAAGTAAAAAACTAAAAATTCAAAAAATTTAAAAAATTATTGAAACTAATAATATTTAAAATTAAAAATTAAAAAATTATTGAAACTAATAATATTAAAGAAATATAATAAAAATATATAATTATTAGAAAAAAAATTAAAACAATAAAATAAAAAAATTCAATTAATAATAATAATATTAAAAAATATAATAAATACATATAAATAGTAAATAAAAACATATAAATATAAGTAAAAAATTTAAAACAATAAAAAAAAAACAAAATAAAATATTAAAAAATATAATACTATATATGTTAATATTTTTTTTAATTAAATGAGAAAATAAAAAAAATATATATGTATATGTACTCGTACATTAGTATAATATTTTCTTCGTCAGCAGCTTCAAATTTTTTTTCTTTTGTGGACGTGCTGCGTGAATTATTATTAAAGTTTGTCACTATTTTTGTTTCCTTTTTACTTTTTTACAGCGTTTCGTTTTTATCGCTCAACACAACAACACAATGAAACTTATTAAAAGAGCTGCAGCCTTTATACTCTTATTAAAAAAGCGTGGTTTAAAAAGTAAAAATAAAAAGAAAAACAAAGTAAAAAAATAAAATAAATAAAAAAATTAAATATGAAATAAAAATGTAAAGCAATTAAACAATGGAAGAAAGTAAAATAAAAAATAAAAACAAAAAAATTAAAATTAAAATTAAAATAAATAACAAAATTAAAAACAAAATATTAAAAAAAAAAAAAAAAAAAAAAATAAATAAATAAAAATAAAAAAATAACAATAAAAGGCAAAGCAAGTGAACGGTCACAGAAAGTGCAATAAAGACAAAACTAAAAATAATCCAGTCAAAACATGCTAAAAAAGCGCTGTAGTACTAAATAGATATTAACATTTCTTAAGAAAAAATTATAAAAACTTAAATTACATAAATAACGAATCCTAGGTAGGTAGTTATAGCGTCTAACTATGCTGGTTTAACGATGCACATATGCCCTTAGGAGACCCATTGTGAAACCAACGGTACCAAAATTCCTTCACTCTATTGTCTCCTCACTAAACCACCACCCGTACTACTGATGAAGGTCAGTAATACCAAAAGTTTTATTTGTGTATATTATGGTAAGTTCATCTGTTTCACAGTTACCAGGGATATCGCTATGTGCTGGGATACATTGTAGGTTTATCCATGAAATAGGATGTTAGATCTAAGAGATCCATGCATTTTTTCACTAACTTTGACGAAACCACAAAGACTTTAGTGATTTAAAGCCATCTGTATATATTATTATTATTATTTTTTATAATTGTATGAGGTTTTGGCTATAAAATACTCACTTTTTTAACACTTAAATATAAGGAGTGGTTTATAAAACCGTTGCTAATAAATAAAAATCAAAAAAATAAAAATAAAATAAAGTAGCAAAAAGCTTGGGTGCGCTAATGTCTAGGATTTCAAATAAATAGCACCAAATTTAGAGTTCGAGGTAAAGGTGGAGTTTTAAGAGTGCAAAAAATATAACGGGTGATTTTTTTGAGGTTAGGATTTTCATGCATTAGTATTTGACAGATCACGTGGGATTTCAGACATGGTGTCAAAGAGAAAGATGCTCAGTATGCTTTGACATTTCATCATGAATAGACTTACTAACGAGCAACGCTTGCAAATCATTGAATTTTATTACCAAAATCAGTGTTCGGTTCGAAATGTGTTTCGCGCGCGTGTTTTGTTCAGCGATGAGGCTCATTTCTGGTTGAATGGCTACGTAAATAAGCAAAATTGCTGCATTTGGGGTGAAGAGCAACCAGAAGCCGTTCAAGAACTGCCCATGCATCCCGAAAAATGCACTGTTTGGTGTGGTTTGTACGCTGGTGGAATCATTGGACCGTATTTTTTCAAAGATGCTGTTGGACGCAACGTTACGGTGAATGGCGATCGCTATCGTTCGATGCTAACAAACTTTTTGTTGCCAAAAATGGAAGAACTGAACTTGGTTGACATGTGGTTTCAACAAGATGGCGCTACATGCCACATAGCTCGCGATTCTATGGCCATTTTGAGGGAAAACTTCGGACAACAATTCATCTCAAGAAATGGACCCGTAAGTTGGCCACCAAGATCATGCGATTTAACGCCTTTAGACTATTTTTGTGGGGCTACGTCAAGTCTAAAGTCTACAGAAATAAGCCAGCAACTATTCCAGCTTTGGAAGACAACATTTCCGAAGAAATTCGGGCTATTCCGGCCGAAATGCTCGAAAAAAGTTGCCCAAAATTGGACTTTCCGAATGGACCACCTAAGACGCAGCCGCGGTCAACATTTAAATGAAATTATCTTCAAAAAGTAAATGTCATGAACCAATCTAACGTTTCAAATAAAGAACCGATGAGATTTTGCAAATTTTATGCGTTTTTTTTTTTTAAAAAGTTATCAAGCTCTTAAAAAATCACCCTTTAATAAGAAAAAAACTATGTATACAAATACCCCAAAAAAATAAATAACTGTAGCCAAAGCAGAAAAAACTTATAAAAAATACTAATGGCGCCAAGACAACAATTTTTTTTTAATTAAAATGTTTACTTTACTTAATTAAAAAATAATATATTTTATAAAACCTAATAATTACTTAAGCAAAACGCAAAAAAAATCACAACAACAGCAAACAGTGCCTCCAAAAGTGTGTCACTGGTTCAAGTTTGCCGCGTGCCTAGTTTTTTAAACACTTTTTTTTTTTTGTTTTTGTTTCGTGTTATTTCATCAAAGCCTGTTGCTACAGCGGCTCTCCCATGAACTTGTTTCAAATGATTTTATTTTTTCAACTATTATTTAGTTTTCTTTTTTGTTTCAATTACTTTTTTCTTTTGCTCCTCGCCCAGTATTTGTCTATATTTTATGCTAAATTTTTAATGCAAAATTTCAATGGCAATTTCTATGAGTTTCGCATGGCAATTGGCAGTTTTACGACTGTTCCATTGTAGTCGAATACTCGCATATATGTATGTGTATAATATACAATATATGTATGTACATATTTACTAGTGCTCATACATATGTATGATATTTGCATATGTGTTTTATTCATGGTGAAAAAATTCCAAAACAAGCGAGCTGCTGCTAATTGGCATTTAATTTAAGAGTTTATTGACTTCGCTTTTGTTTTACTAAAGGCTGGCGTTTAAGTGAATGCATTGATGTGCGTAAAAACGTTAGTGTTTATAATGTAATTTTAGAAAAAAAAATTTAAATAAAAAAATAAATAAAATAAAAATTAAATAAATAAAAATGAATAAAATAAAAATTAAATAAATAAAAATGAATAAAATAAAAATTAAATAAAATAAAAAAATAATTAAAATTAAAAAAAAAATAATAATAAATAAATTTTTTTATTTTAACATCTATTCTATTTTTATTTTATTTTATAATTAAACATTTTAGAAATTTTTTTTCTTTACTAATTTTTTTGTTTAATTTTTACACTAAAACGGGTGGGTTAGCTAAAATTAAATTTTTTTAATTTCTAATTTCATTGCTTTTTTTAATTTTTATATTGTTTAAATATTATATATTTTTTTAATTTTATTTTATAATTTTTGTTTAATTTTTATGTTTTTATATTTTTGTCTTAAAAACTTTCTTAGTTTATGCAATTTATAATATCCAATTTCATATTTTTATGCTTCTGATTAATAATTTGTTTAATACATTCATTTAAATTATAAAATTTTAATTCTGTTTATTTCATAATAATTCTTTATTTGAATTTATATTTTTCAGTTAAACTTATATATTGAGAAAATTTTGCTTTCTCGTATTTATTTTCTGATTTTTTTTTTAATATTTTTTTTTTTTTTTTAATTTAAAACTTTTTAATTTAACATTTTTTTTTTAATTTTTATTTTTTATTGTTTGCCTAAATATCTCAATTTTAAAATAATAAAAATTTCATTACACAACATCCCAATTAAAAACTGTATAATAGGAAGAACAAGAAAACAACACCACAAGTTGTAAAAATTAATTGAAAATCACAATCTCTTAAACGGTCATCAATTTCACTCAAGTGAGGAACTAAAAATCAATTACTCGAACTTTTGCGAGCAAAAACACGCGAAACAATCAACGTCCATAAAATTTTGTAAATAAAAATCTTATGGAATATCATGACTAATACGACAGGGAGATAGGATGCAGCAATGTACATATGTATATAAACATACAATATGAGCAATAGCAGACATTTGGAAAGTTTGGCAGACAAGCGAATGTATTGCCTATAAAGGGGGGAGGAGTTGCTGTAGTCAATTGGTTAGTCATCTGATCACACAAGAGCGATAGCTGTTCAGTAGTGGGTGGAAAGAGTTCATTTCAAATAATAAAGACAAAAATAAATATGTATGCATAATAAAAAATTAAAACAAAAAGGTGTTTACAAGAACTTTAAAAGAAAAAAGTAATATAAAAATAAATAAAAATTTAAAAGTTGATTTAAAAAAGTTGAAATATTAAAAACAAACTATAAGAAATAAAAAAATAAGAATTAAATATCAAATAAATAAAATTAAAATTATAAAAAAAAATAAAATAAATTTAAAAATATGTATGTATAAAAAAATTAAAAAAAGTTAAATAAATTGAATAATTAAAAAATTTAAACAAATTGAATAATTAAAAAAAATATTAAAAAAAAAACAATAAAATATTAGCATTGAAAATAAAAATGATAATATTCGTATACCAGCCAGCGTATCACTGCAGCACAATCACTGCAGAGAATATCCCGCTGTTAAGTCTAACGTCGCTATGTTACTGCTTGCATAAACCTTCACAGCGCCCATTCACACCACAACCACTGCAGAGAACATCCCACTGTTAAGCCTAACATTATTATGTTATTGCTAACATTAACCTTCACGGTAGCTTATTTTATTTACAAAATATGCTGCTACCACACACACATTTTTTTTTGTTTTTTTCTTTAACAAACATGCATTGACTCACTCATCGGCGTTCGGCACGATTTTGTACAAGTATTTCGATTGTTTACATTTGGCAAGTAAACGCCGCCGCAATGACAGCAAATTTTTTTTGTCTAAATTGACACAGAGCTGACTTTTGAATCATGATTTTCATTGAAGATACGATGTTTACTGTGTGTATATTTAAGTGTGTAACAGTCTTGGCGCAATGTTTACAAATTGACATGCGCTGAATATTTTCTAGTGATGAGATGATGTAATGCTTTTAACAGCAAATTTGAGCAGCTGTAAAATTGACTTTAATCAATTGATTTTCATAATTTTATGAGCAGTTAAGTTGATTGATTGAAGAGGTTTCTTTAGTAATTAATTGAATGAAGCAACACAATGCTGCAATTAATAAAAGCCGTAAGCAAATTGAGAATTTATTATATTTAGCAATAAGGCCAATTTCTGGCTCAGATAATGTAAGCAATCAAAATTGCTGCATTTGGGACGAAGAGCAACCTGAAGAGATGCAAGAGCTGCAATTTCGATGAGAATCGTCAATAGAGACCGTTATGGCGCCATGATAACCGACTATTTGATGACTGAAATTGAAGCTCGTGATCTCGGCGACATTTGGTTTCAACAAGACGGGGTCACATCACATCAATCAATGGATTTATTGAGAGAACACTTCATTGAGCAGATAATTTCACGTTTTTGGCTGGTCGATTAGCCACCACGATCATGTGATATCACATCGTAAGACTTTTTCCTCTGGAGACATGTAAAGTCTAAAGGCTATGTAGACAATGCCGCTCCGATTCAGGCCCTGGAGCAACACATCATGTATATTATTCGCCAGTTACTAGTCGAAATGCTCCAATGAGTCATTGATAGTTGGTGTCAGCGGATGGACCATCTGAGACGTAACCGCGGCCAACATTTGAAAGAGATAATCTTCGAAAAAGAAATGCTAAAGAATAGTATTTCGAATGGTAATAAACATTCCCCATTAGATTTGAAGTTTCTGTGTCTGTTCGTTGAAAAATGGGGTCCCTTTATAATCTAACAAATACATTGCTCTAACAGAGCTGGATGTCAACAATACTATTTCGCACCAAAAAAAAATAAATAAATAAACAAAACCAAGCACTGCCAGGGTTGCATTATGTTGTTTTCGAATGAGTATATAAGATATCTTTTGCAATACAGATTAATTAAAAAACATTTCAGAAATTATAAGACAACCTAAGATTTATTGAAATTTGTTTTAATCTCTCCTATAAATCTTCGTTGGCTTGTTTCTTTATTGCTGTTTGACATTCCATTTTTTATAGTTCAGCGAACAAACAGCGCTAATTGAATTTAAATGGAAATTGTTTAATTGCTGCCTCTTCTTCCTCTTCTGCTGCCTGCCTCCCAAGAAACGTTAAATTTCGCATGGCTTACACCGCGATCTTTCACACCGCGAACAGCGCAGCGGAGCGAAGGCGCAATTTCATTATCAGCTTTAATGCCAAAACGGGGCAATAAAATCCGTTAATGCCCACAGCGCAGCTTTTTCGGTATTGATTTCAAAGTTTATTTCACCTTACACGCTGCCAATTAGCATGAGGCAAATAAATTAACAATTTTAATGCAACCGTAACTTTGACATTTACTGCGCGTAAAACATATATGGCAGCAACGGCTAAGGAAACGCGTGTAATCAACGATAAGCAAATTGCAAAAAATAAAAAAAAATCGATAAATGTAATTTAATATAAAACAAAAACATTTGCAAATGTGCAATTTATTAAAATGAGAGAAAAAATGCGCCGCGTCAAGCGAAGAGAGGTCATGAAAAATGCATGAGTGAGTAGGAGCGCCTAAAATGGCAATTTGAACTCACAAAATTTATTGTAAACAAATATTCATTAATTCAAGTATTGAAACAATATTTTACAGCCCACAAACGAAAACTCGCTGTCGCATACTTGACAGCTGTCATTTTTGTTTTTCCTTAACTACGGTTTTGTGTTTGTGCCACTTTTCTGTAGCGCGCCTGCCAGTTTAGTGGGCGTTAAGTGATTAATTGGTAAAATCAAACGACTAGACTTAAGTGAGCCTTATTTATAATATTTATGCATGAAGGCGGCACTTAAGCCAGTACAGGGTGGTATGAAATGATGTGGAGAGTTGAAGCAGGTTCCAAAATTAAAAATGCTCAAAGTTAAGATGAAGAACTATCATACTTTCTTACATTATAAAATTTTAAGATTGAGTTAAGGCATTCAAATAAATACTATACTTTGGAAAGGGCTTAAAGGGATAGCTCCATCCGTTATAGAAAGATCGTTAAGGAAGCTGAATTTTATATTCAGATTCAGACATTTTCTCGTGAGAAAATGTTGCGATTGCTATAGAGAGTCAAGGAAACGGAAAATTAATTTCTGAAGGGCTTGAGAAAATGTTGAGGATCAATTTAAAAGAAATAATTTTCTAAAAAAATTTACTAAATGTTGAGATCGTTATTGAGAATTAGCTTTACTATTAATAAATTCCTCAAAGGCTTGAGAAAATGTTGAGGTCTGTGTAGAGCATCAATTCGAGACCAATAAATTTCTGAAAGTTTTGAGTAAATGTTCAGATTTTTATTTGAAAATTAGTTTCAGAACAATAATTGTTTAATAGACTTGAGAAAATGCTGAGATCTCTATTGAAAATTATCTTAAGAATAATAAATTTCTGATAAGCTTTTGAAAGTGTTGAGATCTTATATCAGTTTTAGAATAATAAATTTCTCAAAGGCTTGAGAAAATGTTGAGATCGTTATTGAGAATCAGCTTGAGAATGACAAATTTCTCACAGACTTAAGAAAAATGATCAGATCGGTATTGAGACTCAGCATGAGAATAATAACAATAAGGTTTGAGAAATGTTGAGATCAGCTTGAGAATAATACATTTCTGAAAAGTTTGAGAAAATATTGAGATAGGTATTGAGAATGAGCTATACAATAATAAATTTCTCAAAAACTTAAGTAAACATTGAGATCAGTATTGAGAATGACAAATTTCTCACAGACTTAAGAAAAATGATCAGATCGGTATTGAGACTCAGCTTTGGAACAATAATTTTCATAGAGCCTTGAGAAAATGTTGAGATCGAGACTGAGATTGAGCTTGAGAACAATCATTTTTAGACGCTTGAGAGCTTATGGAGTATTACAGTTTGAGAATAATAAATTTCTCAAAGGCTTGAGAAAATGTTGAGATCGTTATTGAGAATCAGTTTGAGAACAGTAATTTTCAAAAGGAGTTGAGAAAATGTTAAGATCAGTATTGAAAATTAGCTTGAAACTAATAGTTTTCTTAGAGCCTTGAGAAAATTTTGAGATCTACATTGAGATTCAACATGAGCCAAATAACTTTCCTTGACATTTGAGAAGAAATTCAGTATTAACTTGAGTATAGTATATTTCTGAAAAGCTTGAGAAAACGTTGAGATCAGTATAGAGAATAAGCTACAAACAATATAATTATCAACCACTAAATAAAATATTGCGAAAAAAACGCAAAATACAATAATGCACTTATTTGCATTAGAACAGCAAGTGTTTGAGTTGCCAACACACGCCTCCAGCAGCAGACTAGTAAACACTCCACACTCAGCAGACACGGCAACGATCTCATTTGGCCATCAACAACCAACAGCAGCAATAATATTTTCGTTTCAAACATAGAAAACTCGTTACTGCGCTATAAATTGACACTTGAATATTTTATTATTGTAAAAGAATGCTTGAGAGCTCGCTGTTTATTTGCTTTTACAAAAATTTACTTCTTTTTTTAACTCCGGCACAGTCATTTTGACTTGAAATATTTATGCTGCTGAAGGCCAAACGTCAGCAGAGTGAATGTTTCTTGAAGTGTTGGCTTTCGGCTGTCGCGGCTGCCATAAGCACCTGCACGGCACGTAACGTCACGTCACGTCTCACTGCTGTGCACTTCACTTGCAGCTCAGCGCTGTTTACGTTTGTGTTTGTTGTCACAACAATTTCAGTTAGTGTCTTGTTCTTATTGCGAAACTTATCAGAGTTGGTGTTGCCATTTTGTCGGGTCGGGCAACCCACGTCGCTTTGTAGATTTATCCGGTGTGCCAAAGCTAGAAGTGTTTGGTAATTAATTGAAATCTTGAAAAGCACACAAAATACAACAAAAGCAACAAAAGGTGTAATGCGCAATTACGCGCTAGAACATTAGCATCGACAAAAGTAACAACAAAGAGCAAATTAGGTTAGCGACAGCGCAGTGTAAGTGTAGGTGCTGATCGGCAAGTGTTGACGCAAGTGGGCTTTTCCAGCTCTTCAGTCACGTGGGGTGCGCTTTTTCAGTACAAATGTGGTTCCCTGTTTTCACAACGCACTTACATAATTAGTTGGTTAACCTCTTCACTAGCAGGTCTTCGTGAACAAAAAAAAATGTTTTCTTTGCACACCTCATCTTATTAGCGTAGAATGGTTTAAAAGCTGATAAGATTATTAAAAGCTTGTCATATAATCATTATATAACACAAAAAGTAGAACAGACTTCCTCTTGTTTCTTTAATCATTCCTTTATCTAAAGATTTAATTTAAATCTTAGAGTTATATCAGAAGATTATTTCTTTTAAAAGCTTTATAGAGCTTTTACCATTTTTTTCTAAATTGGTATTATATAATTTTATTTGTATAATCACTTAGCGTCATATATTGAACTTTTTTCGTCTGAAAGTTTTATGGAGCTTTTAAGTTTTTTTCCAAATTGGTATTAAACAGCTTAAAGTTTTTAAAAAATATACACCAAATCACTTATTGTCATATATAAAGCTTTTTTTCCTGAAAGCTTTATCTAGCTTTTACGATTTTTTTCTAAATATATTTTGAGTATTTTATAATATTTTCGAGACCAATGCAAAGTTCTAACAAATATGTCGAGTCAATAAAGTTTGTGTCAAACAAGAAAGCCAATTTCTTCTGAAAGCTTTACGGAGCTTTTACAATTTTTACTGAATATATTTTTAAAACTTTTGCCCTATCAGGAGTGGTGCAAGTTTCTAACAAAAAACTTAATTTCATATAAAGAATTATTTTCTTTTGAAAAATTTATAATTACTAGATATTCTACAACTACTTTTTTTTGGAGTGAGGCAGAGTGTTATTTATTGAGCTTTTTATTTCTAAGTAACTTTTTCCTTCTAAAAGCTTTGTTGAGCTTTTATACTTTTTCCTTCAACGATATTATATAACTTTCAGTTTCTTTGATGCGCGGTTCTAGTAAATTCTTTTATGTACTTTATTGAGCTTTTTTCTTTTGAAAGCTTTATCAAGTTGGTACCAAATTCTTCTTAAGCGACAAAATGTAACTTGCAGTTTATTGGGAATGAAACAAGTTTCTAGCAAATTCCTTAGTTTCGTTTAAAAATTCTGTTTCTTCTGAAAGCTTTGTTGAGCTTTTACGATTTATTTTTCAAAATCAATATTATATAACTGTAAGTTTTTTGAAAGTTACGTAATGTCCTGAAAGTCACTTTACATCATATATTGAGCTTTTATCTTCTGAAAGCTTTATCGAGCTTTATCGTTTTTTTTTTTCAAAATCGATATTATATAGCTCTGAGCTTCTTGAGAATTGTGTAAAATCCAGAAAATCGCTTAACTTCATATATTAAACTTTTATATCTGAAAGCTTTATGGAGCTTTTACGATTTCTGTTTCATAAAATCGGTTTTATGTAATTTTGAATTTTTCGAGAGTAATGCAAGTTTTCTGCGAATCATTTTGTGTTATTTAATTAGCTGTTTTCTTCTGAAAGATCTATCGAGCTTTTCCGAAATTCCGCTAAATCGGTATCCTACAACACAATACTTGCTGTAATTGAATTTTTTTACAGAAGTTGAGAGACAATACGTATTATTTTTACAAGTGGCTACAATATTGAAACAAAAATAATAAGTTTTCTAAGCTACCTCGTGAAATTGCTCTCTTTATCAGTATCACTAGACCTTTAACGTCAACTCCTTCCATAACAATTAGCTAAAACATAATTTGCGTAGTTAACAATGTTCAAAATCAATTGTATTCTAATTGAAAGAGATAACGGTGTAAATATTTACGAAACTCATTAGCGCATTTACAGGCTTTGATAACAAATCAGCAAGCAATAAAGATAACACTATACGAGGACATACTACCATATACATATATACATATTGTACATATATTTACCAAAATAAGCCATATCGAAATTCGGTAAAAACTGTAACTGGTTCACACGTACACGCTTGTCGATAATAGATCATAAATTAGAGATACTTGTGTTCCCACGAACGATGTACGAAGAGCGCCATTGTCCGATAGAGCTTATTGCGTGTGAATATGGGATTTAATAATACTTTTTATTCTAGCTTATGGTCTCATAAAAGTGCTTATGTTAAGTACATTGATTATTACTCGCAATTCAGGATTATCAGAGTTAGTTTTGGAAGAAAGTAGTAAGAACTATAGTAAGAAAGCTTCACTATGAACAAAAGCATGCCATAAAAGAGCTTATTTGATAACCTTATCGATATTGCTAAGTCGCATGCAAAGTTATTGAACTTTTGAGCAGGCACGCGTAGAACTGGAAGACTGATAACAGACGACGCCTCAATTGAGATCTTTATTCGAAACAAATACCACAGAACACTATATACACTATAGAGAACGAAGATGATATAGGGATATAGAGCTTCACTTTTATCAAGCACTGATTCTGAGAGAGATAAATAGAGCGTGAAAGAGAGAGGAGAGAGAAAATATGATATATATGTATGTGATATAGCCACACAGAGCTTCACTTTTGTTGAGGATTGAGTGAGAAACGCGGGATGCAAAAATAATAACTTGAAAGAGAGATTAAGAGAAATAGAAAGGAGAGAGAAAATAAGATATAGTCAAACAGAGCTTCACTTTTGTCGAGTATTGATTCTGATTATAAAAATATGCCACAAAAATTGGTCCATTAATATCACAATAGGTAGGCTAAGTCCGAAAGAATATATCATCTATATAAATCATTTTTACATACATATGTACATAGCTCACACTTTCATGTGGTTTCGCTTTTAGTACTTTTCTTTTAGATCCCGAAACTCACAATAAACTCCATAATACATAACCGACAATAATACGTTCGTAACTAGTTCGTAAGATATAATAAACGACAGTTGTTAGCGCCAAAATAACGTTTATAATCAAAGCTAAATATATAGTTATATTTACGTATAATAAAATAAAAACAAGAGTCGTAAAAAATAAGCAACAACAGCTGCAATGCTACACTACAGGCAGCAGCAGCCGGAAACATTAGACAACGGGGCAACAGCCAATCCAAGGTAAAAAACTGCGCTGCAATTTCAAGAGAGAGAAAGAGAGTGAAGGGAGTCAAGGCGTGATTATGTAACACTGATTAAGGGAAAATGATCGCAAACTGATGCGCACTGACAAAAACAAAACAATTTACAGGTAAGTGGAAGCGACTCACGTCATACCGCCAACACTTAATCATTTAACACATAACCACACAAACTGCAAATCATTAAACGAAAATGAAAGAAAATCGCTTTGAAAACGCTTCACGCTCTGAGGAGAAATGCACTGCGCTTAAGTAGTGTTAAGTATGAAAATAAAAGTAAGTGGCAGAAAAAATAGTTTAATCGACGAAAAAAAGTACAAAAAGTGCATAATGTGGTAACAAGCTATTTAAAGACGCGACAAAGTGGCGAAAAAAGTGACGTTAGCGCTAGAGAGATGGGGCACTTCAAAGCGCAGCGTGTTGTTGTTGTCAAGTGCGGAGTCTATTGTGGGCATGTAAGTAGCATTCATTGACGGCTTAACGCATTTTGCTCCAGTTTTATTGTTGCTATCAAAAAATACAGAGATACATACATGTTACTCGTACGTTTTTATGGCGTTTCGCGACAGTCATTGCGCATCTAATGCGTGTCTAACGAGTGTTACGCTGGCCCGGTAACTTCATAAAGCCGCTTCGAGGGTTTTTCCTTTTGTTTTTTAGTTGCCTTTGCTTTCTGCGCTGATTTTATGGCACCCTTTTGAAGGTATTACCAACGTTCCATTTTTTTATCGCAAATGAAAGCAAAAGTAGCGAGGGACAGTTATGAATGAAATTTTCGATTTGATATTATTAACTGCTATAAAGTGTTGCTGCTGTTGACGATCTGGTAAGTAAGCGTTCAAAGAAATATTAGCAAAAAATTAAAAACTAATCATATTTCGTGGTCAAAACTAGGTCTTGCAGTCGAAGAAAGAGAGAAAAATGCTTGTCATTGAGAAAAAAGGTCAAAACTTAAATGGAGAAAAAATGCTTTTCATTGAGAGAAAAAGCTCAAAACTACGTAAGCAATCGAAAAAGAAAGAAAAATGCTTGTCATTACGGAATCATGAGAAAAAAAGGCCTAACAAGGTGTAACCCAATCTCCGGTTGTTATTGTTGTATCAGCACAAAAGTTCTCCAAAGTATTTTGAGGAGTGCTACACTGCATACGATCTTTAAATTTGGTTAGGTTAGCTTAATAAGGTCAATACTATGGCACAAGTCAATAAACGTCTTGCTTGAATAACTGAAAACGGCTGAAACATTCGTTGTGATACCTAAAACTTCTATGTATTCACCAAAAATACCCTCATGAATCGACAAAGCGCCAATGCTTCGTGGTATATTAATTTGCGCCGTTGCCAATTCCATAAACTTGACTATTTTGGGAATATAGGCATATTCAACTGCAACAAACTTCTTAATGTAAACTCAGAATGTCCAAGATACACAAAATTTTCATATAACAACAATTTTAACAATTTTATGGCGTTTTTGAGAATGCAACCCTGTCGTGTAATAAAATTTGGTTGCACGATTGAATAATTTGACATTGTGAAGTAAAAATTTCGTTTTCATTGAGAGTCGTTTCTACGTGGCTGTCCCAACCCCAGCGTACAACCGCACAAGGTGAGTAGTCTGCTTTGAAATCCAACGCAGAATCACTCTTGCCGACAGGTGCCACTTTTGACCGAGTCGACAATTGAAAAGTGAAATCTCCTGACGAACACAGAGCCAATAGTCCCTCATCATTCCCGTCCTGCTATGTGGTACAGAGGCATGGACAATGGCATCATCTGATGAGACGGCCTTAGGAGTGTTGAGCTATACGAGATATAAGAAGAAAAGACTGCCGCGATGTTATAAACTCGGCTATAACCTCCTATGCTTTGTTTCGAATATAGTCAGTTTGGGTATATTTCACCTAACATTAATAAATCTACTGAATTACTTACACGTCGTGACGTGAATTAATTAGACGTCTACGAAAGAACTCCGATTCGATAGGGAAAACTTCTCTTATCAGTGATTAGTATTTTTAGAAGCATTTGAGATAGTCTTTTTAGACTTTCGAGGAAATTTTCGACTTAGTATAAGCTTTTCATTTATGATTAAAGTATTTCTACTTGAATATATAAATCGGAATTTAAATAATTAATGAAAATAATATTTTACATATTTTATGTAGTATAAAATTGTCAACTGTCAACTGTCATTAATCACAATTTTATTTAATTTAATTAAAAATTACAAATTCGAAAATAAATAATAAGTGCTATTGGTTAAAAAAATATCCTTTTTTCAAATATTTTATTGTAATTACCTTATTTGTAGTGCTCGATAACGAGAGAATTGTATGAAGACTGTTGTTTTAGGCGACTGCTATCTTTTAATGCTTTCTTAAGATTTTTTTCAATTATGTCACTGGAGAATTGAATATTTTTTAATATTTTTTAATAAAATTGTTAATATTCTTTTACTGCTATCAAATATTGTCACACTTTTGGTAGGTTCATATTTTGATCCTTTTTTAAGATTTATTGTGAATTTTCAAAATACAGTTAACTTTTGAAAAATTTTATTTTAAATATGAATATATGCAAAATATGTAAAAAGACATTACTGGAAGTTTATATATAAAAGTTAATTAATAAAAAAAATTAATTATAACAATTAATAAAATTAATTATAATTAATTAATAAAATTAATTAAAATAAAATATTAATTACGTATATTATTTATAATTATTTATTTAATTAATTTTTCACAATAAACTTGCAGAAATGTTAATTATAAGAATTGTTTCATGTAGTTAATTATTACTAATTTTTCTTTAATTAATTGAAATATTTTTCTTTTTTTCAATACCAGAAATGGATCAAAAATTTGAATTTTTTTCAGGTGCAATTATTTATTTAATTAATTTTTAGCTGTAAACTTCCAGTAGTGTAATTTTTCATGTAATTAATTATAATTAATTTTTTACTAATTAATTAATTATAATTAATTTTTTACTAATTACTTAAAATAAAAAAAAATTAATTTTTTATTTAAAAAATTTAAGTAATTAATAATTAATAATTAATGGAAAAATAATTTAAAGTAATTAATGAAAAACACTTTGATAAATTAAATGTAATTAATTTTAATTCTTAATAGAAAATATTTTAATAAAAAAATTAAATTAATTAAAATTATATCTTAATTATTACATCATTAACTAATTGAAAATATTATTTTTACGTTTTTTACAAGGGTTTTTGGAAATCAGTAATTATTTAATGAATGAAGTAAATACATAATAAATTAATAAAAAAAAAACAGTTTTGGATGTTTATAATTTAAAAATACATTAAAAATGGTATTTTCAGTGTTTTCCATAATATTTTTACTAACATATAATAAAAAATATATGCTTTTATATATTTTAATTTTATTCTTTAAATAAAATAAAAATTAAAAATAATTAATATTTTTTTTTAATTAATTACATTATTTTATCAATAATTTATTAAAACTGTTTTCAAAAAATAATTTTTTCACACATGTTTTCATTAATTATAAAAAAAATTAAATGAATTAATTAAAAAATAATTTTAATTAAATTTAATTTTCATTATTATTTCACCAATTAGTTGAAATTATTATTTTTTCTCTTTATTTTTGGAATATTATAATTAATAATTAATTGATTAATTAAGAAAATTAATTAAGAAATTAAAATTATTTTTTCCATTAATTAATTACATTATTTTTTCCTTCATTTTTAAAAATCTTTTCAAAAAATAATTTTTTTCACTAATTTTTTCATTAATTAATTAAAATTAATTAAATTATTTTTTTTTGTTTTTTCGTAATTTTTTTGTCATCAAATAAATAAAAAATAATTTTCATTATTATTTTACCAATTAGTTGAAATTATTAGAAAAATTGTTTTTGGAATATTATAATTAATAATTAATTAAAAAAATTAAAATTAATTTTTCCATTAATTAATTACATTATTTTTTCATTGATTTATAAAAATGCTTTCAAAAAATATTTTTTTCACTAATTTTTTCATTAATTAATTAAAATTAATTAAATTAATTTTTTTCGTTTTTTCGTAATTTTTTTGCCAACAAATGTTTTAAGCACTTTATTAATCCAAATTAGCTTCGCAAAGAAATTTCGGTTCGAGCCTTCTGTATTCAGCAAACAAACTTTCTTTTATTTCAATAGAATAATTTAAAATATACGGGTATTTCCGAAACCACCAACTCGATGACCTCACAATTTAAATAATTTGAACGAAACACTTGCCAGCACTTGGCTAAATAAAACGCTGCACTAATTTTAATTGAATTTCACAAACATTTCAATAACATTTATTTTTGCACCTTTTGTTTATTTTCTTAATTTTCCACAACGCCGCAACGAATTCGGTATGAAAATCGAATAAACCAACGAACGCATGCGAAGTGCAATTCACAGCTCACTTTTGCACCGAAAGTTCACACTCGTCATGCGTACATGCACATACAAACAAACATACTAATGCGTACATACGTTTGGCCGGCTCAATCAACTCTGTGTTGTTGTTGCTTTTCGCATATAATTTTTTACTACTGCCAAATCGCAAAATATTAATATGGAATATTCAAATAATTTATTTTAGTGCCACGAAGCGGTCGCGCGCGCGTCACCTTTTCAGGTGAAGTCAAAACAACGGAATGACTGGAAAAAATCCGCTCGACACGGAATGAAATCGAAAAAATCAAAAAGCACAACGCGACGGCAACGCGCCACGCAGCGCAGCAACAGAAGACAATAAGAAAATGTTCAGCGCGCCGACGGTACAAGCAACAACAAAAGCAATGAGCGGCAACAGCAATAAAAACAATTGAACAATCGCGCTAGTCGCAGCAGTGACGTCGGCAGCGTAGCGAAGTGTAGGCAAATAGAAGTTACGTGTACAAGTACTACAAGCAGTTGGTCGGCTAGACGGCGAAGTTAGGCAGAGAAGCAAAGCAGCCGATAGCAATAATAATGCCGATAATGGTCACAATAGCAGTAAGAGCAAAGGCAAGCGCAACAACAATGAGGTGTGAGATACTTAAAATCGTAGTAATAATTGACAAGAGTGTTGAGGGAGGAAGCGAGCGCGCGCCACTTTGCTTCGAAGAGAGCAAGCAGAGGGAATTGGCATTTCTACAGCGAAGGGTAAATAAATTAATTATTTTTAGGGGTTTAGAACCCACTCGCTCATAAACCTGCTAATTTGGAGAGATCCTGAATGTCCTAAAGCCAACAGAAACTCATGTGGTTAAACCTAGCATGGGAGCAGAGGCTGTTTTGAAAGTATACCCTGCAGTGTGAGTGGGGTACTCACTGAAGTGGTTAGAAGTCGCTACTCTTCAAGGAGAATTTAGCATTGACTGCTTTATAGAGGCGGATGTCTTTGAATGGATCCAAAGAAGGGCGGTCCTTTTGAAATGGATCCGGAATGTCTAATCTCTAAAGTTTAGAGAGGTGTACCCCTTTAAATGGATCCAAAGCATCTAATCTAGAAAGTTTAAATGGGCGGTCCTCTTTGAATGAATCTGGAATTTCTAATCTCCAAAGTTTAGACAGGCGGACCGCTTTAAATGGATCCAAACTATCGTATCTATAAAATTTAGATAGACGGTCCCCTTTGAATGGATGCGGAATATCTAATACCTAAAGTTTAGAGACACGGACCCCTTTAAAGTTAGTCCAAAGTATCTAATATATAAAGTTTAGACAGGCGGTCCTCTTTGAATAGATCCGGAATATCCTGTATCTAAAGTGTAGAGAGACGGATCCAAAGTATCGAATCTATAACGTTTACATAGGCGGTACTGTTTGAATAGATCCAAAGTATCTAATTCCTAAAGCAATGAACTTACTACCTGCCGAAGTACTTAGAAGAAGATGAAGGGTCAGGAACTCACGTATAATAATAGGTTTCGAGCACGATACATTGAAATACCGGTAATTTATAAAGATTTTGGCGATAGTCTATATATATTCCAATACCCGACAATTTTGGTACGAAGACTGTCAACAACACCCCCAATTAAGCCGGCGCTGAAAGCAGAGGCCATTACACGCCCAGAAGAAAGCATTGCGACGCTGTTGTGCCCACCAACACCCAACTGAGCTCATTGTGTTGCTCAAAAATTGAGTGCCGCCGCGCTGCCAACCATTAATTTGGCTTCAAACGCACGGCGACCGCATTCGGCAGCAGCGCAAAAAATGCTGGTGTCTATTTCATATTATTTTTTTATGTTTTTTGTGTTTAGGGAGAGCCATTACAGCACACAACAAAGCGCTCGCTTAACATAACGCATTGCCGCTACAAAACAGCTGTTTTTTGTTATTCACTGTTTGTTTCATATTCCACACGTTCCGTTCCGTTCAATTTGTTACCACTTGCCGCATAGTTGTTTCACTTGTTGTTGTTCTGTATGCTAATTTTTGATTGTTGATTTTTCATTTATTATCGGTTGTCATGGTATAATTATGTTAATGGTCGGCATAACAATACGCGCGCATATGGCAACACTGGCTGACTCACCGACTGGCGCTCTTGTTAAGGCCCACATGGTCGCCTGCCTAGGCGGAAACTACACAAGTGCAATTTCATGGCTAATATTAACAAACGGTATCCAAGCTGACCAGCGGATATGCTTTAAGTTTACTTTGCGATTTTAGTATTTGAAGCAATGTTACGAATTTGAATATTTTATTTTTAAAATTTACATAATTAAGGTGTTTACTTGTAATCAATTAAGTGCCAAGTTAACAGTTTTGATGTGGTTGATGTGATGTTATGCTTTGTCCGAAACCTTACCGGAAATGTTAATTATTTAAATTATGTTAGGTTAGGAAGAAGTATATAGCACTTAGTCAGCTTAGTCTAAATATTGTAATATCACTGAATAAAGGAAATTAGGTTAATCATAAAAAGAGAGGTCGAAATTGAGAGCTCTTCAACGTACCCATTTCAGTCTACGAAAAGAGCTTTTGCAGTTCCTTCAAGCTAAATCGGATCTCAAGATTTCCTTACCATCTCAAACCTACCTAAATGGAATTATACCTTTGCCGTAATATATTTCGCTTCGTCAACGCTGAGCCATCAACGGTTTATGCGCTGTCGTAAGATCCTTTGACCCAACTTTGATCTCAAGTGATCTACTGAGCTTCTTGCCACTAGCAAATCTAACTTCTTCCTAGTTGTGAGAGTTCTAAAAGACCATTACGCTATCGTCATCCATGCTATAAGATTGAAAATCTTTCCGGACGTCAGCTACAGAAGCTCTGCTGCAGGATTGAAAACTGCAGAAGCTATGGTCTGTAATCTCTAGATAGATATTCAGAAGTTTTAGAAAATTGGACTGTTCTAACGACGAGTTTCTTGAATCGAATATGTATTAGCAAAAAGGATGTATGCCTTGAAAAAAGATGCTCGAAGCTGTTGTGGAACAAAACAACCCAAGAAGCTGGATGTGAACTCCGAATTGGATGTAATGTACATACGTATGAGATATCCAAACTTTGGTTTATACAAGAAATTTATGAATAATAATAACCGCAAACAAATGCTAGATCTTCTTCTTCCTTATTGGCGCTCACGCGGTTATAGCCGAGGCGTCAGTCGTTTCACCGCCAATTCTCCATCTGATCCGTTGAACGGAGTGGATGCCTCTTTTCTTTCTCTGCTTCCACCGGCGGATACTGAATTGAATACCTTCAAAGCTGGAGTGTTCTCATCCGGACGACATGACCTAGCAAGCGTGACCGCGGCATTCGCCGTTACCAATGCACAAAGGACCATACATCTTCCGCAAAACATTTCTCACGAATACTCCTAAGGCCGACTCATCAGATGATGTCATTGTCCAGGCATAAGTACATTAGGAAGGAATGAGGCGCTTGCAGGGTTTGGTCTTTGTTAGTCGATAGAAGACTTTACTTTTCAATTGCCTACTCAGTTCAGAGTAGGACCTACCTGTTGGCAAGATTCTACGTTGGATTTCAACGTGAAACGTGAAAAGAATAAAGTGAATATCTCCAGGGTTGTTAGAAGCAATGGACCGTAGAGGAAGACCTCAGGTCGTGTAACGCAAGTATCACAGGGCATACCACAAAGTAACTTCAAAGTAATTTTGATGGTAAACAGACTAAGTAACTCCTATTTCTAGGCAAAAGGATGCTTAGTAACGTTGTAAGGGTTATCACAGGACACCAACCCTTAAGATAACACCTTCTGAAAATCGGAAAAGAGGATACGGCGGAATGCAAAGTATACAAGGAGGATGATAAGGCGCTGGAACATTATCTATGCGAATGTCCAGTCTTCAGCTGAGGATATTGAATATATGCCATGACTCCCAATGCTCCAACCTAACAGAATTAGAGCAGCTGAGATGGAAAAGAATCACGTTTTTTTTACCAAATCCACTGAGTTGCTGGATAAGGCTTAAATTAGTTATCACTCGGGTGCACAATTCTCATAATGAGGATCTAAGTGCGGCTCTTTTTTCACCAACCAACCAATGGATCTAGACTGGGTGGATAAATTAGATGAAAATATCGAAAATGCATACTAATAAGGGTCGCTTCATAGGACTCTCTTAAATACCTAAAAAATATGCTTACATTTTCCACATTTTCTATCCATTTCTAATACAGTTTCAATTCTCTCTTTGTTTTCTTTACTGACAAAAAAAAAGTGTTGCTGACGCTGTCGGAAAAAGTGAATGCATAATTACGGCCAGACAATATGCGATGATAAAACAATAACAATAAACAAACAGAGATGCTGACGATAATGGATGCGACGAGCAGCTACGTGTGTTGCGCTGCAGCAAATGCTAGACAATGAAAAAGGTGAAAAACAACAAAGCCACAATGAGTCAAACAAAAAGCCAAAGAACAAACAACAACACAAGTGAAGAGCCAGCGATCCATAAAGAGAGTAGCATAATTGTACGAGTGCAATGGGGACCGCATGAGCTGAACTTTGCATAATTGCATTTCTACAACTCTACAATGTGTGTATTTGTTTTTGTGCATTTGTACTATATTGTTTGTTTGTTGTAAATGCTGCATCACGTGTTTGTAAGTTTCTTTTTGAAGCACAGTGGTTGTTAATATGGAATATGTGGGATTTTGTTTTAAATTTATGAAAGCTGGAAATTTTGTTCTGAGATCGTAGCTCAGAGCAAGGAGTTTTCAGTATTGGGAGCGACTACTTGGAATACCAGAGATTGGTCTGAATATGACTCTTCTTTTACTTATGAAGCTTCGGAGTTGTGAAACCAAAAGAGGTAACTGCTCTCGGATATCATCTTGGACTCTTCTATGCGGAGCGTAACCTTATATCTGGAAGGCCTCTCTCCTTTCTTCAGAGCATCCCTTTTTTCGAGTGAAGCTTTGGAGCTGTCAAAAACCAAAAATGGTATCTACGCTCAGCTATCAGCTTGAAATCTTCTAAGCAAAGCGTATCCTTATATCTGGAAGTCGTCATGACAGCAACTTTTCAGCACATGTTCTACAAGATATCATAACTTTAGTTCTATACCACCCATAAGCTTAAGAGATGTGTGCTCGAGTTCATAGTCAATCCAACAAAAGATCTCTCAAATCAGCACTAATTGTTATTATATAACTCCGGTTCTTCTTGCTTTTAACAGATTCTGACATTTTATCAAGTTCCATAACAACCTGAATATCTGTAATCCGCACCAAACCGGGTTGTAAAATGTCAATACCTTCCGATAAAACTGTTATAAAGCCATCGGTGAAGTTGAAAATGCAAAAAGATTTCGTGGATGTGTCTAAGTCAAATATCAGTCAGAAAACTATATCCGCGCTGTAATTCCTCAGTCGCGTATCAAAGATCTCAAAAGTGTTCCAACTATGGTCGAGCTCCACTAAAGAACTTAAAGGTATTCGTCTGTCCAACAGTTCATCACTGATCTCATCAGCAAAACTATTTCCTTTCAACTAAGATCGAGCTCCATTAAAGAACTTGTCTGTTCGAGGGTACATCACATATTTGGCCTGTCGAGGTGTGGTCTCTAAGGCCTTGAATTCTTAGTATTTAACGATCTTTTTATCAGAAACTATTGTGTCAAGCGAAAAGCTTTGAGGAGCAATATTTCCCAGCAAGATTAGAATTGTTTAACTATTTCCTCTAAAGTTTTATCTCCAACCTGGAGATAGAAAGTAATAGTACTGCCTTTCGGGCTCAATTAGCGTTGGTAGTGCCATCTCTTTGCAACCAGTACTGAATGATATATTGAAATTTTCACAGTCCAAAGCTTTCAACAGCATAGCAAACCCTTTTTTTCAACCAAAGATAACTCTCACATGTATAAAAACTTTAATCTGGAACAAACTAAGGCTCCGCCTTTTGGAGCAGTTGAAGGGATTTCGATTGAAAGTTTCATGGAGATTTAGTGGTAAAGTTGAAATTGCTGAATTCTAAGTCTTACATGGTATTGTTAGCAAGCATAAACTCTTTAATTAATTGGCTTCAGGGACGTAGACTGTAAGAAAAAAACCCCTAGAGATGGACAATAACCGTCTTACTAGATTGCTTTGAGATTTTTAATGTGCGAAAGTTCACAGTATGCCTACCAACAAGTCATTGACCTCATCGGCATATTCTCCACATCTATGTTTCTCATATCTTCCCTAAAGCGTGTATTTTATTGTTGGAAAAACTTCATTAGACCGTAGCGCTCTTCGAACTAAGCGAAATACTAAAAGAAAATTAAGGCGAAGTAATGTTATTACGATATTGTATCAGTTTTCCAACAGCGCAGCATCAATGAGGGGTCAGTCATGGCAACACCCTTGCCGACGTACACACACATATACACATGGATGTACCGAACCGAGCTGAGTGCAGCAGTGGTCCACGGGTTGGCCGCTATGTTTCTGCCGTTGATTGCGTTATGTGTGTGGTGGTAGCAATAATGTTATGTTAACATGTTGTTGTACACAAAATGTATACTTGTGGTTGTTGTAGACAACGCATGGCCTTTTGAAATTTCAATTAAGTTTTAGTTTTCCGCATTTAAAGGCGACTGCAGCTGATTGGTGTACTGTGCAGTGTACAAGAAAATAGTACAACAACAATAAACACCAATAACAACAACAAAAACGAAAACAACAACAACAACAAAAACGAAAACAACAACAAAAACGAAAACAACAACAATATAAACACCGAAAACAACAACGATAAAAAATGAGAGCAACTATAAAGAAAACAACAACAACAGCGGAAATTACAAAAACGAGAAGAACAACAACAATAACAAATACAAAGTATGACAAGAACAATAAAATTAAAAAAAAGGTGAAAACAACAACAACAACAAAATGCAAGGTACAATGATGTTGCAACAGCAATAACAATGTTTAGCTCAAGGATTGTCATGTTTTTGTTGCTGTAGCTGCCCACACCACCTTCACTGCTGCTACTGCGCTCACAAAATTTTTCTCAGTCCATCTTGTTGTTGCACACATATAGATTTTCTGCCCATTTTCTTAACAAACTCTTTTCATTTCCTCCACCTCTTCAATGCAACCGTGCGTTGCTGCGCTGCTGGGCTCCTGGGCGGTACTTATGACGACGGTTGCAAAATGTGACAACAACAAAAATAAATATATGCACAATATAATAGCGCAGTGTTGACAGCTTTACATCCCTGACTACTGACAGCTCTCAGCTGACGGCTGACAAGCAGCGCTAGCGCCACCCAAAAAACGCACTAACGGTATTTAGGTGCGTTGTTGGTTGCCGTGATAGCTGTGGGTTTTCGACGCTCTCTTCGGGGCATAGCGGCATTTGGCGTCGTGCTACGCTTCCGTTGTGTCGCACGAACGATCACAGTTAATCGAAAACGAAACAACAAAAGAAGCAAAGATAAATAACAGTACGCTGACGCAATGAAATTGCGGACGGAGATGAGCTGGGGAAATGAGAATGGAAATGAGCTGGCTGTGGACGTCAGCGGCTGCTATTGACAGACAAAGCGTCGAAAGCGCCACCAGGCCTTGCAACAAATGCAACAACTACGGTTCGCCCGCGAACATCGAATTTACGTTGGAGTTTTCTCTGTTGCCACCTTTGGTTTGATGATTTGCAGTCAAAATTTTCTGGCCGTTGGGCGAATATGTACTGAGCTGCAACGAAAATGTGACTTAAGCGAGGTGGTTATGCAATTTAAAATGGATAGATTGAAGACTCTTAAACACAAAAACACAGTAGAGGGTGGGCAGGAATAAATGGAAAGCAGCTGAGCGCCGGAGATTTCCAAGTTTTACATCGGAATTTTTACAAGCCACCTAAATAAACATTTGAACAGAGAAGCAGATGCCGAGAGGTCGGTTCGTACATACAGTGCAGTAGTAGGGTAAAAGATTTATGTTCCTTTGCGCATTGGCCACGACGTCGAATTAAAAGACAATGGCTACGCTGGCTAGATCATGTCGTCCGACTGGATGCAAACACTCCAGCTCTGAAGGTATTCGACGCAGTACTCGCCGGGGGAAGCAGAAAAAGAGGAAGATCTTCAATCCGTTGGAAAGACCAGAAGGACCTGGTTTGGAATTTGACGCCAAGAAGTGGAAAGAAGGAACGAAGTTCCCAGCCTCACTTAATGTTATGCCATATCTTCTTCTTCTTTGGCACTACAACTGGATCGAGAACACAAAGATTCCCCAATTGCTTCTATCCTTTGCGACGTCTGCCAGTTGTACATCCCAATAGAATACTGCTCGCTACGCATTTGGTCCTTCCATTGGATAAGTGGGCACTCTTGCTTCTATTGTCCACATAAGTAACTATGGGTATCGAATCGAAGGATTTTTTTGCTGGACCATCATCTTCCAAACGAACGGCATGGCCTAACCAACGCATTTGTTGGATTTTTACACACTTCACTATATCCATGTGAGCGTAGAGCTCATAGTTCGTAGCTCCATCTTTTTCAATATTCATCCCAAGTCATCAGCGTTCATGTTTCCGCGACGTTCAATACGAGTAGGACAGGAATAATGAGAGACTTATAGAGCATCATTTTTGTTCGTCGAGCTGCTTCTCAATTGCCTACCGATCCCAAAGTAGCACCTTTTGGCAAGAGATATTCTGCGCTTGATCTGGAGGCTTAGACATAACACTACTCACTAGCAGTCATTCGTCTTATATCACGAAATCCCATACGGGTTCTTCGCGGACTCACAAAGTAAGTGTATTACAAAGTTGTGATTTGAGGTCTAACCGAACGCAGCCATTCACAAAAGTTGACGGTATGCAGGGTTAAGTACTCGTCCTTCGTCGTCCAGGAAAGAAGAATCCCTTAACATTCCCAACTTCTCAATTCCAACATTCTACTCTGATACGCTATTTGCGAGTTCGGATGCCACCCTAAACTAGGGGCCGAACTCTCTACCATCTTTTCAACCATCGGTTTACATAGTTAAGTACTCGTCCTCACACGTCAAATAAAGACACATCTCTCAACATCCCAACTTCTCTTTTCTAACTTCCCAATCTGATTCCCTTCATCTCATTTTCTTACTTCTCACCCCCAACTCTTCGCGATTCCATTAAATACAATCAACGTATTCTTCGGCAGTTATGACAAATATTTACTTTTATTTTTTACATCGTGAAATATCAAATCGATTCCCAACATCACAACAAGCTTGTGACAAAAATCACACGAGACAACGATTTACTTTCTACACAAACGTAGAGAAAAGGGAAAATGGTGAACCGCAGAATGTAACTGAAAGTATAGCACCATAAACGCAGAGGTTTTCACATGAATGACTGCGTGGAGTCAACCTTAGCTTTTTTCTTCATTTTTTTGTTTTTGTTTTCGCTATTATTTTGCTACAGTTTCTTTTACGCAGCGGCTTGCGGAGCGTTGGCAACCACACCCACCACAAAATGAACTCAAAGACAATTCCTCCAGGGTTATTGGTGCGACGCAGTTACACTTACTGCTGTTGTTGTTGAACTACAATAAGCATACACACAAGCATATTTTACTTTGATCGCTCTATCACGTCCGTTTGTCCGTCCGTACGCCTGTCTGCTGGGGTTTATTGACTTTTCGCTTGATAAGCGCCAAGCGATATGCCGATGATATGCAATTATAGCCTCGCTCCGAGCGGCCTATACCGTTACATACACCAACACTCTTATCAACTAAATGTGCGTGTGAACGTGTGTTTGAGTGCGAAAATTCTTTACTTGCTTTGCGCAAACGAACGGTTGGCTTTTGGAGCAGCTGTTTGCTAATATTATAAATGTTATCTCATTTCACTTTTGCACTTTCCGACTGGCTGTCTGTCTGTTTGACTGCTTGCTGGTGTGGCATTTCACTTTTAGTGGCAGATGGTAGCAGCAAGACTCAGAGGAAATCAGAAAAGGATGCTTTTGCTGGATTGAAAAAATTATAAAAACAGGAAAAAAGGTTAACTTCCGTTGCACCGAAACTGTAATACCCTGCACAGGCGCATTTTTTATGGTATAAAAAGTTGTTTATGTTGATTTTAATCGAGCAGTTTGTATGGCAGCTATATGCTATAGTGGTCCGATCAGAACGATATCATCGGAGATTGTATAGTTATCGAGGACTTTAATCTGTGTCAAATTTCATGAAGATATCTCGTAAAATGAAAAAGTTTTCCATACCTAGCACTTGATTCCGATCAAACAGTTTGTATGGCAGCTATGTGCTATAATGATCCGATATCGGCGGCTACGACATATGAACAGCTTCTTGGCGAGAAAACAGCGTTTGCAAAATTTCAGCACGATATCTCAAAAACTAAGGGACTAATGCGAGTTTCTATAAACAGAAATGGAGATGAACGGACTGGCATGGCTAAATCGATTCAGCTGGTCACGCTGATCATTTATATATACATTTTAGGGTCCCCAACGTTACTTGCTGGCTGTTAACGACTTGGAGCAAACTTAAAACCCCTGATCAGGGTATAAAAAATATATACAAAAGAGGCGCAGGTACTACAAATTTTTATTTATATATAAGCCTGCCAAGCTCTTTGTGAATAAAAATTCAAAAATAGTAATAATGTGTACCAAAAGCTCTCTGAAGTAAATCTAAATACGAATTTCGTAAAAAAAAATCTTTTTTTTTTTCATTTATTGTATGTAAGCATATATGCATCTCCCATGTGTAGACGAGAAAAAGATTGAAATTATCAAATAAACATATTCATATTTGTGGTATTTGCATTTGTAGTTGTTGCTTTGACCCACAACAAATATTTGATTTTCAATCCCCAGGCGCTTATTTCATACGTTTCTGAACTCAAAGCTTACATAAATTATGAAAATATAGTGATTGCATGTTTGTGGGGGCGTATAAGTAATAAAATTGTAGTTATGTATGTCCATTAGGCTAGGAACATAGTGGAGCGAAGAACATAGTGAAGCGAAGAGCGGCGACACGAATCGCAGATTTGCGATTTTTTAGTTTTATAGAAACTTTGCCTTTCGATTTCAGTACATTTTTAAATCACTTGGCAGAATAACTCAAATTTGATGGAAAGCCTTGAAAATTAAAAAAAAACACGTAATAATGACATTAGGTATTAACACAGGTCACTAAAAAATGTCAATGAATCATATTTGACCAAAACTGTGCCTAAACCAACGGTGTGACTAAGCAGCATTACTAAAATTATATCCTATGCTATTCGTGGGAATGAACAGAGAAGTTATTCAGGCAGTTTTTTTTCTATGGGAACAGATGTAGGCTTGTAGTTCTAATGGATTTTTTTGCTACAATTTTATAGGAAACAACACAAAATTGCTAACTGGTAGAAATTTTATTAAAAACCTTATTGTTTTTTGTTATATATATGACAATCATCGGCTTCTCAGCATTAAAAACTATAGTAGAAGTTCTAAACATTTTTATACATATGTAATTCAACTCAACTCTCTAACCTTATATCTGACCAAGCTACGACCTTTTCTTATTATAGAACTAAGACGGTTAGGCTCTTAACTAGAGTCAATTTTCCAGCGCAAAAAGAACTGAACTGAACTTAAACTGCTGAATGAGATTGATCTTACATACATATATATTACCAGTGGTACAATGCGGAGTCGTTATTTTATTCAAGATCATGAGCTCCACAGATTCTATGTTACCTCGTTAATATAATATATAGAAAACAGTATATCATAAATACTTGCCGGTTTAAGCTAAGTTCTAAAGGTAAAAATTTTTCCAAAGCGCAGGAGGTTTGGGCGCAAAGATTAAGCTCAAATTATCAACAGATCTTGAGATCAATATTTCAAAGAATGTTGGTAAAAAAGTTTCTGAAGGAGCATGAAACAGCTACTTCTAGATCGCATAGATATCTGCCGACGCAAGCAACTACGAACTGTGGATCTATATGTACAATAAGGAAGCAGATTGACTCAATAGCGTTCAGAAGAATCTAGGAATTCATTAGAGTTCGTGAGATAAAAATGAGAGCACAATACTTTAGACTTCAGGTCACAGTACAAACCTCAATTTCCTCTATTTTTAGGGCATTATGAGTCTTTTGAGAGATTTTAGGTTTTAGCAAACTCCCTCCACTATTTAAGATGCATCTGTTCAACTCTTATAGCTTGCACATTCGGTGAGAAATATTTACGGAACCTGCGTTCAAGGAAATTGTTTCATTGTTGTCTCAGAAACCATATCCAAGGCCAGTTAACTCAAGAAATTTGCTATTATACAGTTGGAACAAAGGCTTTTTGAAGACGTCGGAAAACCCGAAGCAACCGTTTTTCAATTGTTCAGTTATCTGCAGACGCTAGAACAAGGCCTTGGAACTATATATCCAAAAAGGAAAAGCGTTCATTCAATAACATCTAGCAGAAACTAGGAATTTATCAGGGTACTGGTTAGTCGCAGTACAAACCTTTATTTTGTTCTATTCTAAGGGCGTTATGAATCTTTTAAGAGCTTTTAAGTTATAGCAAGCGCGCTGCACTACTTTTAGTACATCTGTACATCACCTATAAGCTTTCTAATTCCGTGAGTAATCTTTTTAGAACCTCCGTTTAAGGAAACGGCTTTGCTATTCTGTCAAAAGTAATTTTAAAGTCTTGTAATCTCAAGAGAGCTGCTATAGCAATACTTATGTAAGTTATTTCTATAACTGAGTACTTTAAACTCTCACATCCATTAGCACCACAGTTTCTACTTCCCTCGTCTTTCGGCTGAATTAACGCCAATAAAATTGTCTTTATCATTTATTAGGCTTCCTTTCAATCTTCATTACAAGCAATTGAAGCACATTACCAATGAGCGGCACTTTACAAGTAAACACTTTCCTCTGCCCTTCGCAGGGCATACGCACTCAAACTCAACGAAGACACATTTGCAAACAAAACTATGAGGCACTGGTTGCTGAACGGTGTGTCAATGACACTTGACAGCGACACGTATTGAACCGTTGACAAATGGCATCGACAAATATGTAGAAGGATGGCAGGGCGAAAGAGAAGCTAAAGGGAGGCAATTTGAAGACTTGCATTTAAGATGGATAAAGCTGAAGGGGAGGTGTGACAGAAAATGTCGATATAGATATGGAATATAGCAGAAGAAAAGTAAGAATGTTTAAGGAATATATTTTTGTAGGAAATTAAATTTATATTAAAGCTAAAAAGCTTTCTCCGGAAGTACCGAGTTATCTTTGCACTTTTTGTTTAGAAACACCAGAAGTTTACAACTTCAATTACAGTTATATGGTACATACGATATACTTGTACTTATATTCAAAATCTCTCTTCACTCACCAGTAGTTTGTGTTGTTCCATCACCTCCTCCACCGGCGCCACCGCCACCGCTGCTACTACTCTCATTGATGTTTGGCGCTGATAGTGGTGTTGATGTGAGTTGTTGTTGTTGTTTATGTGTGGACATTGTAGTCATATGACAATCGGGTAATGACATTGGACCCGTTGCACTGCTACAGTTGGCTCCATCCACACTATCTAACGGTGGGGAGTTCTCCCGAACACAGGACATTAGACTGGCGGACATACTGTGGCGTCTGCAAGGGAAAAAGTAGAAAGATTAGCATAAAAAAAAAAATAAATACATAAAAGCTAGTAGAATAAAAATATATGTATGTATATGACCTATATGAATATGTCAAAAATGCTGGATTGGAGAAGTGTTAGGATCACCAGATCACTATCAAGCGGAACCAGAAAAATCAAAAAAATTCAAGCTCACTGCCAAGATACAGGGAGAGAATTAACTGTTTATCAAACAGATAGTGTCATACTTAAGAACACCGGAGTACTATGCATATTCTTCAACAAAACTCGTTCCTAACCTTACTTTATAGGATAGGACAATTGAAAAGCTCGAAGTTCTCGTTGAGAAAAAGACTTTCTGAGAAGCAGTATTACCAAGCCTAGATGTCAGACTAGAAAATATTTCTGCCATTTTTTTACCGGTTTTATGCCTTCGTGAAATGTTCGTTCTTCTTTCAATAGACGGTAGACTCGAGATCCCGAAATAGTTATCCCGAAATTTCGACACTATGAAAATTAAAATTTAACAGTAATAAATAAATTACAATTATTATTATTTTTTTTAATTGGTAATCAGGCCCGGGATCCCGAAATGGTAATCCCGAAATTTCGGGACTATATAAAAATATGAAAATGAAACTTTAACGGTAATAAATAAATTAAAATTAATTTTTTTAATTGGTGATCAGATCCTGGCCCTGAACCGAAATGGTAATCCCGAAAATTCGGAACTACACCTCTTCCGATTTAATTCGGCCCAGAAGGTCCTTGCAACGGCACAGCTGGTGGTATATGACCAACGCTTGCTGAGCTGGACACAGGTTCAGCAGTCCAGTAACAAATCACAGGAAGCCAACGAAGCTCCTAAACGTATCCTCTCCACATTTATTGAGACTGAAGGAACTGGCCTAGTAAGCCTTTAGAGTTTCCTGCAATATCGCTGTGGACATTCAAACCAGTCTAAACATAAATTAACATGCTGACAGAGATGCGGAGTACAGACACCGTTTGACAAGTCTTGAGCCCACGGTTAGCGAGCTCGAGTTCTCTCTACTATCGGAGTGCATAGTCACCTTTCTGAAGGAAGCTACGCTCTGGCGTATATTTCAGACTAACTTTACGCCGAGTCCGAGTTCAAGTGGATATACCCGGTAAAGAGAACACTGCGACTAAGCTTTTGCGTTTATTGCTTAATTTTAGTCTTCGAAGGCGACGTATTCAGAACTGTCGTGCAGATTTCAACGCATTTTATGTGGGTTAACGGTACATGATACCCACATCCCACATCTAGATATGTGCTCCCAATTCGTTTATTTATTTATGGTACAGTGGATTATTTGTGTCAGCCCCATGTCAAATACATAAGATGACATCAGTTTCAACTCATCCACCGCAATCCACATTAACACTCAACCCCATACACGTGGTTGAGCGACTAATTTATACATTTGCAAATTGACATTTTCTGACGACTGCAAACAAATTCCAATGTTTACATATGTATGTATGTATATATGTATGTCGCCTCCAAGTGTGTTTGGACCGTGTGTGCGGAATGTCCTTTGTGCCGCCCGCTGACTTTCGCTCAGCTGTGGCGCTTTGTTGCGATTTGGTGCGGTACTTCGGTCGCATTTTCGCTACACGCGCGAATTAATTCACTTCTGCTAATTAACCCAACATGCCAAACACTGCGAATTTCACCACACTCCTTCCACTATCTACCACTTGTCAACACCATCAACTTATTTGACATACATAGTTATAACTATAAAATGTCCCCTAAGCCCGCCGTGTTTGCTCAACTGCTTTGTATGTCAATATGTATGTTTATTTTACTCACATGAGTTCCTCATCTCAACCAACGGTACTTTCACCAAAGGGAAATTAAATGCTGCTGCAAAAGCTGTTGAAACTTTTCTGCATAAAGTAATTCGAAGCGCTTGTCATTAGACAGCAGTGACTCTGCTCCCCTTCATGGTCTCTTTGCGACCTTCGCTCGCAACTCGGCTTACAGCCGTCTACAATTCATCTCAGCCCAACGATTAGATACGACAATAAAGGATGTTCGGTCGTGTCATGTGTCAATCTTTAATTGCTCCTCACACATAAATGTATTTCGCAATTTGCGAAGCCAGCGCATGCCAACGGAGCGGAAATGTTAATTGAAGGATAATTTAGTTGGCATCAAATACGCATAAGCATAGAGCCAACTTGTTGGCGCACAAAGCGAAGAGCGGGGTGTTCTCAAGTGCGCGATATTAATTGCGCATAAATGTTTGCTTTTCTTTGCGGGCGTCTAGGCGTGGTCGGCAGATGAAAGTGCAGAATTTCAATTTAATTCGAAGCGATAATTACGAAATGAGCAACACAGAGCCACAGAGAGAAGGATATAGTTGAGGAGTGTCTGTCTTCACTAAAAATAGCATTAAAGTACTTCATTATCAGGTGCGTTTGGATGTATAGGCACAGTGGCATCGCTGGGAACTGAAAAACCGATGAGTTAGCGAGAAAAAGTAGGCTTGTCTCGCTCACATCGGTATGGAACCGAGATGGATTGCCAGTGTCGTCTTGCGTTCTAACATTGAACCAATAGACCTCGCGAGCGCTTAGCAGGCGCTGGTCGAAGAAAGGCATTCATGTTCATTAATAATTACAACAGTATCTGTTGAAGCCTCATTTTCTCAATTCCGAAAATTCAACATTATCATTTCGGGATCCCGAGCCTGAATTCATTAAATAACAAATTTTAAGTAATAACTTTTAATTTATTTCAAGCATAAATTTCTTAATCCCGAAATTTCGTGATTATCATTTCGGGATCCCGAGCCTGAATTCATTAAAAAGAAATTTTAAATAATTCCTTTTAATTTATTTAGTTCTGTTCAAGCTTCATTTTCTTAACTTCGAATTTCCGGAATTATCATTTCGGGATCCCGAGCCTGAATTCATTAAAAAGAAATTTTAAATAATTCCTTTTAATTTATTTAGTTCTGTTCAAGCTTCATTTTCTTCATCCCGAAATTTCGGGATTTTCATTTCGGGATCCCGAGCCGGAATTGATTAAAAAGCAATTTTAAATAATTGCTTTTAATTTATTTCTTCTTTTTTCTATTCTGTTCAAGCTTCATTTTCTTAATCCCAAAAATTCGGGATTACCATTTCGGGATCCCGCGCCTGAATTCACTAAATACCAATTTTAAGGAATTTTTCTGACGTATTTACTTATATTCCAGCTTCATTCTCTCAGTCCCGAAAATTCGGGATTACCATTTCGGATTTGAAAAAAAGTTATTATAATAAAAGTTATTTCAGATGATTTCCAAAAAGTATGTCTGAAGCTACTCATGCTCCCTCTCACTTTGATGTGGTCAAATAATTGTGTGGACGCACAGACACTCATGAGACTGGTCGAGCCTATTTGGAACTCACACTAAACGAACGTTACAACAACGAGTGTGGCATGCAGCCATAAAACCCATAAATGTGCCTGTGGCATTGATGAGCGTGCAACTTGGCGCTTTTTGTTAATTAATTAATCAACCAGCAACTGCCCCAGCCTCAGTCTGTTGACTGCCGCCAAATATGCCTACTCTTTGACTATTTTACTATGTGTTTGTTGTTGTTTCTATTTGCAGTTGAGCGTATGCAAAACTTATCTGCATTTTGCTTTGGGTTCTTTTTTTCCAAAAGTGCTGTTAAGTGCTGACAGTTAATTGTCTCGGTCGCGTCTCGGCTGTCATTGTGGCAATGTCATGGCGAAATTAATTGAAATTGAAATTTATACGAATCAACGGTTTATTAAGCGATTGCATTGACATTGCAGCGAATGGGGGAAGTTTACAACAATGTGGCGCACACATATGTACATGCACAAATACTTATTCAAACATACATATGTACATACATATGTACAAATATGAATATGAATTAATATATACTTATTTACTTATACGCCACTAGATTTTCACTTCAACAAAAAAATATAAATATCAGAACTTTTTGAGTTCAACACTGGCAGCTGCATGCAAATATGTACAGTTATGCGCCACACAAATATTTAATATTTACTTAAAAATATATACAAATATATATAAATGTAAATTAATGCATATTTCTACACTTCGTCAGCTGTGTCGGGCGTCTGTCTGTAGCGACGCTGCAGGTAGTTGTTTCTTATTTTTTGTTGTTGTTGTAGCAATTGGCGCCGTTGCAAGCCCATTGTGGCACAAGAAACGCCGACGACTGTGTGTAAACTTGAGCACAAAGTTCACTTTGCAAGATTTTATGCCTTGCTCCACTTGCTATTTAGAGTTTGCATGGAAGAATTTGTGTATGTGTTTGTGTGTGCATGTGGAAGAATTTACTTTGCATTATTCTTATGGATTTTATAGTATTTGTTGCCCCTTGACGACAACTCATTTATTAGCGTGGCACCATTGCGAAAATGTGTCAGAAATACAATGTAAATATTCAAATATGTACATACATGCCCACATATGAACATACATAAACATGCACATACATATGTATGTATATTGTATATAGGCACATACACGTACAAGTAAACTAGCATGTATGTATGTACATACATATGTAGTTTCTGACGCGAATATAAAGTAAGCGCTAACTATTAGCTGCACTAAGCCAACAGAAATTAAATGTTGTAATTCTTTTCAAGCCTCATTTCTTAATCCCGAAATTTCGGGATTGCTATTTCGGGATCCCGAGGCTGAATTCTTTAAATACATATTTTCATGTCTATGTATTTTGAAGAATTTCTTTTAATTACTTAAAATTTAATTTTTTAATCCCGAAATTTCGGGATTCTGAATCTGTTTATCAATTAAAAAGAATAAATTTAAATTCGTTTAATACAGCTATTGCTTCATTTTCTTAATCCCGAAATTTCGGGACTACCATTTCGGGATTTTGAATCGGAGTTCATTAAATATTTGCTACTGTTTTTTTACTTTTCATTTATTTACTACATTTTTTTAATCCCGAAATTTCGGGATCCTGAATCTGATTACCAATTAAAAAGAATACTTTTAAATTCATTTGCTACTATTTAAGTTACTTTCTCTTATTCTTGAACTTTCGGGATTACCATTTCGAGATTTCGAACCTGAATTCATTTAGTAGCAATTTAAATGAATTACTTTTAATTTATTTACTACTGTTAAAGTTTCATTTTTTTTTTTAATCCCGAAATTTCGGGATTGCCAGTCTGAGTTCATTAAATAGCAAATTTTGTAAAGACTTACTTTAAATTTATTCACTTCCGTTCAAGCTACATTCCCTCAGTCCCGAAATTTCGGGATTAAAATTCCGGGATTCCGAACCTGAAATCATTAATCAGGCTATGTACATTCCATCCGTCCCGAAATTTCGGGATTACAATAATTATTATAGCCGAATCCCGAAAACCTTCGAAATCTCGAAATTTTGATTTATCAAAGTTAAGATAAACTAGTTTAGAAGGTCCGCTTTAAAATCCTGAGAAAATATTTGCTACTTTTCATTCTTTTTTTTAATTTCAAATCAAATCATATAAGATATTTAATCTTCCGTTATTCTTTCGAATTGTTCGTTAGGCTTTCGAATTTATTATCTAATCAAATTTTAACTTATTTTTTTTATATTTTTAATAATAAATATATTATGAGTTTTGAGAAATATTTATTTCGCTCCCTACAGTGCTGGCTGACATATAGTGCCACTATGTACGAATAAGAAATAATTGGGCGCCTAAAAGCATGCAACATTTTCTAAGCACAGCACACTATTGCTTCGAAGTAGTAACTAAGAAAATCTGTGCAGCGTATGTAAATGGAATTGTGTGTATGTGAGTATGTATTTGTGACTCACTTACATATTTCCTCTCAAGCTTTGTTGTTCGAGTAATTAGATAACATTGAGTAGTTTCTTTCAATAGTGATGCGTCAGTGCGTATGAGTAACTAAAAATACGTCAGAGACTTGTTGCGCAAGAATTGCTTTTGAAACGAAGTTTTGGTGAGAATTACAAATAAAATAGTTTTTTAAAAAAATTTATGTTAATAAAATTGATTTAAAATACTTTTTTCATTAAAAAAAAAATAATAATATTAAAAAACTAATTATTACATTTTAGCTTAAATCGACTGCAAAAGCTAAACACCTAAAATATAAAGCAATTATTTCTTCGAAGGAATAAAAGTTATTATTTTTTTTTAATAAAAAGTGAAAGTAAAATTCTAAGTGTTTACTAAAAAGCGAGTTTTTGTCACAGTCGTGCTCCACAATCAGCAACTTAAGACGAGATTACTTGAAAATTATATTTTCGAAACGACTTTTACTGTATTTTCGAACAATCCAATTGCACTTTTCGCATGAATAGAACGCTTTTACTATCGAAATGCGACAAAATTTTAAATTTTACATAAAAATGTTGCTTACAGGCGATACAATTTTTCAAAAAAATTAGTTGCAACTTCAAAACTAAAATTAATAGCAAATTTTGTGTCGCAAGAGCTAATATTTTACCGAAATTTGTTTCACTTTATTAATTCAAATTATTAAAAATTTCAACATTTTAGGCATTTCCAGATTTGACTGCGCAAACACTGTTTAAAAGTGACAAAAACTTAAGTTTAGCATACTTCTAGGCGCTGGTTTTCATTTTTATACGCTGAGCCGGGTATATTAAGTTCGCTTCTCACCCAAATCTAAAGAAGACATTACACTCAACCCGCTTCAAATCGAAACACCTTATTTCTCCTTTCATTTTTTTTTCATTTCATTATTTTGTGTGAACATGTGTATGTGTGTGTGTGCATATAATTAAATATGTATTGAGGAAAAGCGAAACTTGCATTTTCAATTTCTATCGACCTATTTTTTTGTTGTTGCACGCACACAAGACTTGTCACGCCAAGTGATCATAGTGCCAGTAGTGCTAAAACAACAACAACAACAAATTATAGAAAAAGTTATGCATTGCAGCAGAAGGTTTTGTTGTGGCAAGTGAGGCGTAAATTAAAAAAAAAAAAAACAAGAATTGCACGCATACAAATTACAAAGAACAAATGCATACAAATATATACAAACATACGCACATACACATATGTATAACCACACCTACATATGCCACCGAGTGCTTGCAACAAAGTGTGCGAAGCAAAAGTAAAGCAAAACAGTGTTATGGTGCCATAAAAATAATAATGCAAAAATCAACAACAATAATAACAACTTTATTGGTGCAAAATACAACAACAACAACAACAATTACAGCAACATGTAGGTGACTTGCTCGCCAACAAGCGCTGCCAACACTCTTTTCCGCGCTGTTCTGTCCCATCTGTGGTTGTTGTTGTTGTTGTTGTTGTTATAAGCAAACAATGCAAATCGAAAGAAGTCATTAAGCGGAGTCAGCCAGCCAGCAAGCGGGCGAAAACTGCGACAAACAATGCAATGGGAATGAGTGATTAGAGCTTGCTTGTGCGGAAATAACAACAACAATAATAATAGTAACAACAAAAATAACATAAAACAACAACAGCGAGTGGCGACAATTAAAAAACACGACGCGGCACGAGCAACAATAAACACCAACGTCAACAATAATGAGAACGCTGCAACAACAACAACAACAACAACAACAATACGTATATAGTTGTTGTAGCCGCATATATTACAGATGCTTGAAATTCATGCAACATAAATACAAAACCTGCGTCACACTGACACAAATGTGGCAGCTACCTGTGCTTGACTGCATATGCATGCGTGTGTGTGTGTGTGTGTATGCGGTTTAATCGCTGTATTGTGGGTGGCGGTTGCTGGTGGCTGTTAATTTTGCCACCACAGACACCACAATATTTTAATTATGCCTCAAGCGAGTGTTGCTGCCGGTTCGCCAATGCTATTGTTGTACTTATATGCTGTTGTTGTTGTTGTTTTTCCTCTTCTTTTATTTGCTTACATTGTTATTGCGCACAATTGCTGCGTAAACATAAACTTTTCAGTGAGTTTTTGCTTCTTTTTGTTGACGGCTTGCAAAAGTCTCTGCTGTATGAGGAAGCAGAGGGGAGGAGCTAGCGAAAATAAGACAGCAAACGAGTTAAGAGTAAACATAAACAACAACAATGCATACTAAATAACTTTTGTTGGCAAACGTAATAAAATTATTAAGTTCGTAAAAAAGTTGGCAAAAGCGCAACAAAAGCATACAAAGTAAGGCAGAGAGGGGCAGGAATGGAGGTTCCAAGTCCTCCTACATGAAATTCCAAAAAAGTTAACTTTTATTGCAACGAGGACCCTTTACGTATTTCTCAAAATCGCGAACGAAAATTCTCAAGTCGCTAGCCGGCAGTATACGGGGGAAAGACAAAGCAACTTGCTAGCAACTTGCTAGCAACTTACATGGCAATCGATCGTCCGGTCCTTAACTACGCCGCACCAATATGGTCGCCTGGATGCAGTAAAACGCACACGTGAAAGCTCCAGACCTGTCAGAATACTACACTCCGGACTACGAAAGGATGCCTCTTGATGTCTCCTATCCAACACCTGCATAGTGAGGCCCGTATGCTCCCAGTTTAGGAGCATAATGAACTCCTCTCCAAGTAGTTCCTGCTGGGGTGCTTTCGCAAAAATCATCTTTGCAGGCAGCTACTTGGACCGAAATCGCCTCCGAGAAACATTAAGAGGTCATTCCTCAACTACATTGACGACATCAGACAATACGCCGACCAGACTTCAGACGCAACAAAAACTTCCGACAAGCACTGATCGCCATTCACAGTGGAGCCAACACCTTCACCGACTCCCCTTCAGTGAATGGCGTACTCGGAGTCAAAGGACCACCCATTGCAGACGAAGAGCTCGAGTTGCAGCGAGAACAGGAATGAACCTAGCGCAACTTCGTTCTGAATACTGTAGAAAGGTCAAACTCCTACTTATCCAGCATAGACCCCGACATATGCAATACATGTCCTGCGTGCAATGAGTCTCCGCATGATACCGACCATCTCTTTGCATGCCATACCTCCCCACTCGTAGCACACCCCTCTCCCTTTGGTCCGATCCCGTCGAAACAGCAAGTTTCTTAGACCTTCCGTTGGATGACGTCGACAATTCAGTTAATCCTTGCCATCATAACGGAATTATATACTCGCTAAAACAACAGCAGACGGAGCTCAATAGAGTCCAATCGAAGTAACCATGATTTAGATCCCTCCAGAGGCAGCCAATACAGAAAATACTGAAAAACAGAAAACACCACAAAAAACGGTAATTACAACTACGATTTGCTCTTGAGCTCATATATGTATATTATCCGAAATTCTGGAAAGTTCTTATTTTTCCACTGATTATATAACCTATGGCCAACTCAGATGTCGTCGTTTTTTTTTATTTTATTTTTTTTTTACAGTCCGGTTCAAATTTGATCAGATGATCAGATGAATAGCAACCTTCACCCACCTTGAAACCCAAGATTCATTAATGGATAATTCGACCGAATAGATCACGTCTAGCACTCAGTAAAGAAAATATAGCATCCGCAGCTGAGAGTCTACACGAAGACCGGGGAGAAGAACTGAAGCCGTTCGACCTTCCAAAGCGACATCACCTCACTCTATGAGCTCTTGAAAAATTCCAAGAAGATCCGACGTTTTCGAGCCAAATTTTGTTCAGGGATGAAGCTCATTTCTGGCTCAACGGGTATGTAAACAAGCGAATTGTCACATTTGGGTCAAAGAGCAACCTGAAAAAATTCTGGAGCAGTCTAAAAAAAATCAAATGTTTTGTGTAATTCGTGAGCCGGTAGAATCATCGGTCCATATTTCTTGAAAAATTATGTTGGTGAGAACATAACCGTCAATGGCGGCCGCTATTGCGCCTAATAACCGACAATTTGATGTCTGAATTTGAAGCTCGTGACCTCGGTGACATTTAGTTTCAACAAAACGGCGCCACAACCCACATATCGCATCAATCAATGGATTTGTTAAGAGAACACTTCGATGAGCAGATAATTTCACTATTTGGGCCAGTCGATTGGCCACCAAGTCCGTGTGATACCACACCGTTAGACTTTTCTTGTGGGAACATGTAAAGTCTAAAGTCTATGCGGACAATCCCGCTTCGATTCAGGCCTTGGAACAAAACATCACGCGTGTCATTCGCCAGTTACCAGTCGAAATGCTCGAACGAGTCATCGAAAATTGGACTCAACGGATGGACCATCTGAGACATAACCGCGGCCAACATTTGAAAGAGATATTCTTTAAAAAAATAAATGCCAAAGAATGTTATTTCGAATGATAGTTAATAAACCTCAAGACCTTACCTTACCTTACAGACAAGTTCATGTATTCAGAGCGCCGCTGGGTCAAAGGTATCGCGCTAAAAACAGTCTTTGTTGAGAAGTAAATCGTCATTTTTCTTGAATTAATTTTTTGTTTATTTCTGGAGAAGTACTAATCGAGCATTCCTCGTATATACATATGTATGTATTTATGAAATGTAGTGAATAAATTAGTTTTTCTCACTGTAAACAACAACAAATTGCGCTTTTAAATTTTCCAAGCGTTTGAGCACATTGAAATTCTAAGCAACTAATTGGAATTGAATATTAATATCGCCGACGTAAAAAAAAATATTTACATACTCACAAATGTTCCATTCCATATTCACATGTATGTACATATATATGATATACTAGATGTATGTATGTGTGTTTACATGTAATTGTAATTAAAAATTTACTCAAACGAATAGTTTTCAATTTTCCGCTCGCTGATTTTTGACATATTGTTTATGAAACCATCAAATGTATACAGTACGGGGCACAAAAATGGTGCTTGGCTTAAAATTTTATTTTATAAAAAAAATATAAAAAAATTTAAATTATTAAAAATAAAAAAATTAGATTTTTATTTTCTAAAAAAAATATTACAAAAAATTTTAATAATTAAAATTAATTAAAAAAATTTAGTTATTAAATTAAAGTCTTCCAAATAGATGAAATTGTTAGAAAAAGTAAGACTTAAAAAATTTAATAATTAATAATTACCTTAATTTAATTAAGAATTAAATTTTTATTTTTGAAAGAAAACAAATTTTGAAAAAAATAAATTAATAATTAATATTAATTAAAAAAATTTAATAATTAATTTAAAAAATTTAATTATTAATTTAAAAAATTTAATTATTAAATTAATTATTTAAAATTTAATTATTAAATTTTTTTAAAAAATTTAATTATTAAATTAATTATTTAAAATTTAATTATTAAATTTTTTTAATTAATATTAATTATTAATTTATTTTTTTCAAACATTTTTTTTTCAAAAATAAAAATTTAATTCTTAATTAAATTAAGGTAATTATTAAATTTTTTTAAGTCTTACTTTTTCTAACAATTTCATCTATTTAGAAGACTTCCGGTTTTTTTGGAAATAAAATTTTCAGAGGAAACTTTCTCCGAAACGGTAGAACCGATCGATTTGAAAATTTCACACAGCCTTCTTAGATATATTTGCAGGCAATAAATGAAGGAATACGATTTTTTTATTGTATCGAAATTGAATTTCGATTTTTTGAGACACTCTGTAGTGTAAATATTTTTCCAAGAAGCGACGTTCACAAAAATTTCGAGTTTTTCTGACTTGCAAGTTGATGTAACCCCTTAAAACCAGCTTTAAATACGCCCATGTGTATATATGAATAACTGTAGATATTCATTATATATTTTATATACTATAAAACCTATCAACTACTCAGCTTTGAAATGCTGAAATTGAAGCTCATCCATTTCACAATTCATTGCATTAATCTTTATCTCGCGCAATTATTTTCTCTTATTTTTCTAATTATTATGCACGAAGTATTCAATTTCCCGATTATTGTAGGCGATAGCTTAGGAAGTAGCTTATATACAAATAATAAAAACAAAAGTGTAGCTTAGAGGTCAAAAAGTCATATCAATGTCAAATTATATGAAAATATTAACTTGATAGTCTGATAGTCATTGAAATTAAAGTAATGATTACTTTAAGAGGTAATACATGAAGATTATATAAAATAATGCACAAGATGATGTATTAAGTAATGCATTACATAACAATTACTTAAATGTATACGATTACTTATTAATTAATGCTATAAGTTGAGTACTCGTAATGTGAAGTTTCAAGTAAATTTTGGATAAGTAATGCTGAAAGTAATTCATAAGGTAATTCAGACATGTATAAGGGGATTTCCGATATCTGAAAGTAATAGATAAATTGTAGAATGTAGTATAATGAAAAATTAAGGTAATTTATAAAGTAATTTCTAAGGTAATGGTAATGCGCTCAAATACATACATATATGTAAAGACAGTTGTGATATATGAAAGTCTTGGACGAATTATGGAAAATAGGTTCCGTAAATATTAGATAAGTAATGAGAGAAGGAATAATGTAATGCTGAAAGTAATTCATAAGGTAATGGACAAGGTAATGCATTAAGATATGTATAAGGACAAGTATGATTATGAAAGTAATGAATGAATTACGAAAAGTAAGTTAAGGGAAATACCAAGACAACGTAAAAAGTAATTCATAAGGTAATTAGAAGGTAATGCGCTCAGATATGTACAAGGGAGTAATGATATAGGAAATTAATCGGTAAATTAGGGAAAGTAGTACAAAAGTTAAGGTAATCTATAAAGTAATTTGTAAATTTTAATGGGCAAGGAGAATTATGATTTATGAGAGCTACGGCTAATGAAGTAATTCATAAGGTAATGGAAAGATAATGCGTTCAGAAAGGGAAGTTATGATATATGAAAGTAGTAAATAAATTATGGTAATTAGTATAAAAGAAGAATTATGGTAATGCATAAAGTAATTTCTAAGGTAATGGCAAGGTAATGCGCTCAAATATATGTAAAGAGAGTTATGATATTTGAAAGTAATGACCAAATTAGGGAAAATAGGCTCAATAAATAATGGATAAGTAATGAAAGAAGGAATAATGTAATGTTGAAAGTAATTCATAAGGTAATGGACAAGGTAATGCATTAAAACATGTATAAAGGGAGTTCTGATATATGAAAGTAATGGATAAAACATGGAAGGTAGTATAAAATAAGAATTAGGTATTGAATAAAATAATTCACAATGTAATGGGAAAAGTAATTCATTAGTAATGCGTTCATATATAAATAAGCGCAGTTATCATATATGAAATTAATCGATAAATCATGGAAATAGTATAAAATGAGAATTCAGGTAATGCATAAAGTAATTCATTTGGTAATGCGAAAAGTAATACATTAACTTATGCCTAAAGGAAGTTATGAAATAATATATTTATTTAAAAAACACATAAAATAAGGAATTTGAAGCAATAAAATATAAGACAGAATAAAGTATTATGTAATGCATAGAGTAATGCTAAGATGCTGTATAAAGTAAGTAATATTTGGATGCATAAATTAAATGAGAGCAACATGAAACTGACAATTTACGATTAGTTAACCTTCGAAATAGAAAAACATACCAAAATTTCAAAAATTAATTCTCAGTCAGTCAAATATTTATAAGCAAAAAAAATCGGTTTCAATATTTAATTTCAACTTCGCTTTAAAGTCAATGTCACATTGCATTACTTTTACGAATTTCAAACGAAACAAAACTGCAAATCGCAATAAAACTCAAACTCATCATCTTTAACGGTTGCGTTTTTCCTCAGCAGACGCCCATAAAGTGTGTCAAGGTCATTTGCATGCGGAATGACGTCTACGATGACTTTATTTATATGTACATACATATGTATGTATAAACGTGCATAATGCCGTCAACAACTAACTGCAATAACTAATAGAAAAAATAACAACAACAAATGTATATAACTGCGCTTTCGTAACGGCGATAAGCCGAGCGCGCTAATAAAAGTGAATTTGAATTCGAAGGGCAATAAAAAATGTGATTCAATGAAGGCACACATACATATGTACATAGATAGTGACAAGTAAAAACACATGTAAATATGTTTACAAGTATATACGAGCATTGCATATTTACCGCTGTTCAGGTGTAACGGCGCCACGAATGACATTTGCATTAATGCCGTTGGCAACATACGCCGCCAGCTCTGACTCGCTGTCGCTGCTGTCTGCCGATGTGGCTGCGGCAGCTGAGCGGGGCCGCTTCGCTTTGCCGCCAAAGTGACAAATCAATAACATTTTAAATTGTTTTTATTTTATTTGTATAATTTGGAGTAACGATTGGTGTTGACGTCGTTTGGTTGCCATCGCTGACGAATTTGCTGCTTCTATCGTCACATTTTTTAAACATAATCACGTAGGAAAAATAACAACGACATGTTAAATGCCTGATTTTGTTACCGCAAAAATTAGTTCTGGTGAATTGGCAATTTTTTTTATAATTTTATACCCTGAACAGTATATTAAGTTTGCTTTAAAGTTTGGAAGGGACTGAGCTAAATTCAGCTATGTGCCTTGGTTTTTGAGATATCGATCTGAAATTTTGCACACGTATTTTTCTCCCAAAGGAGTTGTTTTTTTATCGGAAACGGCGATATCGGTGAGGTATAACATATAGTTGCCATACAAACTGAACCATCGGAGTCAAGTGATTGTATGGAAAGCTTCTTCACTTGATGAGATATCTTCATGAAATTTAGCACAGTTTATACCCAAAGCCATCGGTATAATATCCCAAGAAATTGTGCAGATCGGACCACTATAGCATATAGCTGTCATACAAACTAAATGCTCGGAATCAAGTGATTGTATGGAAAGCTTCTTCATTTTACGAGATATTTTCACGAAATTTAGCACAATTTATTCCCCAAAGTAGGGCTTATAATATCCCAAGAAATTATTCAAATCGGACCACTATAGCATAGTGCTGTCATATAAACTGAATGTTCGGAATCAAGTGATTGTATGGAAAGCTTCTTCATTTTACGAGATATTTTCACGAAATTTAGCACAATTTATTCCCCAAAGTAGGGCTTATAATATCCCAAGAAATTATTCAAATCGGACCACTATAGCATATAGCTGCCATACAAACTGACCGATCAAAATAAAGTTTTCGAAGTTTAAGTTTGAATTACATATCTGATTAATAACGTATTTCTTTGTGATTATTTTTTATTTATTTCAATTTGCAAATATTTATTAGTTTTATTTAATTTTTTTACTTTACTTAATTATGTACTTTTTATTTCTTGTACTTTATGTACTATTTATTTTTTTAATTTTTTATTCATTAATTTTTTTTTATTTTTTATTTACATTTCATTTAAACTAATTTCATTAATATTTTTAATTTCTTAAATTTTTTTTATTAATATTTGGAATATATCCTTCACTTTGCATCCCCTACTACACTTTACTTCCAAGGCAATGGTCGCCAAGGCGTATACGTCACCTAATAGTCACCGCATCACTTAGCACTCCATTATACAATATTTACTACTCCACTCGTAATAAATTTTTGCGAACACACACGAACACAGAGCAACTTGTATGCAACTCCAAACATTTCATCAGCAAATTCGTCAAATTTTCTAGAATTTCCTTGTCAAATGGCCTTGCGACAACAGCCACCACGCAAAAGCGCAACGCTTGTATGCTACAACAACAACAAACTAAGAGAAAAACATGATTCGCGTTTAGCCAACTGTTGGACTCGGACACCTGTCACGCACGAAGGCAAAATTTGGAATGACAGCGAGGATTGCGGCTGATCCACTGATACACTGACTCAATTACCGCTCGACAATTACAGCAACAGCAGCAGACAACCAAACAAATAAACAAACAGACCAAAAAATGCAAAATAACAACAGTAAAGAAGAAGAAGCAGCAGCAAGTGAACCAGTTAGCTCACCAAGGACGGTGAAAGTGAAGTAAAGTTGGGGACGTAGCAAAAACGAGCGCAATTATTATTTTAAAAACTACTCATACATCTCACTCGACAAGTCGCTCGCCATTCAATGCAATGCACAAGGGATGCTGTGCGCGTCGCGGGAGTTCATGTTGCCGGCAGTGCCTGTGTATGAGTATCGGCTAGGATGAGGGTCGTAATGTAGGGCAGTTACAACAAAGCACAATTACACATGCAAGGTGCACGTAAAAGAGCAACATATCAACTTATTCAAGGTCAACGAGGGGGTGTATGAGGGTGGGCCACTCAAATAAAGGACGTAAGTGTGCGCATGCGCAAAGAGAGAACGCTAAGAGCTAATTTTAGCGGTATATTGGGTTGTTGTGCGCTCTTTAGTTGTGTTGAAAAGATTTTATTCATTTTTCATTTGTAATTTTTTTGAGTTTGAGTGATTTACTGGCGTGTAAGTTTTCTTGAGTGCGCCGCATGTTTTGAGTTAAGGGTTTTTTATTAGAAAATTACAGTAAAATAAAGGAAATTTGTTATTTTATTCGATTCAAAAGATATTTTGAAGCGTTTGGACAAATTTTTTTGAGTTTGAGTATTTTTTGAGTGGATATTTTTTTTACGATGAAGAAAGCTTAGAATATAAATTTTGTTATTAATAAAATTACAGTTCAATAAGGCAAATATTAAAGATTTTTATTTTGTTTTTTTTTTTTGATTTTGAGTGTTTTTTATTTTTTTTTTTTTTTGAGTAGAAGTTTTCTTGAGCGCATAGTATGATTTTGATTTTGATTTTTTAATCATAAATTTACGTTAAATAAAGAAAATATATTATTTCGTTAGGTTGCAAGAAATTGTAAAGCTGCTTCGAGCAATTTTTGGAGTTTGAGCGCTTCTTTGGAGTGGAAGTAAATGTTTAAAGCGAGGAAGCTTTTAGTTTAAATTTTATTATTAATCAAATTGCTTTGCCACATAGCAAATAAGCTATTTAGTTGCCTCGAAAAGAAATATGAAAAAATTTTAAATATTTTTTTTGAGTGCTTTTGGAGAGAAAATATATTTTGAGTACGAAGAATTTTTAATGAAATTCTCAGTTCAATAAAGCAAATGTGCTCTTTAAATGCTTTGAAAAGAAATTTGGAAGATTTAAAAAATTTTTTGAGTGTTTTTTTGAGTGTTTTTTTTTTGAGTAGAAGTGAGAGAGCATAATATGATTTCGATTTTTAATTGTGTTGAAAATAAAATGAAGCCGACTCGAGTAAATTTTTTGAGTCTGAGTGGAAATATATTTTGAAGAAGAAATTTTTGAGTTTAAGTTTTATTAAAAATAAAATTACTTTTAAATAAAGAAAATATGCTCTTTAATTGACTTGAAATGAAATATGAAAACTTTTGGTTGATTTTGAAATAACGTTTTGATTTTGAGTGCTTTTTTGAGTGGAAATATTTTTCGAAAACAAAGAAAGCTTTGAGTTTAAATTTTAATATTAATAACAATAAAGTTGTATAAAGTAAATTTGCTAAATAAAAATGAATTTTATTTATTTTGTAATAATTTGTTGATTTTGAGTATTTTTTTGGAGTGGAAATACATTTTGAAATTGAGGCAAAGTTAGAGTTTAATTTTATTATTAACAAAATTGCAATTCAGTGAAGTAATTTGCTCTTTATTAAAATTAAAAATAAATATTTCAGCTTTTTAAAACAATTTTTGATTTTGAGTGATTTTTTGAGTGTATAATTTACCGACAGCACAAAAACATTTGCGTTTAATGTGTGATATAATAAAATCATTGCTTATTAAAGTAAAAATATTAAATAGAGTCATCCATATCTTTTAAAGATTTTTCCAAGCGAAAAAATAACTTGAGCTCACTCAAGCTCAAGCCATTCATTGACTCAGACACTCACACTCTCCCCATAAATGCCGCTCTAAAAAGCGCTAAACGCTCAACGCTCCCGCCCCACACAAACCAGCTGCCTGACCTAGTCAACTACTTATTTTTGACGCCACTGTGTGGCTGAGCGCAAGCAGGCTCACTGGCTTATGACCAAAAAAGGACAGAATGGCGCCAGTAGAGTGATGATATCCTTCGTGGCTTCAGCTGACGCTTCACTAAATATCGCCTGTAATTTATATGCGTATTATACTGGGTAGATGTATGTGAGGGAGCGTGTCTGTGAGCGCTACTTAGCCTGCGTTTGAGGAAGGTAAAGTGCAGTTAAGACTCACTAAAGTGCAAATGATGAGCTAAAATACCGTTGAAAAGCAAAAAAAAAAGCTGAGTAAAAAAGCGGAAAACTTAAAGTTGCATAAAAAATTGGCAGGTGTGGATAATTGTGTTGCAACTTTGCGCATTTTATGATGACCAACTCATAATATCCGTGCAGAAGTATTTTTTTTTTTTTTGTTTTTTTGGTCGAGAAACTTTTCGGTATTGACGAGGTACCAACTTAACTGTAAGTGGTATAGAGCAAAAGTTATAACGGTACAAGTAAGCGCTAACCTGCTGTAGGTGAGAGGGTGTAGCAAGTTTGCTTGCCATTTAAGTTGCAAATTTTCGAAACGCTTTGGGGATGTAAACTTTTTCAATTAGTATAAAAAATATTTGCTGAAGTTTTGCATATTTAATGAAGTGACTGCTGAGATGGACGACGGCGATGGGGTGATGAATATAAATTCTGTGAGGAATGGAGCTAAATAAGTATAAAGAGCAAAAAGCATACAAGAAATTTAAGAATCAAACTCTATATTGTTGCTGTAAGGGAATTTCAAAAATATTTTTAAGGAACTTTATCCTAAAGACCGTGCTTAGAATCGAGTCTCTAGAAAGCTTCGCAACAAATATCCTTAGCCTGGCTTACTAAAGAGGGGCTGTGGAAGACTATTTTCCGATTCCTCTGATTCGAAAGAGGGAAAAGCAATAAGTTAACCCGTTTCACTTATCTAGTGAAAACATGGCTGGTTGTTGTTGTTGTACCGGGTAACTAATCCCCGTTAGGATGGTAAGAATTTGATAAGAAGTCATTGACGCCATCCAACGGCAGGCTCAGGAAACGTACTTTTTCGACAAGGTTAGACTTAAGGGAGAAGGGTGTCAGATTTGTGGGGTTAGCAAAATTCCCGTAGAACCGGCTGTTACGTTATCGGAATTGATCCGGATTTTATCCGACCGGTTATTTCGGAGATGTAGCCTCAATTAGATCGGGAAGTCTTAGAAACATGGCTGGTCAGAGACTGTGGTATCGAAAAAGAAGAATCAAGATGAAATTTGATGCACCAGAGTTTGTATATGTGACCAATAACTTTTGGTTCTCCATGGCTGGCAAACGCGAGTCAACAACCAAAACTTGTGCGGCTGCTTGATCTTTCTGGCTCAAAGTGAAAAGCAAGAGCTCAACTGAACTACTAGCTTTTAGCAAGAAAGTATGATGAACTGTAAGAGGTATCAATAGTAGGCCGCAGAGTCTGTTAAAATTCGCGTCAAGCGTAGGCATCCTAAAGGATGACTACTTCTCATAGACCTAGCAACTGAACTCGAAAAGTTATAGCAAAAGACCAAAACTGATCTATGCGTGGCTTATTGCCCTACCATATTAGCCTGACCTAACCTATCTTGCCGCGTTGGAAGGTGTTCCAACTGAAACTGTTCAATCTCACATGCAGTGAATTATCAATCTTGCGGGAGGCAAATTATCGAGGCTGTATGGAAGCAGGAGAGGCGGAATCATCGATATACTTCTAAAATATGAACTTTTCCCAATTCAGGTTAAAACGTCTCAGTAAACGCATTTTCCGTGAACCTGGCACAGTTGCTGGGATTGATCGAAGCACCGCAGGGTTGAGCTGTCATACAAACTGAACGATCAGTATCGAGTTCTTGTAGGGAAAACTCATTTATTTCTCAAGTTATCTTCACGAAATTTCTCACAGAGTATAATCCAGGTCACCACTACAATCCCTGAACGTATCGTTCAGATCGAAGTACTATAGCATATGACTGCCATACAAGTTGAATGATCAAAATGATGTCCTTGTATAGGAAACTTTTTTATTTGCCAATATATCTTCACAAAATTTGGCTTGGATCATAATCCGAGACAGCGCTATAATCTACGAACATATTATTGCATATATGACCGATAAAAATCTAGCTAAAGAACACTTCAAACCCTTTTATCCCATAAGAAATGCTCCTGTTAAGGGTTTGGTGCAGCCGACGTTTTTTCTTGTTGAGTATATAAATATGTCTGTCCGTACACACTTATATCTAATCTCACATAACCTTTTACAGACAGTTTCCCAAGTGTGTACTCAAGTGTTCTGTGGTTATACTCCCCTATTCTTGATTTTACCACTGCCAGCTTTTATTGTCTTCATTTCCATGTTTATATATATTTACGCATGAGGCTCCACATATACCATTGTTAAACGAAACATTTTATAAAATAAAATACAAAAAAAAATATTTAATTTTACTGCTAAAAGACACAAGAAAATATCACACAAAAGGCCACAAAGTGTGGCAGCACCTGATGCTGCGCCGCCTGCTGCCGGCTGCTTGCCTGCTGTTGTTGACAGGCGCTGTTGTAACCACAGCCATTGTTAAGTACACATATGTATATAAATATGTAAACAGGTGACTTTAACTAAGTACACAAATAAATATGAGGCACACACAATAATACTTCCCCACAGAGCTACCTGGTTTATTGCACCCTAAAAACAGATGCGCTGGTAGGGAGGTCACCCACCGCCCACTCGAAGGTGGCTAAATGGCCTTCAGTGTGTAAATATGCTAGGGCATTGCGTAGCTACCATTTATGTGTGTGTGTGTTTGTGTTATCTGTGTGGTGAAATGCGCACTTATGAACTTATTTATTATTATAATTATTTTTACTTTCGCATTTTACTATCTCCAGAGACAATGGCTGAGTATCATTTCACTCCACAGCTGCAAGAGTTAGTCCAATGACTGGCTCAAAGCGAGCACTGTGATATTAAAGCTGATGCTGACTGTCTGCAAATGTAGTTGCGTGTGTTTGTATGGGTGTATGTACGAATGACTGTGTGTGTCTTTAATAACAGTGTGTGTCAGCGGGGGCTTAGCAAAAGTAATATCATTCAACATGGGAGATTAAATGGTTTTTAAGATTAACGGAAATCGATGGCGAGAGGTCAAAACAAAGCAAAAATTAAAGAAAAAATAAGTATGAAAGGAAAGTTAATTTAATTATTAGGAGGTATAAAATAAAAAAAAAATTTACAAAAAAATTTGAAATTTTAAAAATAAAATAAAATAAATAAATAAAAATAAAAATAGAAATAAAAAAAAAATTAAAAAATAAATAAATAAAATAAAAAAATTAATAAAATAAAAAAATTAACTAAGCTTAAATGAAATTAATGAATAAACAACAACTTCGGCTTCACTGAAGCTATACCAGCTCCACAAATAAAAAAGTTTTTATGGAAGAAACTGATTTTGTTCAGTCAGTTCGATCTGCACTATTTCTTCCTATATTTCAGCATTGCCTTAGATAATAATCTGTGCTGAATTTCGTGAAGATATCTTAGCAAATACAAAAGTTTCTCACACAAGGACTCGAATCCGCTCTACAGTTTGTATGGCAGCTATATGCTATAGTGGTCCGATTTCGGCGGTTTCGACAAATATGCTGATTGTTGGTGAGAAAAACACGTGTACACAATTTCAAATCGATAGCTGAAAATCTGACGGACTAGTTCGCGTATATACAAACAGGCGAACAGTCAAAAAAAAATTTGAAAATATAGAAAAATATTTGTTTTCTTCAAGTATGGGAAAATTTAAAAAATCAGAACATAATTTTAAATCCTTAAATAATTTATTATATTTTATTGATGTATACAAAATGATTGACATAAATGGTAAATTGGGTGTGCGACTTCGCTAAACTTTTGTAAACAAGCCTGAATGTAGGCCAGAGTTATTTAAGTTGTAGTATTTTAATTTAAGTTTAAGGGAATTTTAGTTTATTTAAAATATTTGAGTAGTAAATTTTAATAAACCAGCTTCTGAGGCTTAGCATGTGCTTGATTCCAAAAACTATGCTAGCTTTGATAATACTAATTGCACAATTTCGCCTGAATGTAGGCAGTAAAAGTAAAGCACTGAAATCTCGAATAGACAGCATATAGCGGTCTTTTGTTTAAAAAATATTGTATCTTCAACTTATGCCTTACAGCAAAATTCTATTTCGAGCTCTCTGTACCCCAGAAATTTCATTAATATTTTACATAATTTTTCTAGTTTTTCGCTCAAAAAACGAAAACAGAAATCAAAAAAATATTTTTCGTCTACAAACGAACATATTAGCCCATTTTTTCGCTCCACCAATGAGTCAATTTGAAATGTGTTTACCAATCGCAGTGCGCTGTTTAGTCTATGCTAACACCTAGGCAATTTAAAAGCAATGCCAGTGAACAAAAATATCAGACAGAACCACACAGGCATAACCATAACCCACTGGCAAATTTGGCAATAAAACATAGACAAAACGGAGCAAAAATGCTAAACATAATTCTCGAATGCTTTGCCAAATGCCCAGAAGCACATGCTGTTGGCAGAATTTTAAATTAAAAAGCAGAGATTAGATGAATTTAGAATATGATAAACGGAAAATAAAAAAGAAATAAAAAATTAATAAATAATAAATAAATAATGTATATTTATATATAATATGTACATATATAAAAAAGAAAAAATAGAAAAGAAAAAATAAAAAATAAAAAAACTAAAATTAAAGTTAAAATTAAAAAAAAAATTTAAAAAATTAGAAAATGTAAATCAAATTTATCGGTTAATGCAATTTTAATTTGAATTTGTTTTCAATTTAAAAAATTAAAATTTTTAATTTAAAAAATTAAAAAAAATTAAACTTTTATTTTAAAATTAAAATAAAAATTAAATATTAAATATTAAAAAATCACAAAAAAAATTTATTTAATTTTAACTTTAAAAATTAAGAAAAAATTGAAATTTTTAATTTAAAAAATTAAAAAAAATTAAACTTTTATTTTAAAATTAAAATAAAAATTAAATATTAAAAAAAATCATAAAAATAAAATTTTATTTCATTTTAATTTTTTTAATTTAAATTTTTTAATTTTTGTGTTTTTTTAATTTTATTTTTTTATTTCCATTTTTTTAATTTTAAAATAAAATTTTACGTTAATTAATTTCTATTAAAGTTAAAATTTTATTTTTTTATTTAATTTTTTTTTCAATTTTAAATTATTTTTCTTTAATTTTTTCAATATTTTTTTAATTGAAAAGTTAAAAAAAAAATTTTAATTAAAAATAAAAATATACAACAACAATTAAGATTTTCTAGAGTAAATATTTAATACGCCATAGGCCACACGTCAATAATAAAAATAAAGAATTCATAATTGAACTGACATAGTTCAGAAAAATCTAAGCAATTTGGCGTAACAGCGAAATGCCAAGCTGCAAGAGATTTAAGAAAGGCCACGTCGGGGCCAAATTCTACGATTGATACCACTTTATTTTCGTATGCAATTGACCCAAATCGCATGCAGGCGAGCAATGGCCAACGACGATTGAAAAGCAAATTGAACTTTCGGCGTTGCCAACGACAGCAGCAGCACCACAGCCAAGTGAGCGGAAAGGAAATGCATATTTTTTTACATTTTCCAGTGAAGCATTTATGCGAGCATGAGTATGAGAAAGTGCAAAAGCGAGAAGTTAAGTGCATAATAAAACAAAAAAAATCAAAATGTATTTGTACACACACATACTACATACATATGTATATACTAAGCTTGCAAAATATTTTGCTTTAGTTTTAACTTTTTTTGCTTGCGCAATTTTTACCTTTCGTTTGTGCTTGCAATGATTTTCGGTTCACTGCATTTTCAACTCATGTGCATTTTTTTATTTTTATTTTTTGCCTTATTATTCTTGGCAATTTTTTTCTGAAAATTCACTGTTCAACTTACCTGTTTGTATTTGTTGTTGTTGGCGTTTTCGTTAACTTGCTCACCAATCAGTTGATTTTCAAATCGATTTGAAGCGCATAAATACGAAAGCTTGTAAAATATGTATGCGCTATAACTCCCCTCACCTCTGTGACTGTGCGGGGATTGCGCTTTTGCACAGATTATTTCCTTTGTGTTGGCAATTTTTTTTTCGTATTTCACATTGCTTCATAAAAATTGCTTGAAAGTAAAAGTGTGCACAAACTGTAAAAGAAGAGCAATACAAAAGGTTTGTTTAAATGAATTGAAGGAGATTTTGAATTTGGTAACATTTTTTTTATTTGTAATATTTGGTAAAAAATATTATTTTAGAATTAGAATTCTTATTTTTTAAGAAAAGTTCACAAAATCCTATAGTGTATACACCATTGTAGTTAGCGCCATGTGAACATCTTGTAAACAAACATTCAGCTGTTATCGAATTTCGATAATTTACATTGACTATAAACAGCTGTCAGCTTTCATACAATATTTCTTATTAATTAAAATCAGTAAATTTTTGATTTATTTAATTATTAGTGCAAAACAATAATTAATAAAATAACAATAAAATCCAAGATGAACGAAATTCAACAAAATGTTGAAAATGAGAGCGAGTTATGAACTCCTACTTATACATAGGAGTGCCAAATTGCTCTTAAGCATCTTCTGCTGACCGCAACTGAATTCGGCCATTAATATTAAAAAAAAAACGAATTGTAACAAATAGCAAAGTTAATATAAGCAATATCCCTACACATAGCAATGTATAAATCTATAAATGCACATGTTTGTATTAACGCCTGCACTTATAATCTCCCCACGGCATTCTAATACTAAATGTATTCTATTGCTAATTAGTTAATTACTCATTTGGCAAACATATAAACAAACGAAAAAGAGAAGAATGCTCATAAAATTTATGTTTTAATTGAAATTACTCATTTCGCCATAATTTGAATGTGTTTGTGCGCTACTTGGAAATGTTATACAAAATGTTATATGTATGCCTGCATACTTAAGTAGATAAGAGCTTAAGTACATGTACATACATATATAGACATTTCCGAAATCATATTATGTTATGTTTATTTGTATGTGCGCAAGAAGTATGCTTAAGTGAATTTCATTATTCAAAGAATTCTGTTTTGTGTATTGCTGGAAGCATTTCGTATACTAAAGTTGCCAATTAAATTGAATAATTTGTGTTTTGTGGAATTCTTAGAAAATGCTTGTTTATTAGTAAAAATATTTGAAGAAAGTTGTTGCGTTAAATTAATCAAATTAATAAATTACGAAAAATAAATATCTTAGATAAGTTTTCAAAATTATATTTCTTTGAAATTTTTCCATAGTAAAGCACAAAACTTATTTGCTGCAGCAATATTTTCAATTAATACACAGTAGAGACAACAATTTTGAAAAATTTTGTTAAGAAATAGAAAAAAAACGTTAACTTCGGCAAAAAACGACATGAAAAAATTTTTAAAACAAACAGCCATACAAGAACTTGCTTTTGACCGGTAAGTTTGTATACCAGCTATACGCTTTAGTGCTTCGATCTGAATAGTTTCTTCAGAGATTGTAGCATTAGTGTAAACAATGCTCTAGTGCTAAATTTAATCAAGATATCTTCTCAATTAAAAAAGTTTTTCATACAAAAACTTGATTTTGTTCGGCGAGTTTGTATGGCAGCTATATTTCATAGTGGTCCGATATCAGCAATCGTTCTAACAAATGAGCAGCCCTTTTGAGAGAAATAGACGTATGCAAAATTTCATATCGATATCTCAAAAAAATCACATGGTTTTGCCTGATATGAACAACATTTTCTACACAAATCACACTTTTGTTGCTATTAAAACAGTACAGACTAAAATCCACAAAAAAAATTCAAAAAAAGTCAAACAAAACAGACATGCAATGAACCCTGACCCTTAATGCCCATAAAATTAAAATAAATACTTTAAAAGTATAAATATTTTTTCACTGCGATTCAAAGCAACGGAACCACTTCACCGCTGAGTCTTACCAAAACAAAAAGCAACAACGTTTACTTCACCTGCGGCGTTTTCTTGTTTACGTGTCGTAACACTAATAACCGCCCCATTAGGCGCATAATTATGACCCATGAAACAATGCAGCCCGGATAAGAGTCATAATTTTTAAATTGCTCTCATAAATAGCAGCAACAGCAACTACTGCAGCAGTTATGTATGTATAACAAGCCGAAAATTGGCAAAAAAAAGTGTCGGTGTAGAAACTGTGAAAGACGAGCAAAAGTGCGGCAAACGAGGCATGGTCGCTACTGCGAGCACAATTGTGTCCGACGGCAATGATATCAACTGGACAAGAAGTTAGCACATAAAGCGGCTATTGCACTGTGCATATTTCATTCATTCCTTGAATTGAGTGGAATGCCGGGGAGATGGAGGTGTTATTGTAGCGGGATATTGTGAAAGGGCGCAAGCAACCAGCTGACAATGACGTAACTAAAAATAATTTGCTTAAAAATGTGATGAAATATACACACATTCGGCATTAGGGTGTGTTCCCCGCTTTGGCTTCCTATGGCAACTTTGTCTGAGAGTGGGCAGAGTGGACGCCAACCAAAAGCAGCGCCGTTAAGTCATTCTGAGCGGTTTTCAGCGTGACAACTACAGTGGATGTCTCGGTCTCATTCTGATGTGAGCGGGCAAGAGTGATCCCCTTCGGTGGTATTACAGTTACAAATGAATCGACCCAAACTCATCGTCCAAAAACAGTCGACGTTAAAGACCGATAAGCGATAAGTTTCCTAAATCTACGCCGCTCTGCTAGAAGCTATCGAATTTTTAAAATTCGTTGAACCTCATCAATCAAATGGAATCATCAGATTGCATAACACTGCCGAAAACCAAATCTTCATATTAAATTTTAATAAGAACAGTATTGTTTAACAAAAAGAAGACTAAATATGAGACTGCTCCAATATTTATATAAAAAAAATCCACGACCACCCAGCTTATAAAAAAAACTCTTTCAAATTCTAGCATATACTACCTCCTTTCATATCAAATTTTCGCTTACCCCATAATACCACGACTTTCGTGTGGCAGATTTACACGCAGCACTATCATATTTAAATAATAAAAAAGTTGTGTCTTTAGTGTTTTAGTTTCCTTACTTCATTCTTTTCATTCGTACTCACTAATGAAATAAAAATAAATTTGATTTTGTCACGTTTTCCTATCCCCACACAAAAGCCATAACATGTAAGCTTCAAATCCTGACCGTCTCACATGCCGAGTTGCGGCAGGTTGTGCGCGGCTACTCTAAACCCTTCCAACGCACACGGCGGGCTGACACAAATCCGCTGCTCTCCGTATTCGCTTACTCGCTTATCCTTTCTGCTTAAGCTTTTGTACCCCTATCAACTTTAACATGTTACTTCCGTCGCTGCTCCGCCGGAATTGTTGCGCTGCCCTACTATGGTATCGCTTTCCTATGGCTTAGCCCCTATTTTCCTTTGTTAGCGTTTTTCCTGCTTTAGCTTCGGTATTGTTTCACGAACTTATTTGCATAAATTGCTCGCTCTCCACTTCGCTGTGCTCCGCCGCACGCATTTATGGTAATACACGTGCTTTTTATGGCTTCTACTAAGATTCAAGTGTATAAGCATGGCTGCGTATCCTTCAATATCCTTTAGACATACATACATACACATCCACTTGATATCACCACTTCAGATTTTTGCGAAAACGAAGGAATTCCGCATGCCATAATCTATTTAAATATTTAACAGCTGATGCAGTTCACCGTTATTGTCATTTAAGTACGAGCTGGTTGTGCAGAACTTTTATACGAATTTTGTTTTCTGTCAACTTTGATTGATGGCAGTATAAGTTTTATGGCTTAACAAATTATTTAGTGATATCAACCGCTTTCCAATTCAGAAACTTTATAAAAATAAAAAATGTTGCTGTTTGGAAAAAGTTTTGTGTTTAGCATGTTATAAAAAATATTTATAAACTAGACAAGAATTTGAAAACTTTAAGCCTTCACGAATGAAATTATATGTACCAGTAAATATTTGAAGTTTAAATGCTGCTTTTGTCAACATCAGAGACTAGAACCATTCGTCTAAATAATTGTTAAATCTTTTCCTGTGTGGATATGTAAAGTCTAAAGTCTATGCGGACAATCCCGTTTCGCTTCAGGTCTTAGAGCGAAACATCACGCGTGTCATTGGCCAATTAACAGCCCAAATGATCGAATGAGTCATCGAACATTGAACTCAACGGATGGACCATCTGAGACGTAGCCGAGGCGAACATTTGAAGGAAATAATGTTCAAAAAATAAATGCCAAAGAATGTTCTTTCGAATGATAGTAAACATTCCCATTAAATTAGATATGTCTGTGTTTTTTCTTAAAAAAAAGTAGGGAACCTCGAAATGGATCTTCCTTTATTTCGACTCAATAATCATCGTACCCTTGAAAAACACGGCAGAACCACAAAATATAGTCTAATAACTGCATGAGTTTTTTCGAACTCCATCCATCGCATTGACTGAAAAATTTAGATTAGTATATTATCCGATTTCAGCTCTTCTCAATATTCGAGAGCAGTTTAGTGGAATCGAGATCTTGAAGCTCGTGAACTTTTTTTTACATAGCAGGACAGCTAAGAGAAAGAAGTTTTCGATAAGTCTCTCCAAGGGCAGCACAAAGCGGTTAAAGCTGAGGGAGTTTATGTCACAGAAACAGTACCAAGTTTGAGTGACCTAAATTAAGTGCTTACAGACACTAAGAAGGAAGCTGTAATTTCGTAAGCCTAGCTTAGGTATCGAAAATACATATGTATACTGCAAACTTCGAGCACAACATTTAACAACAAATAACTACAATAAATGTAAAATGAAAATACTAAATAGTAATTCAATGCGAACTGAGTCAGAGAGGAAGTGAGTACATTGACCCGCGACCACGGCTGTGATAATAAATTGTTCTTTTATCGGAAACCAACAGCAGTCTCGGCGAATCACAACTTTTACATTGTTGTTGTTGTTTTTTTTGATTATTTTTTTCGCAATCCAATCCAGGCTATTGTCGCTCAATGGACGCTGTGAAAGAACGCACCAACGCCTATTGCCCGCGTCAGCGGCAGCCAACAATTGCGCCGATATGGTAAACCCAGTCATGAACAGCCGAGCGCAGTTGCTGTTGTTGCTGCTAAAGTAACAGCTGTAAACAGTAATCCGATAACGATACTCATACAATCAACAATAACAACAGCAATGGCAGCAACAACAACGACAATGGCAACAATTGTATGAATTGCTATTTTCATCTTGTTAGTAAATAATTTATTGCAAAACACATTTTTAATCAGTCGCTGGACGGGAAAAACGGCGTGCTGCTGTTGTTGTTGCTGTGTACTAGGGCCAAACTTGCAGTTGGTCGCCGCTTTACGCTGATAGAAAGGGGAATTAATTGGCAGAGCGAGCAGACGCCAATCAAAGTTGCAAGATTTTTTCTTTTTTCGTTGCTTTAATTAAACTTTCGGAAGTTTATCAAGTTCGCCGTTTGTGCGAAGATCTAATGGAGTTGTTTTTGTTAAGTGAATATATTGTGAATTTCGGAAAGTTTAAATTGTAGTGTTAATGTCTCGTGCGAGTGAGACTTTACTTGGACAAAGTGCCAGTTAACGTCGACTCAGTTGTCTATTTACTTACTAATAGAAGCCGTTGAGCTCGTAAGAGTAGGAAGCTTGCCCCGATTACATCGTATAAGGAATGAGTTGGAGTCTACTTTGACCTCTTAAGTTCCATCGTTGGATCTCTGAACTTTAGTCAACACTTTTGGCCTAGTGCAGAACGAAGGAGATCCACTAACTACTCGCACTCATTAAGGTTCATTTTGACGCAATCGTAGGTGTTCTTACTAGCCATTGTGCAATAGCCGTGCTTGCTGTAAGGCTAAATTAGATTTGCGGGGATGCTAATTTCAGATATAGCGGCAGTTCCTTTTTTTGCGAACGAAAGCGACTTTAAAACCGACGAAGAGGTGGACACACCACCGATCAATCTTTCGTCCACAGGTCTTTCGCTTACCGCTGTAGGTAAGGAACTTGAAATGTCGTCCCAAAGTGCCCTTATACCGAGTTTCTGATACATGTCCTCAGAGATCAGGAGTGCAATCAAAGCCTCTTGACGTCGTACCTTCCCTATGTTTGTAGGCGGAAATGCTTTGCTGTACAGAGGCGGGTGCGTATTTTCACTGCAACCGCGGAGCGTACGCATGACTAAAACACTGGAGACGTGTCTTCCGTCTATCACAACATGATCGATTTGGTTGGTGGCTTTTCGAATCGGAGACAGTGAAGTGACTTTTCCTATGCTGGAATCTTGTACCACACATAACCACATTTCGGTTCCTTGCGAAATCGATCAGCATCGACCCACTTGGTTTCGCTAAGGAGGCTAAATTTTCAAACTGTTATACCTAAAAAAATTAACTCGAGAGAAAAAAAGTTTGTGAAACCCTACAATAAGAAAGTACTTCCGACAAAAAAGTTTAAGAACCACTGCACAAACAAAAAATTACTTCGGATGAAAAAAGTTTGTGATACTCTGCTGTAATTAAGTAATTTTCGATTAAAAAAAGTTTGAGAAACCCTGAATTAATAAAAATAATTTTCCATGAAAAAAGTTTTGAGAAACCCTGCAATAAAAAAATTACTTCGGCTGTAAAAAATTTGTGCTACCCTGTAATAAAAATATATCTTCCTTAGAAACAAGTTTTTGAACTCCTACACTAACAAAAAGACAGTAATTAAAAAGCTTGTGAAGCTCTACAATAAGAAATTACTTCCGACAAAAAAGTTTAAGAACCACTGCACTAAAAAAAATTACCTCGGATGAAGAAAAGTTATGCACTAATAAAATAATTTTCGATGAAAAAGTTTGAGAAACCCTGCAATAAAAAAAACTCCTAATGAAAAAAAGTTTGTGAAACCCTGCACTAAGTTTAAGAGCTTCTGCACAAAAAAAAATTACTTCGGATGAAAAAAGTTTGTGATACCCTGCACTAATAAAAATAATTTTCGATGAAAAAAAGTTTGTGAAACCCTGCACTCAAAATTACTTCGGATGAAAACAAGTTTTATAACCCCTGCTTCAACGAAACAACTCCGTTAGCTTATTTACAATTAGTACGTAATCAACGAGAATTGAAAAATCAAAAGCAAAGCTACGCCATGACTGCAGCTTGCTTGACTGTTATAAATTGCCCAATACTCGTAGCTAAACATGAAGTAACACACATAAAAATAATAACAATAATAATAAGAAAACAGTAACGATAAAGCGAGTTAACAACACACCTTCAAAGTCGAACAAATGTAAGCGCCAAGACCAACAACACAAATCACGGGTGAACGGCGCGAAAACTACTAGACTCAGCGCACTGACGCCTCACCACAAACAAAAAAAAATTAAAAAAAAATTTCAAAATAAAATTATTTACAGCCAGCAAGTGTGGCGAAAATGCACAAAAACACAGACTTGGGTAGAAAACCAGCAACAAAACTGCAAAGAAACAGATATTGCCGTTACAGCGCACAGTCGGTGCTTAATGAACAGAGCCACAACAAATAATGCAGTCCAACAAACAATTGAGTATTTGTGTTGCACAAAACCGGCAAGAACAGCAAATTCCACAAAGTATGCGCCCCTCGCCTACCCCCGGTTGCCACCCATGACTGTTCTGCAGTTGTGAAAGCATTCTGCTTTGTTGTATTTTTGGTTTACATTTTTGTTTTGGAAAAAATATTTTGTAATATTTGCAGTATTGCATTTTTATCAGCACTAAAACAGCAACAATAACAAAACGTAACAACGCAGAGCTGCGACGCACCCAGAAATGAACAAACCAAATCACTATGGTGCAAATAAATAATGTATTTACATACATGTAATATCTAAAAATAAATATTATAATGGGTATTGAACCAGTTTAAGGCGAATATACATTTTTTTTATTTTGGGTTTTACTAATATCAAGTATAAGTATGTATGTATATTATTAGGGTGGGTTAGAAATGATATTTTTTCACTTGGTAGAGAGACTGTACCAATGCCAATGTGAAATCTTAATTGTAACAGCAAGGTCCTCCACTTTATAGTTTTCTATTTTTTCTTATTGTCAGATAGATAGATAGAAGATAGAAAGCAATTGAGACTTTACACAGCGACATATGGTCTATTGTGCCCTCATTTATATCAAATATAGTCACAAAGGACCAGCACTCTGAACAGTTCCAGAAGCTTGCTGGGCGCGACTGAGGAGATGTGATCCCTGTCCACGTAGATGGAACCTAGGGCCTTGAGGCTGTTTCTACAAATTGCTGGGTAATCTAGAATCAGATGTTCCGGAGTTTCGTGTTCCATGAGGCAAAACCGGCATTTTGCGTAAGAAACTATGCCCATGTTGAACAAGTGCTTTCCAAGTCTGCACTGCCCTGTTTAAAGCGCGACAAGGAGACGGAATTTTTCTCAGGGGGAAGATGATCACATCTCCAAACTTTGCAAGGTTGTACCCTTCCATTAGTAGCTTGGCGTGGCGCATTCCTGCTGCCTGCTGCCTGTGCCGGTCTTTCCTCTGTGCGGAGAAAGTCCTTTATGGGGTGGAGCCCCACCGCAATGCACGGTTCTGATCCCATCACGATTGCAAACTGATAGGCGGTTTTGCCTTCCTATACACTCCTCCACTAAAACCGATTTGACCTCAAAAGCTGTCATCGCTTTTAGTGCCGCTTGACTATCGGTTAGTATAGTGATTGCGATAGTCGCGATGGAGAATAATTTCTGCACATTGACTTATAGCAAAGACTGCTGCTTGAAAGATCATCCCATTGGTATGGATAGTTTCGTATGCAGTCCCGCAATGTCTGCTCTAATGCCTTCCGATGTTTTCGAGCCGTCAGTATACAACTGAATAGTGCTGCCACTCAGTAGTGGGTCGAGCGTGGAATCACTCAATTTCGCCTTACTGCCGAGAGTAACTCTAAACTTCTTTATAAAGTTTACCCTCTTCGTAACGCCGTCCCTTGGAAAAAGGACCAGTTTTGTGTCTTCCCCTAGCGCCTTCATTTGTTGAGACGACAATTTCTTCCCTTTGTCAAAACCCTTTGCTGCCATGAGCAGCAGGTATGTTTTTGCTACCTGTTTGATCAAATTGCCCCTTAAGCGCACATGCAGGCGAGTCTTTACAGCTTCGATAGTTAAAAGTCTACCGAAGACTGCGTTGCCTTCGATGCCCAAGCTACCGCGCCATGAGTGACAACAGGCCTTACGACTACGGTACACAGCCACCTGATATTACCTGGCTTGCAGTCCCAGGATCTGCCGGCTAGGCGTCTGCATATCAGGAGTGTCTTGGTGAGTTTCTCAACAATTTCGTCTTTGCAACCCCAACAAAGCATTCTGTGAGGCTTTGTCCACTACTTGGAGTTCTTTAGACAGTTTGTCTTTGGTAATCACAATATATGGTCTATTTTGAGTAAGCCCGAGCAGTGGTTAAAATTCTAAGCCAACTCCAGACTCTTCTCTCTTCAACTTATTCGTAATATCGATATTTTAGAAAAACCTGTAAAACTAACCGAAGCTGTTCTTAGAAAAAATGGATTCATAGAGCAAGTAATGCCGAAAAAGGTATTGGAAACAACATGGTAGATTGAAATCAATGACTTAAAAATCCAAAATTGCAGAGCGGAAAGTGAGTAACCAGTATTCCAAGAATATACATGTATCACCTTTCCACACTCGGCCACGGTGACGACTATAATCGACGTCTTGAAAATTCCATATTAAGACAGGTTGACGTAAAAATTTAGAAATAGTTCTTTTTGCTTCTCAAGGTATCTGCATCGAGTTCGTAATAATGTTGAGAAAGAATTTATAAACTTATTTTAATAGAACCTCTACTTTTCGATGATTTCCATTTTGATTCTATATTTATTTGATCACAAGTGCCTAACCATAACTACGACGTTTTGCCGTAATGGCATCGTTTCGCTTCGTTGCTTTGTATAATTTCACAATGCATTGAATCGAATAGTCAGCGACATTTAAATGTACCCACATTAGTGATACCCCTCCGATCTCTCCAGCGTAAGCCCCGCGTAATATAAGTTTGGCTTGTAAAGCATAGAATGTAATTAATTAATTTTCAGCATTATCTAATGACAATCTGACAGCTTACAATTTAATTGATATTAATTTCAGTGTACAATGGGGAGAGGAGGGAATAAACGAGTACTGGAATCAGACAGCCGAAGCTGGATTGTGAAAGAAATGGGTTTATCAGAAGATAAAACGACGCTTTAGAGCTTTGTTTTCGCAGATCAGAGGTTATCCCAATACAGAGATAGAGCCAAAATCTGATTCTATCAGACTGCATGAATCGCGGAAGATAATCCTGGACCAAACCAAAAGGGGGTTCATATTTGTAACCATATTTGAAAGAATGATGGATTTTAAGACATATTTTCGTCGGCGGAACTTCAGAATTTTTCTAAAATGAACCTCTATTGACATGTTTTAGGTCGAAAATGCTACACTATTTTTGATTTGTTACTATTTTTAGTGTGTCTTAGTCGAATAGTACCAGAACTGCTAATTTTCTATGGTTTCAGAACGCAAAACGTTGATAACGGAGGAGGCTTTTGACACAAAGTCAAAACAAGCCCTTAAGAAACTTGGACAAATAATTAAGGAAATAGTTAGCGAAGTCCAAAATAAGTAAACTACGGAATTTTACGAACATATATGTACATAAGTATATCGTATCCTCTGTAAAATGCAAAGCTCGTACTTGAAACAATTAATAAATAAACCGTTCGAGAATTACATATATTTTTTTGCTGAGCGAATAAAATATAACAAAAACATGTGATAACTTACTTATAAATCAAATTAAATAAAAAAAAAAAAACAAAAAACAATAATGCATTAACATATCTTTAGGCATCTTTATATCTCTATTAAATTGAATGTCTTCGCTGCAACGAATACATTCTCCGCACTCTAATAAGCAACCTTATGGCAGCCGATTAGTCATCGCCAAGCGACTAAAAGCAACGTATAAATCAACAGCGAATGATTAAAAATAAAATTTGTGAATATGCACCGAAAAAAGAAATACAAAAAAAAAAGAAGACAAGTTGCATCAGCGGTCGGGCGAACAACTGGTTCGGCGACAACTTGTGCAACAACTTGTGCGATTGCGGCTACAAATGCGGAAAATTGTTTATTCATGCCACACGACCAAGATGACGGCGTTGCGACGCGGCAGCCAAAGTCCGAAATGACGCGATTACCACATTTTGTGACGACGGACGGACATATGGATAAATGAACGGATCGCCACACAGGCGGGCGCGTATACGGACGAAAAAAAGGCGGCTAAGTTTGGCACTTTGGGGCTTATTGGCAGCTTAACTGGTTGGCTCTTTGGCTTGCCGGTTGACTAAGTTGGCTTTGTTCGGCTGACACATTGTCCGCGATATGCGCGAAACACAACAACACCAATAAACAAATAAAAACAAAATAAAATTTAAAGCATCAAAAACAAAAAAATATGACTTTTCGAGACGGATGCACGTAGATAAATGAATGTGAAAGAGTAGCTACAACAATTCAGCCAATTTATGGCAAATGACGCTTTAAAAAGCATTTAAATTTTATTTCAGCAAACAAGTACTATAAAAGACCGGTAAACGGCAGCGGAAACGGTTAAAAATTATAAGAATAAAAATAATCAAATAAATAAATTGTAAAAAATAAGTAAAAGCGACAAATCAAAGAACCCTATGTGACACAGAGGATGTAGTGCAACGTGACATTACAAAAGAATAACCAAGAAAACAAGTAAGATTGGTCGAAGTTCGGTAGAACGCAACTGCAAACTATATGGTCTCGAAACTTAAAGGAATATTTGCGCAACAGCACAGATCCCTCATTACCAGCATTAATTACTTTAATAAGAGATTTAGAAAGCGATGGATCTCAACCACTTGTTTCAGCTGCGGGCTTTTACAGCGTCTATTGAACGCAAGTCGCCACTCAACAAAGCAGTTATAGATCAATTGTTCCTTTGGAGTAATAACATAGGCGAAAATTGAAAATTAGAGATCTTTTGATAGCAAAGCTCGAGATATTCGAATTGTGTTCACAAATGGAACCACTGAGACATAAAACATTTAGAAAACAATGTGTGTAATCAGAGAATCGTGGTTTCACTTTTCTTAGGCCCAAATGACCTCTTTTCAAAATAGTTTCCACTGATCCTTCCGATATTCCAACAATGCCAGTAAGATGTCGGACTGTTAATCGTGGATTCTCAAACACCCACTCCTTTATTTTATTGACGTATTAAACATCAGTTGATGTTGATGGCCGTTCTCTACGTGGTTCAACGCGTTCTCTAGCTTCTTTGAATAATTTTTACCAATCAAAAACGCTACTCGCGGAAAAAAATTATCATCGAAGGTCTTTTCCAACATTCTGAACGTTTCGGCACCAGAAACTTCATTCTGCACTACATTTTTTACACGTCTTTTTGTATCTATAAAAAGCTTGACGAACTGTTTTTGGAGCGAACCGAGTTTTGACCAGATAAATTCAGTTCTTTCCCCGGTTTAAGTGCGGATATACAGACAAACAGCAGAAATTACTAGCTGAAACAGTAAATTACTAACAATACCCAGTACACTATATAATATTGAACTACATTATAGAAAAACCACAATGCAATCATTCGGCATCCGCCAATTAAACGCAGCTGAGTAGAAATTACAAAAAATATATACACGAGCGCTGCTTTGTAAGCCAAAGTCAGTTATGCGTGAACAGGCAAACGCGTTTACAACGTTGACGCATGACAACGCCCTCGCTGACTGCAGTGACGCTTGATTGCTTGCGCATGCGCAGCCATGGACTTGAAAATATAAACGCACAAGGCAATTAAAAAAAGCTCCAGCAGTCGCCTTCACAAAAATGGACTGTGAATTATGCGTGAATGTGCGTTGAAATGTGGCGTCAATGCCAACGCTAGCCGGCAAGGGGGGAATGACAGCAAGACCACTAACCGTAAGTCAACAGTCAGCGACTGCGCGTCTCTCACAAATTTATATACGCGCTGACAACGTCTCGTCTCGCCACTAATCGATGTGGGCCAGTCATTACGCCTCGATCCGGTTCGGCGCAGATTCGTCGCCTTGTTGGCCATCGCCCCTGTCCTCTTGCCATCTTACGAGTGCAGTGTCGCATTCGAATGCATTCGTAACGGTGTTTATCTTTTTCGACTTTGCCTTGCAATTATCGAGGTATGTGCTTGACATTACTGAAGCGTTTGATTTTATTTATTTTTTTCTTTTTATTTTTTTTTTTTTTGTGCTGTTCACATTTGCTCAATGAGTTGTCTCCTGTTCGCACTTAAGTGACGATTATGTATTTTTTTTTCTATTTGTAATTGTTCGCCTTGTTAGTTTCACACTAAATAACTTCGCACATTTTTGTTTCGTTGAGTTATTAGCGGCACTTTTGTATCTTTTTTAGCAGTTGTGTTAACTCAATTTGCTTTGTCGCCTCCGAATTACTTCTCCCATGTACAACAACAATAAATATCAAGCTTTTGAACTTTTTACTTCTTTGAGTATCGAAGTGATCTGGTAGATCTTAGTTTCAGATGACCTCCCTAATAAAGAACGCGCGTGATCTCTGGGTTTCAAACTGATCTGATGGATCTTCGTTTCAGAAAGCTTTCCAGCCAAGGATCTTGTACCCTCTACTAGGTCTCATCTGTTCATGAGAACAATTCTTGGAACCATGAACTAAAATGAGTCCCTTATAAGTATCATGCTTTTGAACTTTTTACTTTTTGAGCCTCGAAGTGATCTGGTAGATCTTAGTTCCTGATGATCTCCCAGATAAAGATCGTACATCCATCTACTAGGTCTCAGGTATTCCGGGTATAGTTCATGAAACCATGAAGTAAAATGAGTACCTTATAAATAACAAGCTTTTGAACTTTTAAACTCTTTCGGCTCCGAACTGATCTGGTAGATCTTTGATTCAGATAACCCAACAAATAATAATGATGAATCCAACTACTAAGTCTCAGGCCTTCTCGAGAATGGTTCATCGAACCATGAAGTAAGATGAGTCTCCTATTTCAAATTTTTGAAAGCGCTGAATCCAGCAGAAATATGAGAGAGAGGAGGAATAGAAGCTATCAGGTGGTAAACAAATGCGAATTTTTGTATAGGAAGAGAATCGCAACGATCGGTCGAAGATTTCTTAACGATACTTCGGAGGTTATGCAGATAAAACTTTTTGTACTTTATCAAAAGCTCATGGTGGTTCAGAAAGCAGGCAATAAAGTAAAGAATTTTCATTCCTAGTAGTTTAACAATAAGTTTCCTAAAGCCACTCCACCTACCTACCTAACTAACCCTACTGACTTCACCTAAAATTAAAAAAATAAGGCAGAAAGCGAGGCCATGAGGCATGATCTTCAAGACTTTGATCGTTTATGGTACCCGAAATCCGACTTTGAAATTCCGTTTGAAAAATTAAGATAGCGGAATACATTCTTCGGACTGCAAAGAAGTTATTGTAGCGGCAGAAAAGATATCTGGCGTAATTTGGAGAAGTTTTGTCGACCTGACAGTCCTTGGCTGGAAAAAAATGTCTGTCACGTAGACCCGCCTGCCTTAAGAACGGGAGAACTTTTCAACTTTTTCATAGAGTGACATCAAAGTAAGTTCACAGTAAAGTCTGCACGTGACTGTAATATAGCGATCCATTTAGCAAGATTCCAAAAACCGATGCTGGCTTGCTGCTTCTTCAGAATATCTATAAAGTTGAGAGCCTAAAGGTTAAACTATGGATATTACAGAGCTGATGAAAGGTGAACGAGGAGAGAGAAATATCCGCACTGTGTACTAATGGCTTCTGGATGTTACTTCTAAGATATTGTATAACAAACAGAAGTTTCGACAATTCCGCCAAACAAAAAACCACTCTTTGCAAATCCTACAGCATTTTCGTAAAAAAAATGTTTAATCTGCAGTTATGTAAAAAAAACTGTTTTTTGAAAGTCACTTGAAGCGAAATTAATCAAGTTTTGACACATCACTATTTATTATTTATTTTGGCAAATCTTTCATTTTTCACCTTTTTTTTAATAATCTTTATTGGCCACATTTTTCTTACACTTTCAGTTATTGAAAATCGAGTCTCCAGCGCGCGGTCCAACAACCTAGAGACCCCCAGGGCACTTGAGTGCCACGCACATGTGTTTTGGAATGGCTCCAAGTGAAGAAGTAATCGAAAACTGTGTGTATAAACATGTGTATGTGTCATAGAACACCAGAAAAGTACCACGAAAACTGCCATGGATGGCGAGCACGATCTACACGTCAGCTTAGCCGAATATCAATACAACAGCTATAGCCGACAAGCACCAAACAGACACCAGCAGCATGGACAGCGCTGAGATGAAGTGTGTGGCACTTCAGTTAGAATCGAAAAACAAAAAACAGAAAAAGGGGGAGAACAAGATTTGAAAGCAAAAAATGTATTATCGAAGATTAAAAACGAATATAAAATCATTAAAATTCGATATTAAGCAAAAGCAATAATAAAAAAGAAGAAAGTAAAATGTGAGTTCAGAACTGCTGATGAAAGAAAGCAGTTGTTGTGTGGTGTTTCAAGCGGTAATAAGGCAAAGAATCAAGAAGTAAAAACACATACACATACATATAAAATACATATTACTGTACAAATGTAAATGTAAATTTCTATTATTGTTTTTGAGATGCGGTGAAGCATTTCACAGCACAGCAACAACAAAAAGTAACAAAAACAGTGAGCAACAGTTAGAGCTGCGGGCAGAAACAATGGTGATGCTTGAAAGCTTAAAATATGCGCCGAACATCAATAATACCGGCGGTACGGCAGCGCCGCGGCCAAGAGCTGATGGAGTTTGGCAGCGCTAAGGCGTCTACATACATACATATCTATTCATATATATGATGATAGATATACATATATGTATGTAGCTCTATATGCAAACACATGCTTACCGCAAACACGAGCGCCACAATTTTCAACTCGAAAATTGCTTTCTTGTATTTTTTTTTTAATTTTACTGCTTATAGACTTTCTTTTATTACTAATTTTCTGTAAGCGCTTGGCTTCTTTCTGCTTTTTCTCCAGCACTTCTACGTGCCATTTGACCGCAACGTGTGCGGATGCGGAGCAAAGAGCGTTAAACTATATAACCATATGAGTGCATTTGTGTGTGTGTTTGCCGTAGTAATGAGGAACCGCAAAGTCAGTTGGTTGGTTGGTTGGCTGGTCGGTCAGTCGCGGTTGGCCAGCTAACTGAGTAACCTCTGAACCGGTGTAGGCATGCAAATAACACAGCGGCACCACATACGCGTATAAATGCAGGTAAGAAAGCCATATAACATAAGCGTAGCGTGTGGTTTCTGTGTTTGCTCTGCGTGCGCATGCGCAGTTTATTGCATTTTTCCCGATTTATGCTTTAGTTCTGTAAATCTCATTACTCTAGTTGTGGTTATGATGTTTTGGTGGTTAACAGCGATTTTTCTGGTAACTCCATTTCAGAAAAAAACTGCTGATGATCCAAATAACTAAGATGAGATCCACGCATGTAATAAAATTGATATTTTCAGCAAATCTGGCAATAAAACTGCCAGAAACCATTCAATTTTCGAAAGGCTTTGTGGACTCTCGCAAAAAAAAAGAGGTCAAGAGGTTTGGAATTGCCTATCAAAGGGGACGTGAACTTTAGTGAGGTCAATAACCTTTAGCGAGTATAGTATAACTGAAGTCAATGACCTTTTTGTTTATATTTAGCGAGGACAACAACCCAAGGTCAACAATCTTTTTGTTTACCCCAGGATCAACAGCCTACCTGCGGTCATTGACCTTTTGTTTACTTTTATCTAGGAGAACTACTTACAACTTTAGGTCAATAATCCCTTTAGCGAATACAAAAACCTTTACAAAGGTACGAGGTAAATGACCCCTTTGTTTACCTTTATCTAGAAAAACAAGTTGAGGTCATTAACCACTTTAGCGATTACAACATTCCTTAGGAAGATCTATGGATCTTGGGGTTATGGATCTTGGGGTTATTGTCTGTGCTAATAGTCATTAACGACTGTTTCTGATGCGCTTTTTTTTATACGTTTTTCTTTCAGCGCGATGATTGGGTATCGATGATAATCAGAGATGAGTTTAGTTTTCAAAGGATGTAATTAACAGATCCATTGTTAAAAATGTTTCCAGCAATACAGAAATAACCGGCGCTGCAAATGATCCTTTCTCACAATCCTTCTTTACCCTATCTCATTTAAATGGGAACAGAGTTAATGTAAAATGTTTCCAGCAATACAGAAATAACCGGCGCTGCAAATGATCCTTTCTCACAATCCTTCTTTACCCTATCTCATTTAAATGGGAACAGAGTTAATTCATACCTAAAATATTGGTCAATCTGTGAGATATTGAAATGATACAATTCAAAGGGAATCTGTCCCAAATAATAGTGAATTCTGGTGCCAAAACCAGTTAAAATCAACTCCGTACTTCCTCCAGTTTCCATATACCTAGCATAAGGTTAGGTTAGGTTAAACAAGCTGAGTTTCACGAGATACTATACGTAGACCTAGAGGTCCTTTGTAACGCCAGATGGAGGTTTGTTATTAATATGAACCGAAGTTGAGGTCACCGCTTTTTTGCGAAGTTTAGAAGGGTATCGATATCAAAATCTGACACTTCATCCAGTATTTCTCATGTCTACTTCTTCTCCACGCAGAATAACTCTTGCCAACAGATGCTACTTCGGACTGTGTAAGTAATTGAAAAGTAAAGTCCTCTCTCGACGAAGAAAGTCCAAACTTTTATAAGTCAGTCATTATTCCCGTCCTGCTATATGTTGTAGATGCATGGACGATGAGAACATCTGATGAGTCGACGTTACGAATTTTCGAGAGAAAGGTTGTGTGGGAGATTTATGGTCCTTTGCGCCATGGCAATGGCGAACATCGCATCCGAACGATGAGTTATATGTCGACATTGACATAGTTCAGCGAATTAAGAGACAGTGAATACGCTGGCTAGGTCATGTCGTCCGTATGGATGGAAACACTCCAGCTCTGGCTGCACTTGGTATCTGGAATCGGTGTTTAATTTGCGAAAAGAAAAAAAACTGACCCGCTGTTGTTAACGCAGCTATAATCGCGTAAGCGGTGTCTACGGAAGAACCAACGGATAAAAGGAATGTTAGAACCCGTACTCCAACTGAAAAGCTTTCCGAAGCAGCATTTTAAAGCGTACATACAAATAAATCAACGTTGACACTTGCGTGACAAAATCACCTATCGCGCAGTTGGATCATAAATTTGTGCTGTCTACTCGCAAGAGTTTTTCACATATTTCTGCACTCGTCAGAGAGACACATTTGTTTTTTTAATTAGAATCTTAATGCGTTAAAATATTAATTAAAAGCAACATCGCTACTTAAAGCAGCCGCAAAGAAGTGAAAAGTTGTTCAACAACCAGCTGCTCAAGACTGGTCTTTGGACTTAGAGCGCTGCGGTGCTGTGTGGCCGCGGAAGACAGTAGCCAAAGCAGGCGGCAGATAGACAGGCACACAAACGGCCAAAGAACAGCAGCAGTGATATAGTAGGCATATGTATGAATTTGTGGGTATGTATGCGTACGGTGAGCGCTTGAATTCCGCCTAGACGTCTGGATGAATGGACAGCGAGCGGCGACTGAGCTTGTTGATCCGTCAAAGATGTTGGTCTGTTGGATAATGACGACTTGTAGAATGCGAAATTATCATGAGAATTAAAAGTTGATTTTCAACTTAATGTTGTTGTTACTGCTTTTTATTTTATTTTTTTGTGTTATTTTTGTGCAAAGTAAAGCAATAAAATATTAAACACAAAAGAATTGTGGTATTAAAGAGACGTGTATGGGACTATGTATAGAAAAGCAATAATTGTAGTTGGGATAAGCAAAGTAAAATGCGCTGACTAAGAGCTCGCACGGGTGGCGAGGTGGTAAGCGTTTGTTTTGTGCTGATTAGGTTACTTAGTGGTTGTTGAATGCTGCAAGGGGTAAATTAAGTTTGCCACGAAAATTTTTTTATTTGCCACGCTATCGACACGAAATTTGGCAAAGATTATTAACTAAGGCAGCGCTACATTCTCCAAAAAAATTGTTCAGATCGGACTACAATAGCAAACTGAACGATCAACTAAAGGCAAACTTTTTTGTTTGACAAGAAATCGACACGAAATTTGGTATGAGTTATTTTGTAAGATAATAATAAAATCTCCGAAGAAATTGTCCAGCTCGAATCACAAAGTGAGCGATCAAAATCAAGACCTTGTATGGCAAACTTTTTTGTTTGACAAGATATTGACACAAAATTTGGCGTGGGTTATTGTTTAAGACAGTATTTCAATCTCTGAAGAAATTGTTCAGATCAGATCACTATAGCATATAGCTGCCATACAAACTGAGCTATCAAAATCAAGTTCCTATAACGCAAACTCACTTAAAAAGATATCTTCAGAAAATCTTAAGATCTCTTTATACCCTTTTACTCTAAAAAAATATGCAACTGTAAAGGATATTAACATTTAGCTTTGGTGCAACCGCAGCCAACGTTTTTTACTTCTTTTCATTTAATAAAGCAGAAGTGGTATCGAAATAATGAAACATACACCTTCAATGACCACAATTTGTATATGTATATGTTATGTAAATATATGTAAATATTTTAATTCATTTTCTCCGTTTTCATCTTCACTTCAAATTACCACTTTTTTTGTTACACTTTTTGGTTTTTGGTTTTTCGTTTTCGTATTGCTTTCAACGCCTCATTCTTTATATGCACTCTATATAAGTACGTATTTGGAGCTTCTTTCGCGTGTGTGTGCTGGCGAAGTGGTTTTGTGGTTTTTGCGCATTGTTGCCTTAATATTTTTATAAATAAATAGTTTTTTTCACGCTTTACCAGTACTCGCACGGATTTAATTACACCACAGCGCGGCAAGTGTGGCCGTAACTACATGAGGATGTATACGCGTGTATGCATGTTTGTGCTTATTTGGTATTTAAATATTTTTTATAATCTAATTTTCGCTTTTATTTTTTAATAAGTATAGTACATGTGTATTTTTATATGTATATATATTTTTTTTACTTTTTTTCTGCAGTTTGTAGTACACCAAATGACATTGAAAACTCAAATAACGAAGGCGTTCAACAAGTATAACACGACTGCTGTTGTTGTTGTACTGAAGGTGTTGTACTACAATATCGCAAACAATTTAATATACTTGTATGTATATTGTAAATATTCCGAGAGGCAAATAATTACTAGAAGTATGGAAGGTACTATTGACGTAAGCTCGTATTTTTAGTTAAGAAAAATATTTTAAAGTGAAAAAATCAGAAATTATTTTTTTCCAATGAAAAATATTTGAAAATTAAAAAAAAACAGCAATATTTGAAAAAAAAATTTCAGTGTACATATTTTTTTAGATTTCACCAGTGTAAAAAATAAATCAAAAATACCTTTGAAATTATTTGCCAGCAAAAATATTTGAAAATTAAAAAATTAATAATATTTAAAAAAAAAAATTTCAAGTGTAAATTATTTAAAAGTTAAAAAAATCAAAACCAAAATTTTAATTTTCTTCTGGTGTAAAATATTTTTAAGTAAAAAAGTGATATTTTATTTGAAATTATTTTTCAGCGAAAAAATCAGAAAAAAATTGACATTTTTTTCCAATGAAGAATATTTGCAAATTAAAAAAATAAAAAGCAAAATTTTTAAAATTACTTTTCAATTTATATCAAATTAGAAATTTTTTTTTGAAGACATTTTTTCATCATTAATAATACTTTTGAAATCTTAATCCCGTAAAAATTTTGAAAAAAAAAATCAGCAATATTTTAGAAATAATTTTCCAGTCTAAAATATTTTTAGTTAAAAAAGAAATCAAATATACTTTTAAAAGCAATATTTAAGTGAAAAATATTTGAAAATTAAAAAAGTCAGTAATAAGATTTTAAAATTATTTTTCAATGAAAAATATTTTTAAGTACGAAAAATCAAAAATGCTTTTTAAATCATATTCCATTGTATTCAGTATCCATAATCCAGTAAAAATATTGGAAATTAACAAACTCAAAAACATTTTTGAAATTTTCTTTCATACTTTTTAGAGCAAAAATATTTGAAAATTAGGTTAAAAATATCAAAAACATTTTGGAAATTTTTTTCCAATGTAAAAAAAATCAAAATAATTTTTGAATTTTTCTCATACTTTTTTCCAGCAAAAATATTTGAAAATTAAAAAATAAATTAAAAAAAATCAAAACCATTTTTGAAATTTTTTTTTCAGTGTAAAAAAAAATATTTGAAAATTAAAAACAATTAAATATATTTTTGAAATTGAATTGCGAAAATGTTCTAGTGAAAAATATTTGAAGTTAAAAAAATCAAAAATATTTTTAAAATTTTTTTCTAGTGTAAAAATTTATTTGGGAAAATATTTTTATACATTGTAAAATATTTGTTGATAAAAAAATTAAAAATTCTTTAGAAATTTTTGTTAATGCTTTAAATGTACACAAGTTTTTGTTATCGCTTTCGAAGTAAGCTCTTAACGACTAAATACTTGTATAAACATATAAACGAAAAGCTTTGGTCGACATTCCTTTGGGTTTATAGGCGTACTTGCTTTCATTACGGAAATCTAGCACTATATAATTCTATACAAGAATTTTGAGTTCCGAGAATAAGCAGTTCCAGCATTTCGGTTAACTAAGCGCTTTTTGTCCGATTTTCTTTTAGCCTGCCTTGTAGCTCTACTAGACTTGACAAATATAAATATATATTCATGCTTCATAAATGAAAATCCCCTTTAAGAGAGAAGATTGGGTTTCAACTATGTACTTACGACTCTCGCTTAACACATTATGTCAAGCCAAAGGAATGAAAAAAGGTCGAAAACCCCCAACTTGAATTGAACTTGAACTTGAATCCCACTACTTCATAGACTCATATAAAACTTCTTTATTTTCCTTTACGAATCTTACAAAAGAAACAAATATAATATTAAGCACAATACCTACAACTTAGCCGCATATTCATACATTTGATCAAATTTGACTCAGACTGATCCTGAGTGCGCAAACAAAATTAATAAAATAAAGTCCAAGAACGGTATAATCATCGTGTGAAGAAAACATAGCAGCCGTAACTGAGAGTATACAAGAAGACCGTAGAGAGTCGATTCGGCACCGTTCGCAGCAACGCGGACTGACGCATGGAACGACTTGGTGCAGTTTACGTCGAGTTCTTAAATTGAAGGCGTACAAAACACAGCTTGTGCAAGAACTGAAGCCACTCGAACTTCCCAAGTGGCATGGCATCACTCTATGGGCTCTTGAAAAGTTCTAAGAAGATCCGACGTTTTCGAAGCAAATTTTGTTCAGCGATGAGGCTCATTTCTGGTTCAATGCGTATGTAAACAAGAAAAATTATTGCATATGGGACAAAGAGCAACCTGAAGTGGTACAGAAACTGCCATTTCATTTAAAAACAAAAACCAACGGTTTGATGTGATTTGTGGGCCGGTGGGAAAAAATGATGTCAGGAGAACATAACGATCAATGACGAACGTCGTGATCTCGGCAACATTTGGTTTCAACAAGACGGCGCTACTTCCTACACAGCGCATAAATCAATGGATTTATTAAGAGAACACTTCGGTAAGCAGATAATTACACGCTTTGGGCCTGTCGATAGGGCACCAAGATCGTGTGATATTACACCGTTAGGCTTTTTTTTGTGGGAATATATAAAATCTAAAGTCTATGTAGACAACCCTCCTTCGATTCAGGCCTTGAAGCAAAACGTTACGCATGTCAATCGCCACTTATCAGTCGAGTCGTCATCAAAAATTGGACGGATGAAGCGTCTGAGACGTAGTCGCGGCCAACATTTGAATGAGACAATCTACACAGAACAAAATCTATACTTCTAACTACAAAGACTATATTTACATTTCATTCACTCAGAATATATTAAAATTTATTACTAACAAATTAAGTCGGCAAACTCATTTTAATTTCCTATCGGACAAAGAAATGCATGACCTCAGCTCTCACTGAGCAGTGACTCAGCAACGAAAATTTGTCGTAATTGTTATTATTGTATGTTTCTGTGAAATCAAATATGAAACACATATGCAGTTATATTGGAGTATTTGCAGACAGAAGTACATACATATGTATATTTGCTATGCCTTTCAAGTGGTGGCAGCAGGCAAATAAATTAATAAGGCGTAACAGCTCATAAAATTAGCAATAGTATCATACCTACATACATTTATATAACCGTGGATGCAAGTGAAATTATATTACATATACATATGTATGCACATATATGGAATACATATCCATACAAACATATATACCTATATTTTAAACAAGTATGCAACTCTTTAAGTGGTTGTGCCCCCTACGTGTGTGATTATAAGTATGTACAATGCCTCGTAGCAGTAAATAGAAATTAATTGATCTCATACAACACATACCTACACATACGAAGCAAAAAGTATATAAAAATTGCAAATTTACAGATAAATTATTAATAAAAGCAAAGCATGCGATGAGTATTTAAATTAAGCGCCTTTGACTCGTAAATAACATCATCAGCCGATTTAATGCATATGTAAATGAATATTAAAAGTAACGGTATTACTGAAGCGCAAAATTTGCGATTTTTTCACTTTGTTTTAATTTTTTTAATATGATTTAATTGTAGCTTTTATTTTTGCGAGGCAACAGCAGAGCGAGTCATCGAATTGCGGTTATGCCAGTAACAGTTTGAAAAGCGCTGTATTGGCTCGATTACGATTATAACAAACAGCAAACGACCTAAGACCAATCATTTCACAGAGTAAATATAGAATGTTTATCTTGTAGACCTCCCATAGGTGATCTAGTGTCTGTTGCTCAGGGCATACTGAAATCATGAATACTTCTCCAGCCTGTTGAATGGTAGTGAAAGAATAACACCCGGAGATGGTAAGCCCGATTCCGTAATGGATGACGACGGAACAGACGTTCCATTGCCCGACCATGAAGAAGTTCGAATAGCAACTACCCGTCTGAAGCAGAATAAAGTGGCGGGGACCGATGAATTTCCGGACGAGATATTCAAATACGGCGGCAAAGAACTGATAAGGAACATGCATTAGCTTCTTTGTAGAATATGGTCGGACGAAAACATGCCCCACAATTAGAATTTAAGAGTAGTTTGCCACAAAAAGGGAGACCCTGCAATCTGCACCAAGTACCGTGATATAAGCCTCCTCAACATAACACATGTGGTTCTATCGCACTTATAGTATGAAAGATTAAAGCCCATCGTCAACAAACTGATTAGATGGCCGGAAAAATGAATAACTGACCAGATATTCACCATGCGCCAAAGCATAGAAAAGATTCATAAAAAGAGTATCGCCACGCACCACCTCTTCGTTGATTTCAACGCTGCTTTTGACGGCACGAAAAGAAGCTGCCTTTATGCCGCGATGTCTTAATTTGGTATCCCTGCAAGACTAATACGGCTACGTAAACTGACGTTCAGGAATACCAAAAACTCCGTCAAGATCGAGAAGGTCGGGAAGGACCCATCCGAGCCATTCGATATTAAACAAGGTTTCAGACAAGGCGACTCACTACCGTGCGACTTCTTCAATCTACTGTTCGAGAAAATAATTCGAGCTCCAGATCTGAATAGAGAAGGTACAATCTTTCAGAAGGGTGTACAACTGCTGGCGTACGCCGATGACATCGATATCATTGGTCTCAGCATCCGTGCCGTTAGTTCTGCTTTCTTCAAACTGGATACCAACAGGTGCTATTTCGGACTTAGTAGGCTATTGAAAAGTAAAGTCCTCTCGACACGAACAAAGACCAAACTCTACAAGTCACTCATCATCCCTGTCTTGCAGAGGCATGGACGATAACAACATAATGAGTCTGTTATGAGTTTTCGAGAGACAGGTTCTGGGGAAGATCTATGGTCCTTTCCGCAGTCGATGGCACGATGAGCTGTATGAGATATACGACGACATTGATACAGTTCAGCGAATTAAGAGACAGCGGCTACGCTGGCCAGATCATGTCATCCGAATGGATAAAAACACTCAGATCTGAGAGTATTCGACACAGTACCGGCTGGGGGAAGCAGAGCTAAACCAGAGTTCAAAAAAGAATCGACGAGTTCGGTTTCTAAATTTCAACCGAAGAAGATTGAGTAGAAGCTGTATGAAAAAGAGGTCTGAACGACAAATTTCTTGTACATCCGGTAAGCAGTAATTACATTGGGACTTAAAGAGTGGGATAATTTCGGGAAACGCTGTTTCCTAACCTAACTTTCCATAAAACTTTTTACAGTTCTCAGAGCGTTTCCAACACAAGCAAACGATTATATCAAGCATCACAAAAACTGCAAAACCATCGCGCCACAAATCATGCTCACTACAAAGCCAGAAAATTTTGAACATTTATTTTATGCTTTATCGGCCCCCTCCATTAAATCATATGTACATATGTGGTAAATAATTAGTCATTTGAAATATTTTTACAGTTGTCTCGCACATCAATAAAACGCACAATGAAGCATTGAATCACCGAGTTATGTATGCCGATGAGTGCATTACTAAAGAATTTCACCGAAAATCTAACTAAGCCCAATCGGCACATACAGCTGTCACCGCAGGACCGCCCAACCCCAAAAGAGCTGCGACGCCATGAGTTTGGGGTTGCCACATAAAAAAAAACACAAATAAAGCACAGACTACATATAAGCAAGCTAAAGCATTAAAACTTATGCACAAAGCATAATAAAACATTTTTCATTTGCCACAGCCTCAGAGACACATGTAAATATGTATGTGTTCTCAGAAGCGTCTACAGCCGCTGAGAAGTTGTCAAACAAATAAGTTGAAATTTTCAAATTTCATCACGAAAATTAACACCGCGTTGGCATACATACAAATGCACTTGCCTATGCGAGCGTGTAAAGCGTTGATGACGCTGTCGGGAGGGGGCGTGTGTGGTAGCAGTAGACACTTAGTGGCGGCACGCACATGTTTTGCTGCCCCATAAATTGGGGAAATTAGAAACATTTTCCGTTTAGAAGCGAAGCAGCTACTAGACAGTCGATTTATGCCGACAAAACGAAGCGTCAGCTAGTGTACCGCACTCCCCCCTTCTTTTCCGATGCTCCATGATAATTGCAGCCGCGAGCATTACGTCCATACAAATATGTACTTATGTGGCAGATACTTAAGTAAATGTGTAGGAATGTTGTCATAAAAGCGTCGGAATGTCTAAAAATATCAGCGTCACTGAGGCGTACAAACACGCACACACATACATATGTAACTCACACCACATTGAGAGCGTTGGAGGGTTAACCTAGTAAACAAAAAACGAGTATAGAAAAGTAAAACGATGAAAGTCTATAAAAATGTGCGTGCGTGCATTTACATACATACATACATACATATGTACCTATGTACATAAACATTAGCGAATAATAAATTGTGGCAGAAAATATGAAAAACATCATTAAAGACGATTTTTATGAGCCTACATGATCACATTTTTTTGCTGTGAATTTCTATGCGCGGCACGTTAAACTTCGTGAAGGCCAACGAGATCCTTCCCCTGTAAATTCATTGTTGCACATGCAGCGATCGTCAACTTACGAGCGATATTATTAAACTGGTGATGCCGAATCGGTAAGCATGAATTACAGAGTCTCTTAAAGTGGATCTTTGAAGTTCTTTCGTTGGAGAATAAGTACATACATACATACATATATGGTACTCCAAAAGGACCCACTGTACCAATTTTCAACGTTCGTGCCACAGAAAGCTATTACAAGTAGTATACGAAGGACAGTTGTGAAATCCAATAACTTTCGGCTCACCGAGGATCAAGAGGAACAGCAGCTCCAATTTTTTGTTCCCATATATCCTAGAGTCAATTGTGTATTTCCGAAATCCAAAACCTTTCGCGTGCGATGCCTCTGAATTCGTTGCTGTGGTCCGATATGTTAGTGGTTGTACCACAGAAAGCCTATAATATAGGAACAACAGTTGTAACATCCAAGACTTTTCGGGTTCGATGTCAGTAATTCCAACGGAACAAGAGGAACCGATACTCCTGTTGCATTCTACACTGGTCATTGTGAGTTCAAGAAGCACTTACATAATGTGGCTCTAGCTTTTTGTGCAAATTCACGGTCCTGCAAGATGGAGCCTGAAACTCCAGAACACCTGCTAATTGACTGAAAAATCTGCCGAAGCAGGATAAAGTCCCTTGGAGCCCTGTTTTCAAATGGCGATGCTGGGGCTAAATGAATCGTTGTGACTTGAAAAAGACAGAATAGACCTTCGGTCGAGTATAACAGAGAGCTAATTATATGAACGAGAGCGGCAAACTCCAAGACCTTTCGGGTGAAATTTCTGAAATTCCTTACATAAAGCTCTGGTAAAACCAACACATCCTCTAGAATCAATGGACGTACCAAGCAAAATGAACCGCAGTATCAATTTTTGTGCTCCTATGATAGAGAACTAGCGACGGATGGAATGCGGATTCCTTGCTAGGAGTATGGACACTAACGTTAGCAAGAAAGAAAAATGTGTTAATACTACATATGTTGTCTCATGTAAATTGCCAAAACTGTATGTAGGAAAGCGAGGTGAAAACATCGAAGCACTTTCTTTTCAACAGTCCAGCTTATGACTGAATGAGGTTCAGCAGACACACCTGCGGCAAACCTGACGATGTAACTGGGATTGATATTGACCGCCTTAATGAATGTGTGGTAAGTTAAAAACACTTACTCGATCTTCTCCGTTTATCGATATCCAAGAGTTTTGCGGATCATAAGGTACCAGGGTCCACAGCTGTCCAATTGAGATCCCGCGTTAACTTTGTTGCGAGGATCAGCCTTATAAAATAACCTTACCAACAAGAAGGAGTCAAAAATTTTAAAAAGCGGCAAGAGTGCAGATAAGAAAAGGAACTTTGGAGTATATTTTAGTTTGAATAGAATCAGTGAATGATGGACCAAGTGGCCGCATTCAGCGGAGCTATATAATGGTGGACTTTTCAGTACTTTACGAGCATTAAAGTAAGACCATATGGAAATGATCAAGAAGCTGAAGGGAACACCACATAGTATGTGTTTCCCACATAACAAATAACGAACAGATGTTGAGAAAAAACGATCTTCTGACAGATTTAGAAAGCCACTCTAGCTTAAGGAGAGACTTATACCACTTAACTTTGCGATTAAATATAAGCAATCTTATACATACATTAATAAGCTTATATAAAGATTGATTTCAAAATCGAGATCGCCGTCAACATTTTTATACATAAAATAAGCGAAATCACATAATTTCGTCTTACGACCACATTTCCAGCTCGTATTTATAGATTTGTATTACGACATACTGCACTTTTCATCCCGGTACATTGAACTGCGTTAAAAGAATTTGCATATTTCTGCATATTACGGTAAAAAAAAGAGATACAAAATTGAGCAGCAACAAAAGCAGTGCGCCGAAACGACCGACTTGGCAGCACACCAATGTTGCGACGGCAAACAAAATTGTTGCTTCAATTTTTTTTTTTTTTTGGTTGGTGTCTGTAAAATCATGTAGATATGTATGTACTTATGTTTTACATACATACATTACGCTTTATGCGCGCGGTCCACCGAATGTGTGTGGGAGGCCAATGCCCTCGCTGCTGATCGCGCAGAAGTTGGCTGTGGCGAAGCGCGCTTACTGCGCCAGTGTGCCAGGGGTGAGGTAAACTATACCTGCACGATTTCGTGGGTGCTCAATATTTCGGCAGATTTATTGCCATTGTAATCAAAAGAAAAGGGAAAATTTTTACACTGTGAAAAGTGCGAAATTTCGCACAAACTTTTCGACTTTGAAAATAATTTTTTGATTTTTTTGCTCGTTTAGCCATTGCACTTTCATGCTTTAAGGCGATTTATCATTAACTTTAATTTAACACTTGTAATGATAATTGCTCCGGCAGCGAGTGCAAAAGTCTGCGGGATTTCACTTGCGTTGCAGACATTTCGCTGTCGGTTTCGAATTTCGGCGAAGAAACCGAGTGTTAATGTTGTGATTAGTATCAATTTTCACGGCGCAACTCAAGAAGAGATTTATAACGGCTGCAAGAAGTGTGAAGATGGCAAAGAGAAAATTATATGAAAATAGGAAAAAGTAAAAAAAAATATAAATGAAAATTAAAAAATTAATATTTTAAAATAATGAACATAGAAAAATAATTTAAAAAAAAAAACTAAAAAAATTAACTCAAAGAATAAAAATTAAAAGTATAGAACTAAAATTAACCGAAAATAGAAGTTTAAATATAATTATTAAAAGCAAATACATATTGGATAGTCGAAAAAGTCTTTTCGTATTTTGTCAATAGACGACGTTGCGGTCGCATATCTTCAGTGTTACCAATCACTTTGTGACATAAAGTGTTGGAAAGGTGAGATTTTAAGCTTCATTTAACCGAAAAAAAGTTACAGCTGTTCAAAAATGCCTGAAAATAGTGAAGAAATTCGCTTTATTTTAAAATTTTTGTATAAAAATGGGGAAGAATGCCACGCAAGCCACCAATAAAATTTGTGAAGTTTACGGAGATGATGCTGTATCAGTTCGTGTAGCACAACAGCACAATAAGTCGAGTTTGATTAGAAATACGAAAAGATTTTTTCGACTACCCAATATTAAAAACAATATATTGAAATAAAAAATTTAAACTGAAGAAAAAAACATTTATTACATATTTCGTAAATTAAAAAAAACATTAAATTAATTTTTTTTAATTTTTAATTAATTTAAATTAAAAATTAATTAAATTAATTTTTTTTAATTTATTTAAAAATTAAAAATTTTTTGAAATTTATTTTCAAAACTATAAATTAAAAAAATAATTAAAAAACAATAAATTGATATAAAAAACATAAATTAAAAAAAAATATAATTTATTAAAAATTTAGAAAAATTAAAGAAAAATAATATGTCAAATTTTAATTAATTTAATTTAAATAAAATTAGTTTAATTCCACACAAAAAGCCAGTTCTGCCATAGTGCGGCCAATTAAATTTGACCCTCAGCATGCAGAGTGTGGCACTGACCAAACACGTCATATATGTACATAAATACCGACAAACAAACAAAAATTATGACACATACAAAAGCAGCAACAACACATTATACAGCATTTAGCAGCAACAATAAGAAAATCAAGATAAGCCAACAAAAGAACTTTATAAACGCTAAATGAGCTACTGTTGGCATTATTTGTTGTTGTTGTTTTGACTTATGTATGCATTTACTGGTTGTTGTTATTGTTGTTGAAGTAACATTAAACTTCAAAAAGTGAAATTACACGACAAACAAAAGCTGACAAAGAACACAAGCTGACCTTTTCGTTGTACTTTTTGTTGTAAGTCGTACTTGTTGTTGTTATAATTTTTTTGTAGCTGTTTTATTTTCTACTTATTGCACGCGTTCATGTAGCGGAGTGTAGCTACTGGTGTTTATTTGCATATATAATTAAAAAAATACACACACACACAAACAAACAACAAAAAGGTGGCAACCATGAAAAGAAAGTTTTTAGTTTGACATTCTACTGGCGAATAACTTGAAACTTCAAAGTAAAATAAAAAATGAAATCGAAATAAAAATAAAAATAAAAAATTAAAAAAAAGAAACAACAACAATAGGGTAAAATAAAAAATACAAAAACAACAACACTAATAATAAGAATAAGCATAAACCAGGCGACCCCAAACAGTTGCCGCACCAACCTCGGTTCTTGGCTTAATTTATGCGCTTGCCGCTGAAATTTTCCTCAACTCGACTCGACCGCTTCGTAGTTCTATAGAATTTTGGCCTTTGCGCTTTGATAACGTTTTTCTTGCATTCAAATATGGTTAATAATTAAGCATAAAAGGCGTACAAAAGGCAAATAAAGAGTGCTCTTTCTCCCGATTTGGTAAAAGTGCGCTTGGGTGTGGTTTTATTTTGACGCCCTTCAGAGCTGGGCCAACGCTTTTGGCCTTTTCACGCTTATTACATGCTGTTGTTGTTGTTTTATACTTTATTTTCTTTTCAGTTTATGCTTGCATATGCATGTGTTTATTAGAAATTTTTGTGGCCTTAATTTTTAATGCCTCACGCCGCCCGGTAGTTGTCAATTTAAAATGCAATTAAGTGGCCACTCATTGAGCCATTATATTTTGAGCCGCCCATTTGAGCGCACATTTGGCATTTTTCGCACGTTTTGTCAAGTGACACTTGGTAATAAATGGATTTTGCCCATATTGGGTGTTAAATGATACATGGGTTGGGCGATTAGAGGAATTTCTGATTTATTTGCTATTAATTTCTTTACTTGCTTTTCATTGGAAATGGAGGATATTAAAAGTAAAAAAAAAAAAAGAAAAATTATAAATGAAAACAAGAAAAAACATTAACTTTGACTGCACCGAAGCTATAATACTTTGAAGGGCATATTTTAAAGCGTAAGAGGGTATAAAAAGACATTTATCTAGATTTTGTTAGATCAGTTTATTTAAGAGGGTGGAGTCATGTGTTGAAGTTCACGCAAGTGATTAAAGTTCTCTGAGCGCCATTCACTTGGGAGTGGCCAGAAACGATACTTTTACATATGGCTCAAGCAGCACACGACTTCCGGCCTTGGACCAAGTATTCTCTGGGTAGCCAAAGAACATCCGTTTGAAGGCGAGCCAAAGTGAGAAGGCGAACCATTCCTCCACGGGATTGTGCGCTGGGTTTGAGACCCGCCACGTAAAAAACATCCCTAATGAAAAAGAAACAACAGCATCGGATAAGATACTCCGCCTTTTGCTGACGACCATTGCAAAGGCATTAAGGATTACAATTTAAGGACATGCACCTGGAATGTCCGTTCCATTAATTGGGAAGGTGCCGCTGCCCGTAAAAGTAAAGGCTAACATCACCGCCGTCCAGGAAGTGCGATAGACGGAACAAGAACTGAGACGAGTAGTTCCTTGCGGCATTTACTAAAGTGAACATATAAAGAAGCGCAAACTCAAGATAAGAGAGAGACTCCGTCGCCAAGTCCTGGCATTCACCACGGTGGATGAGCGTCTAGTCACAATACGCATCAAAGCGAAGTTCTTCAATATATCGCCCCGACGGAAGAAAAGGACGATGTGACCAAAAATGTCTTCTATGAGCGCTTGGAGCGCACCTATGAGAGCTGCCCGCCCCGAATAAGGCAGCGAAGCAAATGGATCTGATAGTGAATGAGGACAAGACCAAACTTTATAAGCCACTTCCTTCAACACATCATGATGACAAGAAGTGGATTTATGAATTTGACGCCGAACCGTCAAAAAATCTAGATAAAAACGTTCCAAAAATAAGCCGAAACTGAAAAAAAGTAAAATTCACTGAAAGGTACTGAAGGTCATTCCAGCTGAAACTGGTAACAAGTGCAAGAAAAATTGGATTAATGATGGGAATGTACATATTTTTATGCTTCATGTTCTCCAACTTTTACTAGTTTTTAGTATACAAAATTTACGTTTCAGTAGATCAGCCGGAATCATGTCAACCAGTCCAAAAAATACCAGCGAACGTTAGTGACAATAATGGATTAAACGCTACGTTCCAGGTGTGCAACTCGAACCCTAGAGATCTTGCATCGAGCCTAAGTTTCAAAGACACTCTCCGCTAGCATCTGAGGTATAAAAAAGTTTCTAACGTATTACTAAGGCTTCAAAGTATCCCAAAATGAAAAAATTTCGTTTTTTTGAAAAAAATGTGCCTGGCTCCATCTACTGGATTTAACTAGAAATAATCAAGAATATTTGTGTCTAAGTTTCAAACCCTTTTCAGTAGCATCTGAGGTACAAAAGGGTTCCGACATTATCCCTAAAGGTATGAAGTATCCCAAACTGAAAAAATTTCGATTTTTTGAAAAAAAAAAGTGCCTGGCTCCAGCAGCTGAATTTAACTAGCAATTATCAGGATGATCTGTATCCCAAACGTTTGGAAATCCAGTCATTACTCTAGACAGGCAATAAATTTCTTAAATTCTGTAAATAAATGTATTCCGTATGCAGTTACTTTCACACTTTTTATCTTCGCCCGAAAGCATCTGGTCCAATACACCAACTTCTCCAACAAATTCTCTGGCACACCCTGAAATGTGATGCGAATAACTAAGAGCAAACAGCAAGAAGAAGCACGAAATAAACGCAATTTAATTTAATTCAATTAATGCTTTGCTAGGCATCACTCATAATGACAACAACAACAACAACAGCAACTAAAGCACACATTACCACAAGTCATAGCGATAATGAAAATAATCAAATAATAAAACAAAGCGAAGAAATCGAAAAAGAATTTGCAATTAAATTGCAAGTAGAAGCCACAAATGCGCAGCCAAATGCAACCCGGCCAAAACAAAACGCAAAAGCAGTTAGATTGTCAGCCGACTGTAAGGCAACCACTCAGACAGCCAGTCAGTCAGTTAGTCAGTTAGTCAGTCAGCCAGTGAGGCAGCGAGGCACGAAGTCGCTAGTTGGGTTAGTTAGGCATTCAGCGAGCTTGTAATTGCTACATTTCATACATTCACATTTATGTATGTCAGACACGTTCGCATGGAACGTATGCAAAATGCATATTAAGAAAAAAAAAAAAAAAAAAAAAAAAAAAACCAAACTAATGCAATTGCCACATTCACTTATGTATCTGCCGGTCTTTGCTTTGCTTTGTAGTGGCAAAAACTGCAATTAAATTTATGAATAATTTTTTTACGCTTGAAATGGTAATAAATTTGCCGACGAGTTTTTAGAACGAAAAGCAATGGAAAAACTGGCTAAGGAGGGTGCTGATGGAATGACATAAAATAATGTAAGAACATTTGTGCTTAAGATTTGCTTAAGTTTGGTGCTGTTGGCAGACCTAGCACTAAGTAAAGATCTTAAATTGAACGCTAAAAAATACAGCTTATGCAAGAACTGAAGCCGCGCGATCTTTCCAAGCGGCATCGCTTCGCTCTATTTGCTCTTGAAAAGTTCCAAGTAGATCTGACGTCCAAATTTTGTTGAGTCGTGAGGCCCGTTTCTGGCTCAAAAGGTATATAAACAAGCGAAATTGCCGCATTTGGGACGAAGAGTAACCTGAAGAGACTCAAGAGCTGCCATTTTATCCAGAAATACAATGGTTTGGTGTGGACTGTGGGACTGTGGACTGTGGGACTGTGCGGTTCACATTTCTTCAAAAAAGAAAAATCGGCCATTACGTCATTATCGGCAGTCCCTAGGGAAAAGGGTACCTCCGCGGTGACAGCAGAATTTCTTACAGGATTATAAAAAGTAAAAGGAAAAAAATTCGCGAGAAATATTGACAAACGACTTTGAAAACACAGTTTAGAGAAAAACGCATTAGAAGCTGACCTCGAGCACACGACTTTTCAAGGCTGTATCTCCAAAAGTATTACTGGAACCAGGAAGTTTATGAAAACAGTGACTCCATCGTTACTGTATTCTTTACTAAAGTCGTAATTAAACTAAAATGATGTTGAACTAAATATTGAGAGCTTTATTTTGAAAGCTTTCGTGCACCATTACGTACTCATTCTTACATACCGAAGGTAAATTATCACTTAACATCTCTATTATGATGTTTTCAACTTTAAAGCATAAAAAACCATCTTCGAGCTTTTAAAAATTCCAATTCAAGAAAGCTCAAAAGCTTCTAAATTTAAATAATTTCTTTTAAATCATTAAGTTCAATTTTAAGCAAAGGTGGAAACCCAGAAAAACACGCGAAAGCTTTTATTTTTTATAAAATAAAGCTTTTGAAGTTAAAAAAAACATTTTTAAGAAACATTTTATCTTTAATATTTGGATTTTGACATTCCAATTAAAATCACTACACAAGCGAGGTTAAAAGCACAGAAAAACACGTTCGAGCTTTTAAAAACTCCAGTTCAAAAAAGCTCTAAAGCTTTTAAATTTAAATAATTTCTCTTAAAATTATTATAGTTCAATTACAAGCAGGACTAAAAGCACAGAAAATACGTGCGAGCTTTTTTTTATTTTTTAATGAAAAGCTTTTGAATTAAAAAAAAATTTAAGATACATTTTTTTAATATTATTGTGTGAAAATTGGTTAAAACTACCAAAAAGCTTTCATACAAATTACGTTTTTTAATATTATTATATAAAAATAGGTTAAAGCTTCAAAAAAGCTTTCATTCAAAATACGTTAAAACAGTTTCGAATGCCACACATTTATCTAAGTATTTATTTACGTAGTTTATATTATTTGAAAACAAAGGAAATGCTATAAAACCACAAAGAATTGCAAAATGTACTTATTTAACGCATCCAAGAAACTGCCAGACTGTTGAATCGAAGGCAGCTTTTGCACAATCCAACGAAGCAACAAAATAGCGCATAAAAGCAGCATATACAATAAAGTTTAATAAAACAAACACAAAAAGATTCAAAGAAAAAACAAAAATAAAAAAATTGAAAATTGGAAAAAATCGTATTATATTAAAAAAATTTAAAAAAAAAATTGAAAAAATTAAAAAAAAAAATCTAAAAAATTAAAAAAAATATATATTTCGTAGTTATTGCACTTGGCTATGTTAATAGTTTCAACATTGAAACACATTCGTACGAAACGCAACAAAGTGTGGAGCATTTTTTTTAGTTTTTTTTTTTTGAATCTTTAAATATTTTTTTTATTTTTTCATTATTTTTGCTTTGTGAAGACCTAATAGCAGCCGTACACTTGAAAGTCAGCCATTGCAACAGACCAAAAAATAACACAGACATACCTACATACATATGTAGTATGTGGCTTTAGACGACTTAAGCATAAATATAACATATGTATATAAATATATATGTACAAATATAATCCACTAGCTGTGTGTTTATACGAAATGAATTGCGATACTTAAAGTGAAGTATCTAATGCCAAAATGGTATTTAGTGATGGTAATTGTTGCTATTGGTGTTGCTGCATGTAATATTATTGCGTGTATATGGCCGCAGAAGCTCATATAATGGATTAAAAATACACATAAGTGCAAACATATGTATATCAAGCTCATTTGTTTGTGTATGTGTTGTTTGTGTTGGTGGCAGTCGCGCACTAAATCGCAATTGTAACGCAACACTTGCAGCTTGCAACAGACGCCACAGCCACAAAACAATGGTTTATAAAAATAAAACACACATACATGCACTTATCTAAAATTTCATATATGTATTTATGTATGTATGTTTTTATGGAATATAAGTCGGTTTGCAGCTACTTTTCAATAACGCAATTTAGCTTCACCTAAAAACTTATTAAAAGCGTACGTACAAAATGGAATTGAAAAAGAAACAACAACAAAAATTAGTTAACTAAAAAAAATTTAAGAAAAAAGCAAGAATATCCTTCACAGCTGCATTTCTTATAGCATAAAAGGGTATAGAAATAACTTTTTCTTTATTTTGATGGGTCAGTTTATATGGCAGCTATATGCTATAGTGGTCTGATCTGCACAATCTTTTGGGATATTGTACCATTGCCTTGGATAATAATACATGACAAATTTCATAAAAATAACTTGTCAAATAAAGAAGTTTTCCCTACAAGAACTTGTTCTTGATCGTAGAGTTTGTATGGCAGCTATATGCTATAGTCGTCCGATCTGGAAAATTTGTTCGGATTTTATAATAATGCTTTGGATAAAAATCCATGTGAAATTTCATGAAGATATCTTGTCTAACAAAAAAGTTTTCCCTACAAGCAGTCGATATTGATCGATCAGTTTGTATGACAGCTATACTCTATAGTGCTCCGATCTGAACAAAACGTGCAGAGATTGTAGTGCTGGCTTGGATTAGAATCTCTGTCTAATTTCGCAAAGATATCTTTTCAAATAAAAAAGTTTTCCATACAAGAACTTGATTCTGATCATTCAGTTTGTATGACAGCTATATGCTATAGTGCCCCGATATCGACGATTTCAACATATGAGCAGCCTCTCATGAAGAAAAGTGTGTATGCAAAATTTCAGAACGAAATCTCAAAAACTGAGGTACTGGTTTCTCTAATATACCGCGTTCAGGATATATGTAAGAAAGCGCGTTAATTAAAACTGGAAAGTATAAATAAATCATAATTTCGACTTAAAACGCGAATTGATCATCCACACATGCTCATATGTACATAAACACACACATGCATGTTATATATGTACATATGTAAGTATGTATATTAAAGAAGCTGCTTGCTGCGGACGAAGGAAGTCTCCTCAGCACTTGAGCCAAAGCAAGCACGCATTCACACACACATTTATACATTAAACAGCAAAGGCTACATGTTAAACAAAAACGAAAACAGAAATGATGTTAATTCGCTCATGATTAAAAATATAACAATAATAATAATAATCATAGCAATAATAATAAGAAAAGTCAGCGCAAATTTATCCGCGTTAGTTGGGCATATGAAAGGCATTAGAGTGTGCTTAGCGCGCGATACTGCAAACCCAGTAGGAATTTTTAATACAGAATGAAGTTTCCGATTATTTTTTTTAAGAAATTTGAAATTTTAATACCAAAAAGTGGTATTTGGCAGCTGTCATGCTAGGTGTGGCCCCTCTCAATACCGTGGGTAGCATTTTTACCGAGAGCCTATTCTAGTTTTTTCTTTACAAAATCAAAAAATGAAGCTTAATATAGTAAAATGAGTAAAATCGAACGATAAAAATGGTCTCTTCTTATACTCGTATAAGGAACCTTACTAAAAAGACATACAGGTGGCAATATGTCAACTCATTATAAAAATGTACGAAGCCGCCAGAAAATCACACCCATTTCTTATATAACGGTATTTTATGCATTTAGGAAATATGTTATTATTCCGTAATAATCAGCAAAAATATGCTCTAAAGTGTACATATATCATTCTAAAAAATTACATAAAATTCAATTAAAAAAAAAGTGTGGCAACGCTGATTTTTTTACATTTTCACATATCTAATATACCACTCAAACTATATTTTGCCGATGTTATTTAAGATATTACATAAATTAAATAAATAATTAAGAAATTACATAAAACTCAAACTTTGAAAAAAGTGTGGCAACGCTTTTTTTTCTAAATTTTCACTTATAAATACAACTGATCAATAATATTATTTAATAGTTGTTTTAAGTATGATAAATTACAAAATATTAAAATTTTGAAAAAAAAAGTGTGGCAACGCTGATTTTTTTACATGTTCACATATCTGATATAGCATTCAACTTATATATAATATATACAAGTAATAAAAACTATTAAATAAAAGCGCTTATTAGTACGAAAAATTCAAATTTTGAAAAAAGTGTGGCAACGCTGAATTTTCTCCATTTTCACATATCTGATGTACGATTTACCCAATATATAATAAATACAAGAGATCAAAACCAATACTTAAGAGTTGTTGTAGGTATAAGAAATTGAAAAAAATTCAAATTTTGAAAAAAGTCTGGCAACACTGATTTTTTTTTTTAATTTTTACTAATCTAGTTACATTACGAACTGTATATTATACTAAATGCAAGAGATAAAAACGATTACTTAAGAATTGTTTGACAACAAACGACAAATATAACGGTATTTAATTTATCACAACAATGGAATATCGATTCCCATATTTCGCCCGAAGCATATTGGACCACAAAAGTCATTACTCCATAAATTTCCTACAGGCCATTAACCTGCCGTCTATATAAACGCCAGTTAGTACCTTGGGCGCACAAAGCGTTGTAGCCCAATTGCTGTGGGCGAATTATTGCAAAATCACCAAACAGTGATTATACGAAAAGCCAAGTACTTAGTAGTAGACGGCAGCGGCCATAAATCGGCAGTAATTTAACGTGAAATTAATGGAATTACAATGCTGTAAAATGAAGTGAGCGGATTTGATGTTGAGTGAGTGAGTGGGATGCGCACCTACAAACGCCTGCTACACATACACACACATACTCAAACAAATCTTGTGCACTCGTGGAGCAATAAAGCACATTTGATGAACTGGCAGCTGCGTGTAGTTAGAGGTTGAAAATAAATGAGTTGGACAGACAACAAGCAAGGAAATACTTATGCTGCGAGCAAAGTTGGTTAATCTGTATATACATATGTAAGTATGTGTATGTGTGTGTACTTGTATGTCCGCATGCAGCTATGGGAGTGTTGTGCGGCAAGAATTATGAATGCATTCGAAAGTAATCCACTATGCTGGATTAGAATAAGTTTTATAGCAACAACAACAACAACATTGCACGCTCTAAAAACGAGTAAGTTTGTATGTATGTATTCGCTCGCTGGTTATACAGAGTAGCACAATATTAAGTTTGCTAGCCAAAAGGAAATGTCTGAAGAGCTATAGTATATACATATGTATATTAATACATAGCGGTCTGTCTGTATATACGCGAACTACTCCTTCTGTTTAAAAGATATCGATCTTAAATTTTTCAGACGACATTTTCTCTCCAAAAAGTTGCTCATTTTCCAGAACTGCCGTTACCGGTCCACTATACGATATAGCTGGCATACAAACTAACCGATCAAAATCTAGTTCTTATATGGAAAGCTTTTTTATTTGAGAAGATATCTTCACGAAATTTTACACCGATTATTGTCTCAGGCGATGCTACAATCCCAAAACATATCGTTCAGTTCGGACTACTATAACATATAGCTACCATAAAAACTAACCGATCAAAATCTAGTTCTTATATGGAAAGCTTTTTTATTTGAGAAGATATCTTCACGAAATTTAGCATGAATTTTTTTGAACGATAACGGTACAATCTTCGAATAAATTATTGAGATCGGACAACTATAGGTTATAGCTCTCATATAAACTAACCGATTCAAATCAGGTTCTTGTATGGAAAACTTTTTTATTTGAGAAGATATACTCACAAAATTTTACACCGATTATTGTCTCAGCCGATGCTACAATCCCAAAACATAACGTTCAGTTCGGACTACTATAACATATAGCTACCATAAAAACTAACCGATCGCAAACATATAGCTACCATAAAAACTAACCGATTACAACCAGATACCTGTATAGAAATTTGTATGTATATACATATATCCACTTCTATCTTCAAAAAATACCAAACTTGTATTGCCACATAAATTTAGATCTCACAAACATTTACTGCAAGTACATAAGGTTATGCCTACATACCGTGACATGTTTGTAGAAACGTGTTTCGTACGCATTTACCCCCTAGAATGTTTAAAAATAAAATAATAAAGAAATGTAAATGCATTAAAAATGTATTTGGACCTGTTTATATTGCACTTGAGGCTCAAGCAGGCGATAGTGAGCCCCTATAAAAACAAGCACAGTGTTTGGGAGCGGTACACACACACTAACAAGCACGCACACAAGTGCACGAAAAAGGCTCTTAAGAATATGTAAATTCACCTTTTCAAATAATCGAGCGTAGAAATATGACACTCTTTAGTAATTGTCGACATTTTCTTCAAGTTATTTTGGGGTAAATTGCTTTGTTAAGAAGAAGCAAATGCAGAGAAGCTGAAAAATATATAAGTACTCAAGAATAAATGGAAATATTAAAGAGCACCATTGATAAAGCGTTTATAAGAAAAAAATTAAAATAATCGTATAATAATAAATTCGAACTGAAAAACACGCTCGACTCACATATAACTCACTAAATATCAGTAATTCACCAGATTCACGAGATTTGCGAAAGCTTCAATTCTAGTTTCCATTCACTCGCAGCAACGAAGAGCAAAAGTTATTAAACCGTTAACTTAAGACACGAGACTTTTATGTGCGAAACAAAGCGAAATGCGCGTTCACGAAGTTGAAAAAAAGGTTTTACTGCAAATTGTATATACTTGTGTGTGCTAAAAACAAAATAGCGGAAATTGCACTGTTACAGCTGTAAAATTTTGCATAAGTACAAAAATTTAAGAAATTCAAACACTAAACGGAATTACAAAAAATACAAAGAAATCTTTCTACAATAATTTTGTATGCTTTGCTCGCAAACAATTCTCTAATGACACAAAGAAAATAATTCAAATTTCAATATGAATGATAAAGGCATTGCCAGAGCGCAAAAAGGTAGCCGAAGTGGGTTAAAATAAATTTATGCAATATTATTTGAAGTTGTTGGCATTAAAAAAAAATTAAAGAATTTTGTTGCAAGGTTGATGATTACTCCTTTTTTTAAAGAAAAACACAGAAACTTCAAATTTAATGGGAAATGTTTATTATCATTCGATAGAGCATTCTGTGGCATTTATTTTTTGGAGATTATCTCTTTCAAATGTTGGTCGCGGCTACGTCTCAGATGGTCCATCCGTTGAGTTCAATTTATAATGACTCGTTCGAGCATTTCGACTGGCAATTGAAACGGAATGGGGCAACGTGCGTGCGCAACTTAATGTAAGTAGGATGGAGTTCTCTCTCCTCTTCTATGGATTCTGGTCGTTGACCTGTTTTAAAAACTTGAGGATCATGGCTGCCGAGTGATTGCCTATGCAGACGATATAGCACTTATGATCAAAGAAATGTTCCTATGTACCGGGGTATCTCAGCGTCGTAACAAACTGGGCGGTCGGAAGTGGTCTCGCCGTCAACCCAAGCTAAACCAAGATGATTTTATGCACTAGAAGATATAAGATCCCGGTGGCACCGTAAAATATCTAGAGCTCATCGTGGATAGGAAGCTTTCATGGAAACCAAATATCAAAAAGTGAGCAAAAAAAACAATCGATTTCCCTATACTGCTTTAAAGGAGCCATTGGCAAGAGGTGGGGTCTCTCACCGAAAGTGGTCCTCTGGCTCTATGACATTGTAGTCAAGGCCATTATGTTCTATGGAGTCTCTATGTGGTGGAGGGCTATAGAAAACAAGAAAAGAACTTGCAAAGAAACTCGAGAGTGTTCAACGGCGCTCATCAGCATATGTGGTGCACTAAGGTCCACTCCAGCTATGGCACTTAACGCCATTTTGAACATAATGGAGTGGAGGGGTATACTGTCGGGAGCTCTCTATGAACTCCAGTTTCAGACTTCCTAACTATTGCAGTGTCTTCCAGGCCGAGATTGTAGCCATTAAGGTGCGGAGTGCGGCCTCCTTTACAGAAGTGACCATTCAATTAGATAGCAGGCGGGCGATACCAGCCTTGAACTCCTTCACAGTGCGTTCAGGGTTGGTCGAGGAATGCCTAACCTCGCTATCAATAGCATCGAGTGTCTTTGTGATAAAACTGGTACGTATATAAGCGCCGAACCATAGTGGAATCACAGGAAATTCTAAAGCTGATGAGCTAGCAAGGAGGGTGCCTTTCCTTAGAACCGCTATCGGTAGAATGGGAGCGGTTCGGTGCTCCCGTATTCTCTTGTGTTCTACTACTGGATAGCTAGGCTTCGCGGAAGCTTGGTCAGAGCTGGGCCACCATCGGTACTTGCGCAGTCGCAAAAGCCTTTTGATCCAACATTGATCGCAGGAGATTTAGTGATCTCTTTGCCCTCTGTAAAGCTAGTCTGTCGCTAGTTGTTGGGCTTTTAAAAGGCGTCCATGCTGTAAGGTTGGGAACTTTACCAGACCCTGTTTACATAAGCTATTTGGAAGAAGATGAGGTGTAAACAACTCAACACTTAAAATAAAATATTCCAAATTTTTTCGTAAATTTATTTTTTCCCAACAAATTGTTGCTTTCTCACTATAAGAAAAATAAATTAAACACATTCCTTTAGCTTCCTTAATGTTCTAAATTGTTTTTGAACCCACATGTAAAATTCCTGCCTACACCAAAGGAGTTAGAACAAAGCAAACTAAATAGGAAATATTGTTTGACCAAAGCAAGACTAACTAAACTCGTTTTACAAAGAAAAGTACTTTAATATTGTATAAAAGCGAACACACACACATATTTACATGCATACTAACAAAAAGTAAGTCAATGCAAACATACATACACACACGTATTTATGTATATTAAAGCCGATCTCGAGGCAGTGTCAACCAGCCAAACCAGTTTAGGTTTAAATGACAGACCAAACGAGCAAAGTACCAGAGTACCAACCAGCAAGTCGAAAAGGTAAACAAAACAAGTATGGCAGGCAACAACAACAACAAGAAAACAATTGAACTAGCAATTGAAAAAGGTAGCAACTGCAATAGTTACTGTTGCAAGCGCGTCATTTAGAAAAAAAAAACTTATTGTTGAAAAATAAATATATGAAAAAAGTATGTAACTAAGTATTTATGTACATATATATGTTTATAATTGCATTTGAAGTTACCAAGCAGCGTGCTTTAAATAAGAAATGCAAGTCAACTAACGCGCTTAGTGCAAAATGTGGAAAAACTGCAAGACTCTATGCAAAACTAGATACGATAAACAGAAAAAATATGCAAAAAAATATAAAAAAAATACAAAAAATATAAAAAAAATACAAAAAAAAAAAATAAAAAAAAAATTAAATAAAAAATATAAAAGAAAATATAAAAAAAAATATAAAAAAAAAATATAAAAAAAAAAACAATAAAAAAACAATAAAAAACAATTAAAAAAAATTTAAAAAATTATATAATGTAAAAATAAAGAACTAGTCCAATGAAAAAATTGAAAAAAGTAGACACAAGAAAATGTTACGCCACAAAAAGAAAAAAAAATAGCCTACCTTGTATTACTCATACCATATTAAGATAAACAACAAAAAAACGTTAACTTCGGTTGCAGAGCAGCTAAAATACTCTTCACAGGTGTATTTCTTATAACCTAAAAGTGCGTAAAAGAACTTTAACTTGATTTTGATAGGTCAGTTTGTATGGCAGCCATATGCTATAGTGGTCCGATCCAAACAATATATTCTGAGATTTTAGCGTTGCCATAAACAATAAGCTATGCCGAATTTCGTGAAGATATCTTGATAAATAAATAAGTTTTCCATACAAGAACCTAATTTTGAACGATCAGTTTATATGACAGCTTTACCCTGTAGTGCTCCGATCTGAATGAATCGTTCGAGGATTGTGGTGCTGTCTGGGATTATAATCTATAAGAAATTTCGTAAAGATATCTTGGCATATAAAAAAGTTTTCCATACAAGTACTTGATTTTTATTAGTCAGTTTGTATGGCAGCCATATGCTATAGTGGACCGATTCAAACAATATATTCAAAAATTATAGCCTTGTCTTGGACAATAAACTATGCCAAATTGCATAAAGATATCTCGAAAAATAAGCAAGTTTTCCATAGAAAAACTTGATTTTTAGAAGTCAGTTTGTATGACAGCTATGCGTTATAGTGGTCCGACATCGGCGATTGTAGTAAATGAACAGCTTTTTGGGGAGAAAATAATATGTGCAAAATTTCAACACGCTAACACAAAAACTGATTTATTTACATGCAAATATTCTGCCACTTTCTCTGCTGTGCCTCTCAAACATCATTTAAACTTAATTTACCCTGTTGAGGGTATAATAAGATTGCATTCTTAAATACAAGTCAGTGCAGAGCAGGAAATGAACCTGTATGCACTTTTAAGTACATTTTGCATACGCCTGCGATTGTGGCTATGAGAAGAACCACTTCACTACGAGGCAAAGCACTTGCCGCACAAACATTTCCTATGTGTATTCGTAAATATGTATGTATGTTTGCACACTTGTGCTAAGAGTACTAGGTTCACATGCCTGCTTCAAATGTATCGAAAGTATTGACCTCCAGCTGCCTGTGCATAGAATGAGTCGTATATCCCGTACTTCTTACTACGCGCAACGCAACCGCAGACAACACACATAGCCAAACATATTTACAAACATACAAATTAAAATAAAAAAAAGTGCATGAATGCATTTTCTTGTCGTCTACGGATATTACATACTACTTGGACAATATTCATTGCAGTAATGGCTTGTAGGGGAATTCTTATTCTCGTATTTTCATTTGAGACACCAGCAGAGAGGGATGAAATGGCAAATGCGATTTTGAAGTGATTTTAAGGCTAAACATTTATTTTGTAAATACTTTTATATATTTTCTCGTATCTAATTCGAAATTGGTGTAGATTTTTTTAGGTTAGGTCCGCAAATTATATATTTTATGGCTATATGTGGTCTATGATAGTACTGCAGAGCTCTGGCTACTACCGCGGTCACAGCACCAAAAGTGCACAGACGTCGACGAAAACCTGGGCAAGCGCAAATCAGAATAGAGGCCAGTAAGATTCTGATTATGGAGTACCGGAAACCCGGAACGGATTAGTTTGCCAAAGGACTGATGAGGGCAGTATTCTACCACCTCAGTAGGTAAGAGTGACATCTTACCGAAATGGCTGGCAGGCTAATACAGTTCTCACCTCTCTCCTTAAAACCCTGGGAGGTCTTCAAATACGTTTTATGCACGTCGCCAAAATTTTTTTTTGCCGTACAGGTTCAGTTGGACGAGCTCCTGATTCGTGCCCGGAACCTGGTTCTGAACATAAGCTCCCATAGAAACTTGTGTCAACCCTTGCGTGACCTCCCTGCTTGCATAGCTAACCTTTGGGTTCATAAAGGGCAACTGTTACAACGTGCGGAGATAGCGGATACTAGCGGATACATATTACGATGCTTTGATTCTTTTATTAAAATCCAACAAGAGACGCTCCAAATTGTAAAACTTCTAAATCAAATTTCACTCAGACGGTTTTCGATACAAACTGAGCTATTAAGGGTCTCCTCATTATTGTTTTGAGCCGCTCAAGTTTGCGTGCTGGCAACACATTTCTATCTAGTAAATAGAGCACAAAATCCATTAGAAAAGAAGCTGAAAAGATCGAAGAAGCCAACCAGCACTTCCTAAACAAAACTCATCAATATTTTAACAACGCTTTGCCATTAATTTAGCTGTACATACATACATGCATACGTATGTATGTATGTGATCATTAGCGATTGAGATCAGTGGAACATTGTTGGGAGATTAATGAAAATGAATGCATAACTTACCGATTACACAGTTGCCTTGCACGAAACTAGCCAAATTTTGGACTATATTATTAGATATGTATTTGTATGTGTGGGTTTGTGTTTCCAATAGCGCTTATCTCTTTCACTTGAGAGAGTTCACTGCCTTCTATACAAAAATCTTGCCATTCTATATTCGCTGAACGCTAACTACCGCAGTTGTTGTAGTTGTTCTGCTTAATTTTCTTGTTGTTTTAGCTCTATAAGCACTAACCCTGCGGCTCCAACTGACCGGTTACTACACACACGCGAAACACGCTAGCACAGTATAAACGCTAAACGATGGAGGAAAACACGTTGCAGCAGCGGGAGAACGTTTATGAATAGTGGACGTAGACACTACAGCTAAATAATCTTAACAAAATGCGCACTGGAATATATTGGGGAACAGCACGGCATAACAGTGCAGTTGCAAGCGACGCACGCAGTGACGACCCGGAAATCTTAAGACTGCGTCGAATGTGTAACCAAAACGCGGACAGCGGGATAATCACCACAAGACGCCAATAAAACAAGAGCACCTAGAGTAAGCCACGACGGAATTATCGAGTATTGGTTTGAGCCGCGAGGATGGAGTGCAACGGATGCGCACTTATTGCTTTAAGCTCGCTTTTTATGTACATACATATGTACATACACATGTATGTAGGTAGTTGCTTTAAATTTACTAGTTTGAAGCGCAGACGTTTTGGTTACCCTTTTGGCTTTTGTCGTTTGCCTTTTGCCTTTACACTTCCTCAAACGCGCATTGGTCACTGTTTCGGTGGCTTCGTTCGCCTTAAAGTATCTTCTTTTAACTTATTTATTTACAATTTATTATTTTCTTTGCTGATGCTAATGCTAAGTACTACTGTTGTTAGTAAACCGGTTTCCTATTACGTTTATCGTGCGCATTCGTATGTATACGCTTCGTATGATTTTTTTTCTTATTAACTTATTTGGCTTTGTGCTTATTCATCAGCAATTGATTTGATGCTGGAACGCTTGGCGTGATTAGTTTATAATTGTTGTTGATGTTATTGTGTATTTGCCACCACATACCCACATTTGCTTTTTTTGCAACACTTTCAAATTCTTTTCATAATTTTATAGTCACTTCACTTGCACAATTCAAATGCAAACCACATTGCAATCATTATTAAATGCAAAACAGCTGTGAAATGTCAGCAAACACGGCGACAACACAAAAACAATTCACACACAAGAAACGCAAACAAACATGAAAAAACATAAATGCAACACACTGCACAAGTGGCAATTCCAAAAGAATTATAATTATATACACCGAAAACACAACAAACACGTTTGCTTCCTGGCAAGCACTGTTGTTCTGTTTTCTTTTGGCTGCCCTAAATTATGTTATACGCGACACAGCCTCCCTTCGGCACTTCTACCGTTTCGCAATTATTCTTCCCGTATTTAAATAATTTCATATATTATTAACACACAAATTGCAGCACTTTTTTTTTTTGTACGTTCCCAATTAGCCTCCAACACGGCACGCTTCTCTAACACGCTATTCACTGGACGCAATAAGACGACGAGAATCCGTGCTAAACCAACAAGACAACCGTTCCGATCACTCGCATCATTCGAACTTAACTCGATTTTCTACAAATCCAACTCGACTACCCATCGCTGCTGGTGCTAACAAAGCAGCTGCTGCCCCAACAATAACAAACACAAATGAGCAAATGCAAAGTAAAAACAAAGCAGTAGTAAATACAATAACAAAAAATGCAAAGAAATGTAAACCGACAGCCATGTGTTATAAGTAGTAAGAACAACAACATGCAGATGATGCTTGGGGCTGTTACATTAAAAGTGTTTACCAACAACAATGCAATTTAAAAACGCCGCTCCCTTTAGTTATTTGTATGTGAAAGAGAAGAAATAAAATCAAAATTGAGTGTAAGAGCATTGAGTGAGAATCGAAGTAGAGAAATGGACAAAAGGGCCGTGCTGCCATACGCGTTGATTGTAAACGCGCTGTATTCATGTATTATAACTAATTCATTAATTTTTTGTTGGAAAATGCGAAAAATATGATTTATTAAATAATAAAATATGATATGATGAATATGGTAGTTATTCAATTGGAAAAAATTTTGACCGAGTTGAAGTAAGTAACTGCATAAATAAATTATATTATAAATAGTAAAAAGCGAGTAATGTTGTTGTTATAGCGGGCCTTCGCCGGGGAAAACTCGTGGTCCGTTCCGGTTACGTAGACCCAATTGTTTTGGAAACAAGAAGTCTGGAATTCTTTCCTACCGCTACAACAACAAAAACAGCCAATACACTCATAGAAGGCATGAAGATGCAAAACCAAGAATAATTCAAAATCGAAAGTCTTCTCTAAATACAGCAGAAAACAAAGATTCTTTGACTATTTTCCGACAATGAGACGAAATTCGCTTCGAATTCAAAGTAAAGAAAGGTCTTATTGAATTACTAAATAATAATATACACAACAATTTTATTATTTCTATTTTTTTTTTCACTGAATATCAATGATATAAGTCAGATTATGATTTTGTTATCTCATTTGCTTATTATTTTTAAAATAGATTGCAAATAAAACATTAAAAAAATAATATTTTCTTTGATAAATTTTAAATTGATACATAACATCCACCTATTCACGTACTATAGTGAATACCTTTAGCCACTCCGAAAATAACTCAAAGCTTGGACACAAACCCTTAAAGCAAATGTCATTTACAAATTTGACAAGCACGTGTTTACGTTTCCAACCAATTAGTATTTTCTGCGTAAATTTTTCATTTGTTTTAATTTTTACATCGAAGCAATTAAATATTCGCTAAAAATGGAGGAGGACGGACTTCAAGAGGCCAGCATTGACTTTGTGCCGGCACTTTGTTTTGTGCCACGCGGCGTCGCTAAGGAACGGCCAGAAAAAATTGTGCTAACACAGTCGGAGTTGGCACGTATCATTGAAGACACAAAGAGTACACTTGCAGAAGATGGTGAGGATGATGATGACGATGAAGATATTGACAACGAGGACGATATGGAGATAGATGAGGAAGCAACAGCTGGCGCTCGTAATCCGGACGATGAATTTGGTTTCGATAATTATGATCAGGAAGGTACATCAAAAACAGCTGATATTGCTTCTGTAGTTGATGCCAACGAGCAGCTGCCAGATGAAGATAATGATTCCGAAGCAGAAGATGAAATCATAAAACCAACTGACAATTTAATATTGGTCGGTCACGTGCAGGACGATGCTGCTTCCATGGAGGTGTGGGTGTTTAACGAAGAGGAGGAGTCTTTATATACACATCATGATTTTATACTTCCTAGCTTTCCACTATGCATAGAGTGGTTGAATCATGATCCTGGTAGTGATAAACCAGGCAACATGTGCGCTATTGGTTGTATGGATCCAGTGATCACTATTTGGGATTTAGATATACAGGATTCAATGGAACCTACATTTAAATTGGGTTCAAAGGGTAGTCGTAAGAAGCACAAAGATCCCTATGGACACACCGACGCAGTTTTGGATCTTTCGTGGAATCGTCATTTTGAACATATACTCGCCAGTGGTTCTGTAGATCAGACACTTATATTATGGGATTTAGATGAAGGCCAACCGCATACTACAATAACGGCATTTGAAGAAAAAGTTCAATCGTTGGAGTTTCATCCAGATGAAGCGCAAAGTATTCTAGCCGGTAGTGCAGATGGCATAGTGCGTTTATTCGATTGCCGAAATGCTGATACAGTAGATAGTGATTATGTGAAATGGAAAATACCCGGTGAGGTAGAAAAAGTGTTGTGGAACCCAACTGATACCAATCATTTTGTTGTTGGTACCAATGACGGTAGTCTACATTATGCGGACAGAAGACAACCTAATCAACTGCTGTGGTCAATTAAAGGGCATGAAGAAGAAATTTCCGGCGTCTGCTTCAATAAGGATGTGGCGAATTTGTTGACCTCAACATCCACGGATGGTATGCTGAAAGTGTGGGACTTCAATGCCAGTGCTATCAGAGAAGTGTACTCGCATGATTTCCAAATGGGTCGCCTGCAATGCATGAAACAAAGTCCCGAAGATCCATTCACTTTGGCGCTTGGCGGTGAAAAACCGCCCCGCTGTCGCATTTATAATATAAAGAACTTCGAAGTTGTGAGAAAAGTTTTCAAGATTCCTGAAGTACTGCAATAAAAAACGCGATTGACATATATTTTAGTTATAAAAAATCATAAATAAATATTTATGACACAACGAAAAGAATAAAATTTTTGTTTGAATTTTACATTAATATTATATTCACTTGTATAAAAATAAAGTTTATAGAACAGTATAACTTAGTTATTTTTTCTTTTTATCAAACTAATTAATTTTCACGTTTCCATTTGCAATGACGTAGTGTTTTTGTTGGTTGGCAGTAATATTACAAGCGCGACTTGTTCGCCACGCACAAATAGCTGTTGTAGGTGCCTTCGGATTTCCACATTTTTTCTATTAATACTCTTCACTTCTTGCTTTGGCAATTCAATGCCTAGCTCCTGTAATCTCCATGTACAATCTTGCGGCACGCCACACATTTTATTTTCACTATATCCATATTTACGACGCTTGCAAACTTCATGCACATCGTGTAACCACAGATTCCAGAATTTATCAAACCATACCAGCTTACCCTCTAAACTACCACGAATACCATGCTCACGCCGCACCATAACGCGTACACGTCGCTCTTCCTTCATGGACTGTCTTAATGCCAACATTGGGCCAGTAACGCCATCAATATATGTTAAAATGTTGTGTGTATCCTTCTGCTTACGTGCTCTACCTTTCACAGGCATTTGGTGTGCCTGGAAACGGCGTTGCTGTGCCTCCTCAGCTATAACCTGGCGTTCTTTTGAGCTGCCAGGTTTAGCACTCATCACATTATCATCCTTTTTTTGTGTATTTTTATTCACTACTGTGTTATTACGTTTGTTCAGATTCATTATGCCGAAACGTTTAAATGCACTTTCAAAAGCTGCAAGATTTTGGTATAACACTTTAGGCTGTTTCTCACTGATGCGGTACTCAGGCGCATATAGTGCGCGTAATGGATCAAACCTTTCGCTGGTTATATCCAGTGCGCTGTCCGCAGAGCTTGCAGAATCATCTTCTGCTGGTTTAGCGTCAGATGGTTCTTCTTCCGCCGTTTTCTCCTCATCCTTTGCGATTTTTCCCTTTGTCTCGCTAATTTTGAGTTTTTTATTTAAACTGCTTGTTTAGATAAATGTAAATTGTTGCACTTTGTAATATACTTATGTATAAATTTTTGTATTTTCACGTTTTGCCGGCAATAAACAAAAACACAGCTGATCGTGCGTTGCCACTGTATAAAAAGTGTGGAATGTGTTGCCAAGCTTGCGTTATTATAAATTGCTTGACATTTTATATTTTAAATTTCATATTTTAAATGTAACGGCAAATTGTTAAACTAAAAACAATTGTAAAATGAAAAACTATTGCAAAAGATTTCATATTGTTTAAATTTAATAAAAATAAATAAAGTAAAAAGCGAGGAGTGTAAATAATTTTAATGAATAAGAAATGGGTAGCGTTTTTATAGCTAAGAAATAAGTATTAATATATAAAAAAAATTATAATATCAAAAACTTGTTTTTGTAGATAAATACATTATAATAAGTAAAAGACTGTAAAAAGTGTAGTATATTTAAAAAAATAAAATAAAAAGTAAAAAAAATAACCAAATGTAAAGCGTAAGGAATAAAAAAAAAATAAAACATGATGAAAATAATAAGCAAACATAAAAATAAATAAATAAAGAAATTAAGGAATATCTAGAAATACTTTTTCTAAATTTGGATATATCTAATTTATTGTTGGAAAAAATATGGCAATAATAAAAATTTTTGAACTAGTTTATTAAATGACAGAGATAAAATGACCTTCTTTTAATTTTTTTTTAATGAAATCATAACAACAAAATTGGGTTATCAACGATATATGTACTGATTACTTTACTTTTAATTTCATACCTTAAATATTTTTTTTTATTTTAATACAAGTAGAACAAATGTCCATGAGAAAATCAGATTAGCGATGGATATGTTGCTAACTTGCGTGCTTAGTGCAAAACACATACATTTTTATAATGTTTTCTTACTGGCAAGTTGAACTGGATGTCTTTATCTTAGAAAAATGTAAATAATGGAATCTCTCATTAAACAAAGTATTAAGACACGTAAGTAATCATATTTTCATACGTATATACATACACATATTTTTTTTGTTATCGTATTTGATTTTGAAATGGCAGATAAATTTCATTTGTCAAACGTACATATATTTTTTATATTTAAAGTTAAATGCTTCGATAAATCTTCTGTTCATAATTTTTTATTTTGATGCCTGTGAAGGGTACAGAAGCTTATGGCACTGGAATTGGCAATAAAGCAGATTTTAGATATGTAAAGTTCAAAGTTCTGTTACTTCTGCCCTTATACTTTTGAAATCGCCCAGAGCTGTTTTGATATTACAAAACGTTAAATTTTCAAACGATTAGTGGCTTTCATACGCCAACCAACCGGACGAGAATTTGCCGACAGGCTTTCGGCCACGCTTCGCTACTTGTGAGAATATTACAAAATCTTAACTCTTTATTTTTTTTCTTTCGAAAAAACGCCATATTTTCACAACTGCGAATTGGCACTTCGCATACTAATGACAGGAAGCACATCAATCGGCATTAAATACCGCAATTAGTATTACAAATATACTTATACATATACATATGTATGATTTTATTTATAAAATGCCTCGTCGTTGCAACTATGCAAATAGCAATTTAAATTTATAGATTTCGAAATAACTTTGGGCTGAAAATAGATTATAAAAGAGCTGAGCGGAAAAGGAGATACTAAAAGAGCTGATAACAAGTTGTCAGGTGTTACAAGAACTGAAGTAAAGTGTACTTTGTTAGAATCGGGAGATTCTCTAATATAGGTAGTAAATTTCTTGAAGATCCCAGCTATTCAGTGTAAAATTTATGAAATGCAAAGTAGCTTAATTTTTGTGAAAGAAAAGATTTTTGCCGAGAAACATAATAAGATGTTCGCACAGAGAAAAATATGGCGGCCAAAAATCTTTTCAAAACATAATTGAACGGTAAAATAATTTCGCATTATGAAAGCTAATTTTTTGTATACTCCTGCAACATCTTGTTACAGTGTAAAATAGTTTTGTTCACCTAACGGTTGTTTGTGTCGCCTAAAACTAATAGAGGTAGATATGGAGTTTTGTATAAATAACGGGTGATTTTTTTGAGGTTAGGATTTTCATGCATTAGTATTTGACAGATCACGTGGGATTTCAGACATGGTGTCAAAGAGAAAGATGCTCAGTATGCTTTGACATTTCATCATGAATAGACTTACTAACGAGCAACGCTTGCAAATCATTGAATTTTATTACCAAAATCAGTGTTCGGTTCGAAATGTGTTTCGCGCTTTACGTCCGACAAATTTTGTTCAGCGATGAGGCTCATTTCTGGTTGAATGGCTACGTAAATAAGCAAAATTGCCGCATTTGGGGTGAAGAGCAACCAGAAGCCGTTCAAGAACTGCCCATGCATCCCGAAAAATGCACTGTTTGGTGTGGTTTGTACGCTGGTGGAATCATTGGACCGTATTTTTTCAAAGATGCTGTTGGACGCAACGTTACGGTGAATGGCGATCGCTATCGTTCGATGCTAACAAACTTTTTGTTGCCAAAAATGGAAGAACTGAACTTGGCGCTACATGCCACACAGCTCGCGATTCTATGGCCATTTTGAGGGAAAACTTCGGACAACAATTCATCTCAAGAAATGGACCCGTAAGTTGGCCACCAAGATCATGCGATTTAACGCCTTTAGACTATTTTTTGTGGGGCTACGTCAAGTCTAAAGTCTACAGAAATAAGCCAGCAACTATTCCAGCTTTGGAAAACAACATTTCCGAAGAAATTCGGGCTATTCCGGCCGAAATGCTCGAAAAAGTTGCCCAAAATTGGACTTTCCGAATGGACCACCTAAGACGCAGCCGCGGTCAACATTTAAATGAAATTATCTTCAAAAAGTAAATGTCATGAACCAATCTAACGTTTCAAATAAAGAACCGATGAGATTTTGCAAATTTTATGCGTTTTTTTTTTAAAAAAAAGTTATCAAGCTCTTAAAAAATCACCCTTTATGATAATGAATGATCAGGATGACGAAACGAATTGAATTTCTAACGGGTGATTTTTTTGAGGTTAGGATTTTCATGCATTAGTATTTGACAGATCACGTGGGATTTCAGACATGGTGTCAAAGAGAAAGATGCTCAGTATGCTTTGACATTTCATCATGAATAGACTTACTAACGAGCAACGCTTGCAAATCATTGAATTTTATTACCAAAATCAGTGTTCGGTTCGAAATGTGTTTCGCGCGCGTGTTTTGTTCAGCGATGAGGCTCATTTCTGGTTGAATGGCTACGTAAATAAGCAAAATTGCCGCATTTGGGGTGAAGAGCAACCAGAACCCGTTCAAGAACTGCCCATGCATCCCGAAAAATGCACTGTTTGGTGTGGTTTGTACGCTGGTGGAATCATTGGACCGTATTTTTTCAAAGATGCTGTTGGACGCAACGTTACGGTGAATGGCGATCGCTATCGTTCGATGCTAACAAACTTTTTGTTGCCAAAAATGGAAGAACTGAACTTGGTTGACATGTGGTTTCAACAAGATGGCGCTACATGCCACACAGCTCGCGATTCTATGGCCATTTTGAGGGAAAACTTCGGACAACAATTCATCTCAAGAAATGGACCCGTAAGTTGGCCACCAAGATCATGCGATTTAACGCCTTTAGACTATTTTTTGTGGGGCTACGTCAAGTCTAAAGTCTACAGAAATAAGCCAGCAACTATTCCAGCTTTGGAAGACAACATTTCCGAAGAAATTCGGGCTATTCCGGCCGAAATGCTCGAAAAAGTTGCCCAAAATTGGACTTTCCGAATGGACCACCTAAGACGCAGCCGCGGTCAACATTTAAATGAAATTATCTTCAAAAAGTAAATGTCATGAACCAATCTAACGTTTCAAATAAAGAACCGATGAGATTTTGCAAATTTTATGCGTTTTTTTTTTAAAAAAAGTTATCAAGCTCTTAAAAAATCACCCTTTAAAACAAACCTCAGTCAAATGTAAGCAAAAGGGGGTCATTGACCTCATAAAATGTAAACAAATTGGTCAGTGATCTCAAATATAAACAAAGGTTGTTGACTCGGCTAAATGTAAACTAAAAGTTTGTTGACCTTAAATGTAAACAAAAGGGTCATTGACCTCACAAAATTAAAACAAATGGTTCATTGACCCATAAAATGTAAACAAAGGTTGCTGTCTTGGCTGAATGTAAACAAAAGTTGCGGACTTGGCTGAATGTAAACAAAAAGTTCATTGACCTCAAATGTTAACAAAACGGTCAATGCCCTTAAAATGTAAACAAAAGGGTCAATGACCCCAAATGTAAACAAAGTTTGTTGCCTTGACAAATTGCAAATGTAAACAAAGATTATGGACTTGACTAGATATAAAAAAAGATCATTGACCCCAAATGTAAACAAAGGTTGTTGACTTGACTAAATGTAAACAAAGCTTGTGGACTGGGCTAAATGTAAACAAAAAGTTCACTGTCATCTTTGTTTTCAAGAAACTGATTACTTTACTCGGAATCGACCACGATATGATATATGTATGTAACTGCCATAAAAAATGATCGGACAAAAACAAGTTCTTGTATGTACAAGATATCTTCAAGGCAACACTAAAACTTACAAATATATTCTTCAGATCGGACCACTATATCTTTGGCTTTGGTGCCGCTGAAGTTAACATTTTCTCTAGCTTAATGTAAAGTTTTGTTACACTTTAAGGTTTTTCCTCTGTTTGCATCCTTCCAAATTGCAATGGTATAATATGTTCGGTTACATCCGAACTTATGTAGCTCTTCCATATTTGTTTTAATAAATATATATTTGAATATATTTACATATTTTTGTACATAGACATTCATTAAAAACGCATAATAATATGCTCGAACTCATTATAAAAATAAGATCCTTTGTTATGGAGAATAGGGAATGAAGCTCGCCTATCACCAGGCAAATAATATAACAAAAAAATATTTACAAATTTTCAGATAACAAGAAATATTTGCGTTTATTTATATATAACGGGTGATTTTTTTGAGGTTAGGATTTTCATGCATTAGTATTTGACAGATCACGTGGGATTTCAGACATGGTGTCAAAGAGAAAGATGCTCAGTATGCTTTGACATTTCATCATGAATAGACTTACTAACGAGCAACGCTTGCAAATCATTGAATTTATTACCAAAATCAGTGTTCGGTTCTTTTCTTTTTTATCGACAAATTTTGTTCAGCGATGAGGCTCATTTCTGGTTGAATGGCTACGTAAATAAGCAAAATTGCCGCATTTGGGGTGAAGAGCAACCAGGTTCAAGAACTGCCCATGCATCACGAAAAATGCACTGTTTGGTGTGGTTTGTACGCTGGTGGAATCATTGGACCGTATTTTTCAAAGATGCTGTTGGACGCAACGTTACGGTGAATGGCGATCGCTATCGTTCGATGCTAACAAACTTTTTGTTGCCAAAAATGGAAGAACTGAACTTGGCGCTACATGCCACACAGCTCGCGATTCTATGGACATTTTGAGGGAAAACTTCGGACAACAATTCATCTCAAGAAATGGACCCGTAAGTTGGCCACCAAGATCATGCGATTTAACGCCTTTAGACTATTTTTTGTGGGGCTACGTCAAGTCTAAAGTCTACAGAAATAAGCCAGCAACTATTCCAGCTTTGGAAAACAATTTTTTTAAAAAAGTTATCAAGCTCTTAAAAAATCACCCTTTAATTGACCTCCATAAAATGTAAACAAATGGGTGAGCGGCGCCTAATGTAAACAAAGGTTGTTGTCTTGGCTAAATATAAACAAAAAGTGCATTGACCTCTAATGTAAACAAAAGGGTCATTGACCTCACAAAATTAAAACAAATGGGTCATTGACCGCATAAAATTTAAACAAAGGGTGCTGTCTTGGATAAATGTAAACAAAGATTGCGGACTTGGCTAGATGTAAATTAAAAGATCATTGACTTCAAATGTAAACAAAGGGTCAATGACCCCTGACAAATTGCAAATGTAAACAAAGATTATGGACTTGACTAGATATAAAAAAAGATCATTGACCCCAAATGTAAACAAAGGTTGTTGACTTAAACAAAGCTTGTATACTTGGCTAAATATAAACAAAAAGTTCACTGTCATCTTTGTTTTCAAGAAACTGATTACTTTACTCGGAATCAGCGATATCGGGCCACGATATGACATATGTAACTGCCATAAAAAATGATCGGACAAAAAAAGTCCTTGTATGTACAAGATATCTTCCAAGGCAACACTAAAACCTACAAATATATTCTTCAGATCGGACCACTATATCTTTGGCTTTGGTGCCGCTGAAGTTAACATTTTCTCTAGCTTAATGTAAAGTTTTGTTACACTTTAAGGTTTTTCCTCTGTTTGCATCCTTCCAAATTGCAATGGTACATATAAAATGTTCGGTTACAGCTTATGTAGCTCTTCCATATTTGTTTTAATAAATACATATTTGAATATATTTACATATTTTTGTACATAGACATTCATTGAAAACGCATAATAATATGCTCGAACTCATTATAAAAATAAGATCCTTTGTTATGCCAGAGAATAGAGAATGACACTCGCCTATCACCAGGCAAATAATATAACAAAAAAATATTTACAAATTTTCAGATAACATTGAAAGCACTTTGACCTCAAACAGGGTCATAGAAATATGTGCGTTTATTTATATACATACATTCATATATATTCATACAGTTGTCCACAAAAAAATGGCAGGCTTCCAGTAGTAAGAGATCGCTTTGAAAGTTTCAATAAAAATGGTTTACAGAACAAAAAAATATTCATATTTCACTATAGTATTTTATCCCGTTATGTGTACCGCTATTGCAGCTCGTCATTTACATATGAACCAAAAAAGCTACAGCCAAATATATTTTTCATATTGACACTCCTATTATTTTGTGAGCAACTGTGTGTTTCAGCTAATTATTCATGACTCCTTAATTTTAGCCGCCGATTTTTGTCATACATAATTTATGAAATTGGACAAAACAAAGCGACAGATACATACTACACGCTAATCGATTACCTGATAGACAATAAGTGCTAATGCACTTTTATAAAAACATATGTATAATGGCGATAATGACGCTTATCGACTATTTAGCAGATGCACAGCCATTGGCGAAAGGTTGTTAGATAGGGTCGCCTTAGTAACTATGCTAAATATCAAATGCCGAGATATACATACATATTATATGTATGTACATAAATACATACATATGTACGTCTATTTATACCCTGAATAAGATATGTTAAGCTTGCCACGAGGTTTGTAACAATCAGAAGGTCAACATCAGAGACCCCGCAAAACATATTGTACATACTGTATATGAATGATCAGTGTGACGATTTGAGTTGATTTTGGCCTGGCCGTCCGTTCATTTTATTATTTTTCAGTTTTCATATACGCAAATTAGTTTCTCAGTTTATTCAGATATCGAGCTAAAGCTTTGCACAGTCCTTATCTCTTCAAGAAGCTGCTCAATTGTCGGATCACCGTAGAATATCAGACCAACTGTTTTTGTATATTTTTTGACGAGATCATTAATGACTATTAAGTCCTTTTGAAAATTACTTAAAGTACATCAATCTAGTTCTTAAAGAGTTCAAAGTGGTTTGAGTCTAGGCTAACAATTAGCTGTGTTACACACCCACTGATTAAAAACGCATAAAATGCCGTGTTATTCATAAAAACAAAGTTTCCTGAAAGAATTGGAGACGCATTATGTTAAACACTAAAAAACTTACGATATTACAATAAAACCAGAGCTTCGAAAGGGGCTCTACAATAAAAAAAAATATTTTGACTAAAGTTAAGTGTAATACATAAAGAAAATAGCTTCCAAAGCTGTTAACATTGCTACTACATTGCTAATGTATCGCCGTAATTAGGGAGACAGATGCCCCAGATAATTAAAAATAATGAAACTCTAAAGACATTATCGAATAATGGCTAATGAAGGTTGCCTTCTAGCTGCCGATTTGTGGTCACAAAGGTCGGATCGGTTTAATTGTATGCCACTCTGATTTGGATCCAAGTGTTAGACATTAAATAACAATTCACGTGGAGCCGTTTAACCACTACTGTCCGTACCATGTCCAGCAATGCTGCTGAAGAAATAGCCAGAATGCTACCCATTGAAAACCGGTGAGAAAAATTCGATTGCGATTCTAACAGTTATCAGAGCCGTCTATAGGAACCAAAAGGGAAGAGAGAACCAAGCACGACACATTGTGACAACATCGTTGGCAAACCTCATCCGAAAGGTGGTGGACCATTCCACAATCCATTAGGGGAGCGACAGAAACAGAACAAAGCAGAAACAGAAAACATGGAAACCAGAATTTCCATCTGATTCAAGTATTTAGTGGACATGCATATGTACATATATAGATGCTTTAGTAGTTACCTCTACAAACTCAGTTATGACTTTAATCCATATTGTTCGAAGTATTCAGAGTGCATTGAAGACCCTAACGTATCTTGTATTGTCCTCAGTTTTTAAGTATTATGTAAAGGGAAAACTAGATTTGGCGGTAGTTTCAGGGTGGAAATTTAATAGCACAGTGAAGCGACAGCCTTAATCATGACAAAACCGAAAGGTCTCAGCTTAGGCGTCTGTCAGTTCGTACTATAGAGAAGACTTAAAATATTCCTCACGAAGTAAAAAAAAAAAAAAAGTTACGTGATCTATAACAGAACATAAGTTTGTTAGGAACGATACAGGTGATCCTCATTGAGGCACGAAGTGGTGACATAACTTAATCGGAAGCCATACCGACAGCTTTTGAACTGATCTCAATAAGTGTTAGTAAAATTAGTGTATAGTGAATTTGTCTCAAATTTTGTGTGCAGAATCGCTGAGAATGTTGGAAAAGGCTTACGATGATTCAGTTTTACCAAAAAACCCAAGCCTACGAGTGTAAAACAAGTTCAAAGCCGACAGTCGAGAAATCGTTAAAGCTATGCCTCGGTATGGACGGCCTTTGACCTCTTCAACTGATGAAAATATTGAAAATGTGAATGAAATGGTGCTTGAAAATCATCAGGCAAGTGTTAGAGAGGTGGCAAGAGAACTCGATATCTGTCGCAAGTTCGTTTGAATGATTTTGGTACTTGAAGAGCAAAGTGCTTATGAAAAGTGTTTCGAGGACTGGAAAAAACGTTGACGATTACATCTGGTGGGGATTACCTGAGGGCGGCAAAATAAATATTTAATTTATTTACAATTTTCAGGTACTTTTTGGTCACGATGCACACACCTTTCTTCACCCACATAATGAGTGGTGCGTTAGACCCGCCATAGCTCACCCTTCATACAAAACGCCTCAGCAAAAACGCGTCTAGTAAGTGCTTACGCACTTTTGTATGTATGTATGTATGAGTGTATGTATGTAAGTTTGTGTGTTCGTGTGCAAAATTTTCGCACTCGTGGCGCCGTTGCTGGTTGCTATTTTTTCAGAGCGCCCACCAATCACACTTCATCTCCAAGATACAAATATTATTTCTTTTGTCGAACACATGTTGTTGTTGCTTTCGTAGCATGCTGCTCTATTGTTTACAAGCTATTGTTCATGTTATCGTGCATAATATAAAAGCGAGTTGTTGTTATTGTTTCTATGCATGTATGCACATACTTATGTCAAGTGTGTGTGTGTGGCTCTAGCTCTTTATCAGTGACTAAATAGTCAAAAAGTTGATAAGACTAGACTATGCGCTAACTAAACAGGCTGACGGACGTTTGAGAGCAAGAGTGTCGAAATGTTTGCTTACACACACATGCATATAAATTTATACTTACACATACATACTATATTTATATTTTTTGGTCGAGCATTGCATGCGTGCGGCGCTTTTGGGCGTTTTTAGTTTTGCTCGGCGGTACCTGTCGGTATCGCAGCTATTCGGCATTTTATTAATTTACTGTTACATTAATTGTCGCCCTCTCTCTCTCTCTCTCACACAAACACACATACACGTTTACACTTTCCATTTTATCGCTGGTCGCCGCAAGCAGCAATATTCGCGAGATTAAAGTCCCGCTTCGGTGCGGAAAAAATGGCTCATCTGTACGATCACTCGTCTGCCGGGTCTCCAGCAGCACGTGGGTGAATGTATGCGCGTGTGTGTGTGCGCGCGTGCTATATACGTGTATATGTTTGTTTAGTTTTCGAGCTGTTGAACGCAATGGCTCGTTGACAGTTGTGTTTGAGCGCGCGGCCACAGCGTACAGGTGGTTCGGCAGTTTTCGCCGTTGAAAAAATATTGCAAAGCTTTTGCCTTTATATCAAAAATTTCACAAAATATTAGTTCATTTGTGTGTAGACGAGCTCGTATACGCTTGACCGTGCAGAAAAGCGGGAAATCAACAATTAAAATAAAAGTGGCTTTTTTACAATTTTATTTTTCGGTGTGTGTGTGAAATTGACGAAATGTTGCAAAGCGCTGACAGGAAATGTACGAAAGTAATTCTCGCACAAACAATTGTTTTTTAAATGAAATGCGAGCAAACAATATGGCAATTGATAACAATACTAGAAAAGCGTAATTGAATAAAAAAATACAAAGAAAATAAAGAATTATAAAAACAAAAACAAAAACAAAAAAATTAACGAAGCTCATAGAAAGTCTGCACGAAAATAGAAAAAAGTGTGCAAAATAGAAATAAAAAAAAATAAACAAATCGAAAATCGCTGTTCTGCACCATGCGTACGGTTTAATTGTTTATAAACACTAAAAAAGTATCATTTGCGGTTTTATTTGCATTTCGTCGTGTTCTGTGGCTTTGTGGCATGATTAATTTTGCGATATTTATGGATATTATGAGCAAAAATACGTATAATTCATAATTTTTGCATACTTATATACATACATATAAATGTATATAATAGATTGCAGACATTTTATGAAATCAACGGAGCTCAAATTTTAGCGGAATAATTTCAAGAAAGGTGAGTTTCTGCATTTGAAAAAATTTTAAGTGTAAAAAAATTTCAAAAAAATGAGCTCCAGCAATTTTTTGAGAGTGGAAAGAATCGAAAAAATTCGCAAATAATAAAATATGTATATATGTATGTGTGCAAATCCTTTATAATTTATTAGGTAATTATTTAGAATTTATGCGACTTAACTATGTACATACATATTAATATTAATACGTACACATGAACATTTTTTTTGTATGTTTTGTATGTATGCAGCTGTGAAAACGAACACTTTTTGTGATAATATAAAAGTTAAAAATTAAAATAATTTTCTGTTTTGAAAATAAATAGATATACATACATACGTATGTACATATGTACATACATATACATATATTTTAATAATTTTATAGTTTCATAAAAACATGAAACAAAAATTTTTTTGGTGAAAACAGAAATGTTTTTAAAATTGATAAAAAAAATTAAATATAAAAAAAAAAATGTTTTTATGTATTTTGTTTTCAAAAAAAAAACATAAAATTCTTTAAAAATTCAAATAAGCATTATTGACTTAAATGTATTTTATATCGACACAATCGACTATAAACTTGTTGAAAATAATTTTTTTAGTGAGAACAGAAATATTTTTAAAATTTTGGTTTTTTTAACTAAAATTAAAAAAAAAAATTTTAAATTAAAAAAATATTTTTAAAATTTTAATTTTTTTTAATTAAAATTTTTTAAAATATTTTCAAATTAAAAATAATATTTTATTTCAAAAAAATATATAAAAATATTTTAAAATTTAAAGAGGAATGCTTGGCTCAAACGTATATATTTCATGTTAATATAAGGGCTATTAAATCAAAAGTTGTAAATTTTTTTAGTGTAAATATAAAATGTTTTAAACTAAAAACAAAGGGTTTCAAAATAAATATAAAAAATAAATTTACATAAAATTTTAAATGAAAAACATTTTTTTTTAATTTAACTATGTTAAATATTAATATTAACTAAAAAGGTGTGATTTTTTTTGAAAAATATAAAATGTTTGAAAATAAAAGAAAATATTTTACTGTAAAATATAAAATTTCTTCAAATTTTAAAAACTCAATTTTTTTTTTAATTTTTTTATATTCTTTTTTTTTAATGTTTGTTAATCTTTTTTGAATAATGAATTTGTTAAAATTAAAACTCAAAAGTCATGAGTTTCTTTACTAAAAATATAAAATATTTGAAAATAAATATAAAATGGAAATATTTTAATGTAAAATAAAAAAATTTTTCAAATTTTTTTTAATATTATGTACATATACATATATACATAAATTTATAAATATAAAGTTTTTAATAAAAACATTTTTTAATGTAACTACATATGTATATTGATAAAAGTGATTATAAACTCAAAAATTGTGAAAATGTTTTTTTGTGATAACGTGAAATGGAATTGTTTTAAAATAAAGTATAAAATTTCTTCAAATTCTAAATTTTTTTCAAATTTTATAATTTCAGTAAATATTTTATTATTTTTATTAAAAAAAAAATTTTTTTTTTAATATTAAAATTTTCTTATTTTTAATTTTTTAGTTTTTTAAAACCGAAAAAACTTTTAGTTAAAAAAATAAAAGAAAAAATTTTAAATATTAAAAAAAAAAATCAAAAAAAAAATCAAAAAAAAAATTAAAAAAATTAAAAAAAATTAAAAAAAAAATTAAAAAAAATTAAAAAAAATTAAAAAAAAAATCAAAAAAAAATTAAAAAAATGGAAACCCCCAAATTTGTATACTAAAAAATTTAATTTAAAATCTAAAGTAATCAATCCTCAATTTTTTATTTTATTTCATAACACTATTCAAAACAAAAGCGTTTTTATCGGTTTCATAACAAAATAAAAATTTATTTAAAATAAAAAAAAATTCTTAATCTTCAAAAATGTAAATAAATTTTTTTCGAAAAATCGTCTTTACAGAACTAATGCAGGAAATACTCAAATTTGAATACTAAAATTAAAAAAAAAAATTTAAAAAAAAAATTTTTAAAAATAGAAAACCCCAAATTAACCCCAAATACTAAAAAATTTAATTGAAAATCAAAAATAATCGATACTTAATATTTTATTTTATTTCATAACTCTATTCAAAACAAAAGTGTTTTTATCGGTTTCTTAACAAAACAAAAATTTATTTAAAATAAAAAAAATTGTTAATCTTCAAAAATGTATGTATGTAAATTTTTTTCTAAAAATCGTCTGTAAAGAACTATTGCAGGAAATACTCAAATTTGAATACTAATTATGATTTTAAAATCTAAAACTGCAAATAAATATTAGAATTTTCAATAAATATGGGAAAAATTTGTATTAAAAAAGAATTAATTAAATACTTTTTCAAATTTATGTTTAACATTTTCGCACAAAATATATGTAAGATCGAAGAAGCTGAAATTATTTGCAGATTTATAAAAATTGCTGATAATTTTTCTAAATTTTTTTTATTATATATACATACATATTTTTAATTTTTTATCTAATTATTTTAATTAAAAAAAAATTTTAGCTTAATTAATTTTTTTTTTTTTCAAAATTATGTGCAATTTTTTTTCGCATACTACCGAGTTCCGACTTAGACTGATTGAATAGATTATATAATCGAAATTAATAATTATAAATAATACTCTTTGGATACCGTGCACTTCAACTATTAAGTAAATATGCGCTTGAATAGTGAACTTTTCCTTTTCAACAGCAATTATTCTTATTTGCTTAGCCATAATCTCTCAGACTTATAAGTACATACATACATACATGTATGTGCTTCTAAGCATGTGTCTGCCTGTGTACACATAAAACATTCACCTCATTTAATTGCTGCTAACTACAGTTCTTATCAAAAGTGCGCGTACATGCCCGCAAGCCTACAAACCGCATGCCAACACACATACATACATACATATGTATGTGCATATATGCGAGCATTTACATATAGACATTTGCTAAATTTTCATTTCATTATAAAATCTGACACTCAAAAGCGCGCACTTATCAAAATTCGTGCGAGTATCTCGAGAACTATGAAATAATGGATAGAGGCAAACAACACAACAAAGCAATAAAGTGTCTGCAAAAGCGATAATTTGCAGTTTATAAATAGATATACACAATACTTGTATATTGTAACAGCAACAAGAAACTCGATTTCGTATAACTCGATTTGTTTGTTCGCCCATATGCATGGGTATCTCATAAATTGAGAGAGAAATTAAAAAAAAACAAAGCGGGCAATATGACATTTTACGTGTGTGCGTGTGTGTGTGTGGATGTTAATTTATAGGTGTGTGCTAGGTTGACATTTTTATGAAAACAAAATCAGGGGTTTATTGACTGCAACTGCGTGCCGATATCTCAAAAACTGTGTACACAGAAATTATTTTTAGCTTGTTTTGGTTCGTTAAACGGCAAATATTTTTACAAATATATGAAAATATACATATATAAAATTTTTGGCAATTTTTTTTTAACTTTTTTGGGAGTATACATCTATTGAGTAAATACGAAAAAACTTTTTCGACTACCCAATATATGTACATAGTATGTACTCGTAGAGAGTAAAAAAAAAATTATAAAATAATTTGAAACCTAAATTAATATGTTATGAAATATTATAGACTTTAGGACTATATTTTTATACATACATACATATGTATGTATATGTATAACATGCAAGTATATACACAAAGAAACCCTTTGACGGCACACAACACGTGCTAGAAATAAACAAAAACAAGAAAAAACTTAACTTCGGCTGCCCCGAAGCTATAATACCCTACACAGGTGCATTTCTTATAGCATAAAAGCGTGTAAAATGATCCTTGTCTTAATTTTGAGCGGTCAGTTTGTATGGCAGCTATATGATATAGTGAACCGATTTCAATGAAATATTCGGAGATTGTAGCACTGACTTGGACAATAATTCATGGTAAATTTCTTGAAGATATATTGACAAATAAACAAAATTCCATGTAAGAAATGGAGTTTGATCGGCCAGTTTGTATGACAGCTATATGCTATAGTGATCCGATCTAAGCACTTTTTTGGAATATTGTAACGCTACTTTGAACAACAATATCTGCCAAATTTCGTGAAGATATCTTCTGAAATAAAAAAGTTTTCCATACAAGAACTTAAATCTTGTAGATTAGTTTGTATGGCAGCTATATGATATAGTGAACCGATTTCAATGAAATATTCGGAGATTGTAGCACTGACTTGGACAATAACTCGTGCAAAATTTCGTGAAAATATCTTACGAAATAAAAAAGTTTTCCATACAAGCACTTGACTCTTATCGGTCAGTTCGTATGGCAGCTATATGCTATAGTGGTCCGATAACGGCGATTCCCACAAATAAGCAGCGTTTTGGGGAGAAAAGAACGTCTAAAAATTTTCAGGTCGATAGCTCAAAAACTGAGGTACTAGTTCACTTATGTACATATGTATATAAAGAGCGGCAGATACAATAAGGGACATGGCCAAATCGACTCACTTTGTCACGCTTAGTTAGTTCATATATGAATTTTAAAGGATCCCCGACATTTCCTTCAAAGTATGACAAATTTCGATGCAGACTTAAAATACCTTGTTTAGGGTATAAATATATGTATATGTTAAAAACTATGCCAATATGTGTATTAGCATATTTATTTACGGATTTTCAAACACAAAACATCACAAAATATGTAGATATGTATTTTTAGGTCGAAAACTTTCATCAACACATTAGAATCACATATTACATACATGCATACACAAACTTATTTATATACATACATACATATATGTTTTTGTACGTTGAAAACACCGAGCACAAATATTCGCCATACGCGTGTCTCTCAGATTTTCGCATTTTCTTTGCGCATAAATTAATTTCTTGATTTTGTAATTGGAGCGAGTTATTATGCTCAAAGCTTTTCTACATATTGGCGTGGCTAACAAAAATTTTTACTAAAATATTATACTAAACTATGCAAAATAAGAAATATTAAGCGATTAATTAAAAGTTTTATTATACATATAATATTTTATAAAATCGTTTTGTGTCTGAAAAAGGTTATTGAGCTACTATAAATAGTATTTAAAGTTAAATAGCATTTAAAGCCGTCAGTAATCATCAACTTTGACCAGCAATTTTTTTTTCGTCAGTCCGGTTCAAATTTGATCAGCTGGTGGATGCACTTTTTCCATTTTTTATAATTATTTTTTGTTCAATTTTCAGTTAATTTAGTATTTAGTTACTTTTTTATTTCAATTGTATGAAAAACAGAAAATCAGAAAATATTACACAAAATTAAAAATTAATATAATTAATAACAAATTTCGTGTAATAAACATATAAGCGTTAAAAAAAAAAAAACAAATTAAATACCGTCAACGAAAAGAATCAGAATTAATTAATTCAATTATTGCCAGGCAATCAAACGGCATTTTGTCAGGTGATCTCGCGTTGCACGTTTTATTTCCGATAATGACAATTATTGAATGAACATTGAGAGACAAAATTTGAAGAGCAATAGCAACAAAGTGTTACAAGTTTAAAATTTTCATTAAAAAAAATATATATACATATACATACATATATGTATGTATGTATGTAAAAAACATAAACAAATTTAAAATTAAAAAATACTTAATTAAAAAATTACAAAAAAATATAAAAAATCCAAAAAAAATTAATTAAAAATTACACAAAAAATTAAAATAAAATTAAAAATAATTAATAAATTATGAAAAAAAGGAATCAAATAAAAAAAAATAAAAAAGGAGATGTAAAATAATATATAAAAAAATTAATTAATTAAAAAACTCGAAGTAATGGTACTAAGATATGTATATAATATAATATAAAAGATCATAAACAAATTTTAAATTAAAACAAATTAATAAATTAATTAAATTAATTTAAAAAAAATAAGAAAAAATTAAAAACTTAACTTAATTAAAAAAATTAAAAAGGAAAAATAAAATAAAATAAAAAAATTTAAAATAAAATTACTTAATTAAAAAATTAATAAAAAGATAATATTATATATTATATAAAAATAATAAAAAAATATAATATAAAAATATTATACAAAAAACATAGCAAATAAAAAAATTAATAAATTAATTTAAAAATTAAAAAAAATTAATTGAAAATTGCAAAGAAAAAAATAAATTAAAGCAATAAAAAAATCTAACACATACATATAACAAAATTTTATTAAAAATTACAACAAAAAAATAAAAAAAGGAAATAAAAAAATTAAAAGTAAAAAATAAATTAATTAAAAACAACTTAATAAACTAATTAAAAAATAAAAAAAATCATTTAATTAATAATTAAATAAAAAATAATAATAATTAATTAATTAAAAAAATTATTATTAAAGAAAATTTTCACAAAAAAGAGGAAATAAAAAAATTAAAAAAAAAAATAATTTTAAAAAATTAAAAAATCGAATCCATCTCTCGTTGGTGTTACTCATTTTTTGAAGATCTTTATCATCACTTTTCGCTGCGCCAAATTTCATAACAATTATTTGCTCTTATGCTTTGGGGCTCGTTTAAAGCAGACGAAAATGGTAATTACCAAATAAATGTGGAGAAAAGTTCATCGAAAACACTTTTACAAACAATCAAATCAATAAACATTTCGTTTTCACCTTTTTTGTGTGTGTCACCGAAGAAATGATTGTAATTAGATACGCTCAATGATCAGCCGATTATTCAGACTCTGCTAAGTACGAAGCGAAAGTTCACATGCAAGTTATTTCAAGGTTGAAATAAAACCAAAAAAAACACGTATTTTCAAAGAAAGTATTTGAAAACGAAATTGAAAAATCTGTTATTTGCAGCCGCTGCCAGACATTACACTCAACAAATATTGATTACTCAAGCGCAAATCTGTTTTGGGCGAGAAGTAATTACGTGTTTGTGTGTGCAGTTTTTAAGAATCGTTTGCTGTTAGCGGTATTTTAGTGCATTCTTCGAACTCACAGCTGTTTTGACTGGCCTACGTTCATGTGTCTATTGTTGGGCCATAAAAAAGCGCAATCAATTTAAACGTATGGGTATATGCAAAAGCAATATGTTAGTATTGAATAATTTACATTTTTTTAATTTTTGCAACAGGTTTCCACAAATCTAAATGACTATGTATTGTAAGATGAAATAACTTTAGATTTTCTCATACTGGTTTTTATTTGGAAGTATTTTTTTTAGATATAAACGCAGAGCGAGCTTCAGGGTTTTAAACGTAACGAGCCATTGCTATGTATAACACACTCATAGTCTTAATCCTTAACTCAAAACCCAAAAATCAATTATTTTTTTTCCTCTTGTCTGTTTCATTTATAGCGTCTCTTAAGAAATCAAGTATCGTCCACAACGTCAATATTACACAATCGTCCGTAAATCACTCAAAAACTCACCAACACCAGCAACAACAAGCGCTCAATTGTCCAACACTTGTCATTTGTCAATAAGCCGGCTTGGCCAAGTGACAACTTTTGTTGATTATGAATGCATGTATGTACATATGTATATAAAAGTGCGGCTCAGGCACGAACACAAACTCAAACTGCACACTCTGTCAAGTTTCTGCCCGGAAATTGGTAAACAAAAACTGGATGTATTATATTTTATATAGAGAAAACGGAGATTGAATTAAGTTAGCAAGTAAATTTTTGTGGGAAGCTGGCATACATATTCATATGTGTATTAAAAACGCATGGGTTTTGAAAATTTCCAAAATTTTCGAAATTCAAGAACTTAAAAATTTCGGTATTATAATTTTTTGATCTTGAAATATTGAATACCAAAAATTTTAAGCAAACGAAAAAAATTTTGGGCAAAAAATAGTTTCATTTCCAAAACTCTCGAAATTCAAAACCCCGAAATTTTCGGTACTGTTAGTTTTTGATCCCGATATTGAGTAGCAAAAAATTGTATCAAATTCTACTTTTTTCGAAAACAATAAAACACAATCCGAAAATTCTGAATTTCAAAATCCCGAAAATTTCGGGATTGTAATTTTCTGAACCCGAAATATTAAGAGCTTAAAATATCAGTCAAGCATATGCATTTTTTAATGCAAATAACATAGAAGCAATTGCGAAAATCCCGAAAATTTCGGGACTGTAATTTTCTGACACCGAAAAACGTAAATTTTCAATCAAACGTATACATTTTACTAATAATAATAGACGTAGATCTGAAAATTTATAAATTCAAAATACCGTAAATTTCGAGACTATAATATTTTGATCCTGAAATATTGAATAACAAAATTTTAACAAACTAAAAATTTCTTGAGCACGAATAAAATAGTTTTGTTTTCAAAACTCTCGAAATTCAAAATCCTGAACTTTTCGGGATTGTAATTTTTGTATCCCTTTATATGTATTATGTATCGAATTCTACTCTTTTCGAATAAAAATAAAACACAATTCGAAAATTCTTAGTTTCCATATCCCGAAATTTTCGGCACTGTAATTTTTTAATCCGAAATAATCTGAGCTTAAAATTCCAGTCAAGCATATGCACTTTTGAATACAAATAACATAGAAGCAGTTTCGAAAATCACTAAAATTTCGGGATTGTAATTTTTTGATCCCGAAAAACCTAGCATTTCAATCAAACGTATACATTTTACTAATAATAAGAGCCGTAGCTCTGAAAATTCATAAACCCGAAATCACTAAAATTTCGGGATTGTAATTTTTTGATCCCGAATTACCAAAAAATTCAATCAAATTCTACTTTTTTCATATACAAATAACACAATCCGAAAACTCTGAATTTCGAAATACTGAAATTTTCGGGGCTGTAATTTTTGTAAAAACTTAAAATTTCGGCATTGTAACCCGATTGAAAACCTAGCATTTTAATCAGACGTATACATTTTAGACGTAGCTCTAAAAAATCGTATATTTAAAATCCCGAAAATTTCGGGATTACAATTTTCCGATCCCGAAATATGGAGAGCTTAAAATTTTAACCAATCAAATTTTACAATAACAAATAGACACAGTACCGAAAATCCCGACTGTAATGTTTTGATCCCGAAGTATTGAGTACCAAAAATTTCAAGCACTGAACTTTATCAAAAGTTGTTCAGCATTTTAGCAGATTTCACAACAAATTTGTTAAACGCCTCGACACTAATCTGAATTGGCTATAAATTTTTGTGTCAAAAAAGACATAACTACAAATTTGCAAATCAAATAAAATACGTCAAACCCGAAAGACCATGTAATGTTTGTTTACTGCACTTGAAAGAATACTCATTTACAGAAATATATAGTTTATTTAATTTGCAGAAATAAAATACATTTACATATGTATGTATGTATATGACATGTAAAGCTATACATATGTATGTGATCAAATTTGAACCGGACTAACCAAAAAAAAACGGCATTTTTACGTATTTTAATACAACATTTTTTTTTTCCTTTTTTAAAATACGCTGCTTTGGATGCAGACTTAACTACATTAAAAAAATCACAAATGCTTTTTATAACAAAACTGCGCATCAAAGAGCGTACTTAGTTTGGCTTGCATCCATTATATTTGAATTTTTCGTTTCCACTTCCCCAACTTCTGATTATTCTTTTAATAAAAGTGACAATATTTATTTATTTACATACATGCATATATGTATGTATGTATAAACGACTACGCTTGATTTGTTTTCACTTATTTTTAGCACAGTAGTAATCAGTTAGTAATTTCCCTTCACTCAACACACTGCTGCTGCGGCAGCTGGGGGTGTTGTACGCATGCGCATGCGCCATCACGCATACAAAGTAAGTCATTTCGGCCGCAATTGGAAAAGAGCAACTTCGCAATAACTTGGCATTAAATTTTGATTTTGTTATTATTATTATTGTGGTTATTGATTCGTACTTTTTTTTTGCGATTTTGTTAGGCAAATTTATGTGTAAGCTTTTCTTTAGTCCAATTGTGATGGGACCCTGGCCTCTTTAGTTGGAAGCGAACCGATCGATTTTTAATTCATAACAGGTGTTGTTGTTGTTGTGGTTGTGTATAATCTTTGCAATTTGTATGTACGAGCATAAACCAGGCGGCACGATTAGTAATTTTATGTTATCAAATTACAATAACAATATGTATAGGTGTATATATGTATATGTACATATGTTATGTATATATGTACTTACAGTTTGTAAGTTTTTATGTTAGTCGCCTACTCAATCGCAAGGTCATGTGACACATTCACACAAAAATAAAAACATTTAAACGCCAGTGGAATTAGAATTGATATTCTCTATGTCTGTCAATCAGTCAATACAATTTGTTTATTTCATTTGTTTTGTACAGTACAATATATAAGTACACTGATTTTCATGAGGGTGTTCCGTATGTATGTGTCTGACTCTAAAATTTCATTAAATTCCATAAAAGTAAGCGCTTACTGGCACGCATTATCAGTTCGATACTTCTCTTTCTAAGCAGACTTATAAGAATTTCCTCCACTTTGCATAATTTTAGGCAAGAGCCACATATTTCACATTTCACTTAGATAAGATGGAGGATTGCATCGCGACCTAATGTCTATTGTGTCCTCCCCTAAGTCACAACGATCCACCCAGCCTCAACATATTGATGAATTCCATTATACTTCTAGATGCTAGTGAGGCGATTTTATCTCTATTTGGAAACATGGATCCAACGGCCTTTATCCTGCGTCTGCAGGCTGCTATAGAGTCAATTAGCAGGAGTTCTGGAGTTTCTTCAGACTCCCTGTTGCAAAACTGACAATTTTCACAAGAAGCTGGGCTCGTGTTATATAAGTGAGCTTACAATGGCCACTGTAGAATACGACAAGTGGTATTCAGATCCTACGATGTTAGTGGATGCTGCGGAGCGGACGAACTCAGTTATTCCTGGCTATACTTTTGTGACCGGGTACCCAGATAAGGTGAACTTAGTTACCTTCCGATAGACTGTTCAGCTGTTCCCTACACTCCTACACCAGTGGCGATTTGACAAATCCTTCTGCTGTCATTTGAAGTAGTGTGTTTTTGGCAACCTAACCGAATACTAGATGAAGTGGTGTGAGCTCAATCACCTGACAATCCATGGCTTGCAGTCCCAGGATTTACCAGCTAATGGATTGCACACCCTTAGTGCTTTAGTAACTTTGATCATGGTCATGCCAACATGCTCTTTTCACCGTAGAGTTGAATCCAGCGTGAGGCCAAGATATTTGACTTTATTAGTAATCTCTACCTCTTTGCCTCAAGGGTGAGTGCAGGAATCCTGAGGCCGTGCAGGAACCTACATACGTATCGTAAACGGGACGATAGTCGTTTTCGAGGGTTGATATTCAGGTCATCCCCGGGTTTAAAACACTTTGAACTAAGTCTCAGATTGTGTCCTAGAATTGGCTTCTAGCTATAATACTAACAATGTCATCCGCATATTATCGACACCATAATTAGATCCCATTGTCAGTTAGCGGAACTAGCAGGTCATTCACGACAATGCTCCATAACAGGGGAGATAGCACTCCATTTTGTGGGCAGCCTCTTGTAGTGCCGAGTCGATTCTATCTGCCACCGATGCTGCCACATTCCTTTTCGCCAGTGCCCTGGCTACGCTCTTGTGAGACGTGTCAAATGACTTTCGATGTCTACGAAGGCGCATAATATTACATCCACTCCTTTCAGCGAACTCTGTATCTTCGAAGTAAACTGGTACAGAGTAATATTATTTGGACAGCATACAACTCATCACAAATCAGAGAAGAAGCTTAGTCAATCAAATCGTCACATATTGCGAGAGTTATAAGAAGATTGTTCTCATTAATAGACTTTTCTGTCTCTAAAACTCTGCTTCAAAAAATCATCACGAAGTGTTATTTTTGTGAAGTCACAATAGCAATTCAAGCTTAATCATTGAAAGAAAATGGTAAACAGGAAATGTTTGTAAAACAAAAACTTCTATTTCACTCTTCAAAGCATGGCGAAACGAATAACAACGTTCAAGTCATTGATTCTATAGAATATTTGAAGAAAGCAGGCTCGTATTCTAATCATCACTCAGCAACGCTTTTTCAGTTTTACCCGCCCTCATTGAATTAAAGGTATTACATAGACATATTTACAGAAATATATACATATATCTTGAGTCTTGAAAATTAATTCAATTGTGGATAACCGTCACAATATCTCAGATTTTGATTACAATAAATTGAATATGCTTACGCAGGAATCGAGCGATGCCCATATGCACCATGGGAACGTATGTATACGAATATGTAGTACTTATGCCCACCTAATTGTAGCCAAACAATAGCCCAATCAGCAGCCAATTTGCTCATAAAAGCACGTTTTGTACTATAGGCAAACTAAAATGTCGCAGCAAAAATCGAAAAAAGTCCATTCGAAGTAAAAAAAAAGTTCGAAAATTGTTCAAAATCCTTTGCAAATATATTCTAAATAAAACACAAGCTTCTTTAAAATACGAATGTTTTCTACAAAAGATAAATAACCCCAACTAGTCAAAAACTAGTTTTTTATAGAACCCTTGCCTCTAAAAACTACTCTAAATGCCGCAGATATGTACTTATATGTGAATCATCCATACTCTTTCATTTGTTGCGATATCTAAGCAGTAATTGAATAAATCGCGGAAGTGGACATTTACAGTTTAAATAATTGAAAACGTCATTAGAACTTGCACATAAAATGAATTATTGTTGTGTGTGCATGCCCTGTAGGAAAGGAAGGCTTACATTTGATATATAAAAAATATAACTCTACTAGAGGACCCGCCTACGTTTTTCTGTGACTAATACATAGGTAGTACTACTAATACCATCTATATGATTTTTATTAGTTAGATTATAAGTATTAGTTAAGGAATAATAGCATTTTGATGAAGCACCAAAATGAATCAAAAAGCATTTCGTGCGTTAAGAAATAATTGGTTTTTGGGGTAAAAATACTATTGAATTTGGGCTTTGCATCAATGAAATCAATCGAGTCCAATCGACTGTCAGCTTAGTGGACTGCATATGTATACGGTTCTCAAGCCTGGAAAGACAAAAAAATCGGCTGGCAAGGTTATGGCATCAGTCTTTTGGGATGTCCGTGGTATATTATTCATCGAATGATAAATGAGCCAGTTTAAATTCATTGCATTGTGTATTTGATTGCAGTTATATCCTACCATTCCTAATATTTAGCAGTTTTATAATTTTTCAGGAAGGATCATTTGAAAATGTACGCATATATATTTTCAGCGTTCCCGTTTAAATATTGCATTGCTCTGTGCAATGCTTTGAAAAGATTTCTGTATATCTCAAATTTTAATAGACTTTTTTATCAACACTTCAGTTATGCCATTTTTTTTTATGCCAGACCTTTTGCAATTGTAAATTGCCTGTCAAGATACCCCCTCCAACAGTTAGCAGGTATGAAAAAAATGTTATAGCTACCCATAGATGTATTGAATGACCCAATTTATTACTTAAGAACGAACAACTCTGTCCACAATATGAAAACTTCATCTACAGATGTCGCCTTTTACTTTGGCATCGTTTTGTTTAATGCACGTTTACGCCAATTTAAGGTTTGGATATTGGATACTGCGATGTTAGCGCCATCCATCGGTAAAACATTTAAAATTAGCAATCAATTACAAATGATAAATTAATGCAAAAAACATTTTTCAGTGGATAAAATTGTAAATCTAAACCATTCTCGAATCTCCTTGAACATACACACAAAATTTCATCAAAATCGGTTCATCCGTTTAGGAGCAGTTCAAATGCAAACACACGGTCAGAAGATTTATATATATAAAGATAAAAAATTTAACTCTATATACTGATTTAATAAAATAACGTATTTGATGAGAAAGTTTTGAAAATATTATTGAAACTCTGAACCTTCGAAAAATACATAAAGCTTGACATAAGTCCACCCTTGTGCTCTCTTCAGTTGTTGAGCTTTGAGCACCAAAATCGCCTTAAGTGTGATTTGCTACAACTTTTGGTCGGAATACAAACTTTGTTAGGTTTATGTTACCCAGAGTATATACATACATATGTGAATTGTTACTTTTCCGAATTTAAGAACTCTTTCGAGAACATAAAAAAAAATATTGAATTTACTTAGACCCAGAAATTGTACAACATTGGTTACAACCTTCAACGAGTTGAATGAAGAGCTCCCACTAGTCACTAAATTGACAATGAGTATAAAGGAAAGGAAATGGGTCTGGTGGTGATCAAGACGAAGCATCTCCTGTCATCGAAGAAACAATTGTCGCACTCGCGCACAACAATGTCAACCTCGAATTCCAAACAGAATAACTCTTCCCAACAGGTGCTACTTCGGACTGAGTAGGCAATTGAGAAGTAGAGTTCTCTCTCGACGAAGAAATTACTCGTTATGCCTGTCCTGCTCTTTGGTACAGAGGCATGGCCGATGACAACATCTGACGAGTCGACGTTACAAGTTTACGAAAAAATGATTTTGCGGAAGGTTTATGGTGCCATGAGCTGTACGAGATATACGACGACATTGATAAAATTCAGCGAAGTAGAAGGTAGCGGCTATGCTGGCTAGATTATGACGTCCTTATCGATGAAAACACTTCAGCTCTGAGAGTATCGCCCGCACCGGGCGAAGCAGAGCAGGAGGAAGATCTCCACTCCGTTGTAAAAATCAGGTGGAAAAGGACGTGACTACACTTGGAATCACCAATTGGCGCCAAACAGCGAAAAGGAAGAACGACTGACGCGCTGTTGTAAACTCGGCTATAACCGCGTAAGCGTTGTCTACGCCAATAAAGAAGAAAAAAATAAAGCTCTCATGTCCGTAAAAGTTTACTTCAGTTCGTATCTGCTCAAAATCGTTTTAAAAATCAAAAGTGGTCATTAATTGTCCCAAAAAGAAAACCGTTTGTCATTTATTATCTTATGAATCTCATTAAAAGTCCATTCATGCTCAGCTGGTTTCATTATTTATGCGTCACGTGATTGAGAACAGAGTATGGAAATGTCTTCGAATTAATTTTTTGAGTGAAAATTTTTAACTGAAAAGAGAGAGAATGCTATGAAATTTTATTTTGAATTTTAATAAAAAAAACTAAACAATTCTCAAAATCGCTAGGATTTTTCATAGCGCAAAAAATATTCACACATATTCTTTGGTTTGGTTAGGTGGGTTAGATAAATGGCTGATTTTCGTGAGGCCACTTGGACTGCTAGAGATGCTTGTGCGTTGTGATGCCCAAAACACCAAAGTACAGATCAAAAAGATCTGCATATATCTACAAAGCCCCCCGAACCGGCTAATACATATCTACCTCAGCCTATTCGCCGTAGAAAATATGAAAACCAAGATCTCGTCTGAATCGAAGCATCAATAGAAATAAAAATATCAAAGGTCAGTTTGAATGACAGCTGTATGCTATAATGGTCCGATATGGATGACTCCGGCGAATGCGTAGCTTTTTAAGGCTATTTGAGAGTAGCAAACTATTATACCCTATCCAGTGCATACAAATAATTATAAAATTTATATACTTCCTGCATTGCGTTCATAAAACATTTTGTGCGCGCACTTTCACAAAATACGTCACTGTGTCTGTCATTATAAGATATTAATGTGATTATGTCAGTGTGTTTGTGCATGTGTAACAATTTAAATTTTTTACTGCGCGATATCACTGACCTGTGACAGACATACAAACACACAGACAACTGTATTTTTTATAAAAAAAGATGCACGTTTCTTCTTTTAATTTGGATTTTTGTGTGAAATTTATAATGTTACCTTTTTAGTGTCGTGGCATATTCGTGCATCGCACTTCAAGTTCAAGGTGCGATAACATTTAACCCGATTGCATTTTTAATAAACAACAACAACAACATACATGCATATTTTATTATATTAAACAATTAATAATAGAAATTAAAAATTATAAATACATATTTGCTATAATTATTTATATATTCATATAAATATGTATGTATGCATAATATAGTAGGGAAGCCCGACAGTTGCGGCTTGTTGTTGTTTTTTTCTTATGAAAAGTGCAGAATTATTAAAAAAAAAAATTTTTTATTAAAATAATTTGCTTATTCATTGTTATTTGAGCTACGTATGCGCATACATATAACGGGTGATCCAAGTATACGTACTTTTCTCAATAGTCTTTACGACAGATCACGCGGTAGACGTGCCAAGCTGTCATGATATTTTTATTCAGTTTTGTTTGGCATTTCATCATGGAAAGGCTTCACCTAAACAACTTTTACAAATCGTTCAACTTTATTACGAAAATTCATGTTTTGTAAAGAATATGTATCGCGGACTTCGCTCAACTTGCGGTCAACATAATCGGCCCACTAAGCGTACTATTCGAAACACCATCACCCATCTTAAGACCCAACGTTCATTATTGGATAATATTCGACAGAATAGACCACGTCCAGCATACAGCCGTAGCTGAGAGCGTACACGAAGACCGTGGAGAGCCGATTCGCCGCCGTTCACAGCAACGTGGACTAACATATGGAACGACTTGGTGCATTTTACGTCGAGTTCTTAAATTGAAAGCGTATAAAATGCAGCTTGTGTAAGAACTAAAGCGCCTCGAACTGTCCAAACGACATCCCTTCGCTATGTATATGAGCTCTAGAAATGTTCCAAGCAGATCCGACGTTTTCGAGCCAAATTTTGTTCAGCGATGAGACGCATTTCTGGCTCAATGGGTATTTAAAAACGCATAATTGCCGCATTGGGGACGAAGAGCAACCTGAAGATATTCAAGAGCTGCTATTTCATCCAAAAAAACAAGGGTTTGGTGTGGTTTATGGGTTGGTGGAATCATCGGTCCATATTTCTACGAGATTGATGCCGGTGAGAAAGTGAACCGTCAACGGCGACCGTTATCGCTCAATGATAAGCGACTATTTCATAACTGGAATTGAATTCGTGATCTCGGCGACATTTGTTCTCAACAAGACGGCGCCACTTCCCACACAATTAATGGATTTATGAAGAGCACACTTCGATGTGCACATAATTTCACATGTTGGGCCCAGTGATACCACACCGTTTACTTTTTACCTGTATTATATGAGAGATATATAAAGTCAAAAGTCTATGCGGACAATACCGCTTCGATTCAGGCCTTGGAGCAAAAAATCGCGCGTTGCATTCGCCAGTTACCAGTCAAAATACTCGAACGAGTCATTGAAAATTGGACTCAACGTATGGACCATCTGAGACGTAGTCGCGGGCAATATTTGAAAAAGATAATATTCAAAAAAAAAATTCCGTGTTTTTTCTTAAAAAAAAGTACGGAATCTCGAAATGGATCACCCTTTATTAAAATATACATATATTAGTATGTGTTATAAGACTTCAATGAGCCCGCTTTTGCTAATTAGATTACATTTAAAGTATCTACAATTGTCATCAATTTCAAGGTGACGTCAGGAATTATGACTTGATTAAGATGACGATGATGTCGGCATAGCTCATTTATACACAATTTGTTAATGCGCTGATTACACGGAAGATGCATATGCACTTTTGTAAGTATGTAGAGTTATAAATTTTAACACGGACTTATACTTTTGCACGTCATTGGTGTGTTTAATTTAATTTGATTCTAATTTATAGTGCTTTATGTTTGCTCGAAAGGGCAAAATTATGTAAGCTTGTCTCGGAAAGTAATAGTTGAATTTATGAAACGCTGAGGGACTGCATTTCGTTAATTACGACTCAGATTCACTTTTTTGGAGTTATGTACTCGCAGCAATTTATTACATTACCTTTAGAGAATATAAATGAAAAACAAGAAAAAAGTTGCCTATAGCTGAACCGAAACTGGCAGACCCTACACAAGTAACAAAGTTTCCATACAAGAACTTGATTTTGTTTGTACAGTTTATATGACAGTTATGTCATATGGTGGTCCGATCTGAACAACGCTTTCAAGTATTGTAGCATTGTCTAAGAAAATAATCTATGCCACATTTGATGAAGATATCTCGTCAAATAAAGAAGTTTTCCATACCAGCACTTTATTCTGATCGTTCAGTTTGTATGACAGCTATATGCTGTAGTTGTCCGATCTGAACGATTTCTTCGGAGATTGCATGATTGTCTTAAACAATAACTCATGCCGAATTTCTCGAAGATATCTCGTCAAATGAAGAAGTTTTCCATACCAGCACTTTATTCTGATCGTTCAGTTTGTATGACAGCTATATGCTATGGTGGTTCGTAGTGAGCCGTTCCAACATATGAACAGCTTCTTGGTGAGAAAAGAACAAGTGCAAAATTTCAGATCGATATCTGCAAAGTTGAGCGACATATCTTAGCTGTCTTCCATTCGTCAATCGTTACCCTCCAGCGAATCGAACAATCTATGTGTAGACTTCGTAAAAAAAAGTCGCGTCACCCTAATGCACATGTCTCAATTATCAGTTACTTGCATTTTTGGTTGACCGCATGCCGCCAAAGCGATATCACCATCGTACTATGTAACTGTATATTTGCATTTCTAATCTATTGGAATTATTTTCAGCAAACTTTGTAGGCTATCATAACCATTTTAAATCAACTTTCGATGCTGATAAAGTGTTAATTGAAGTATAGAAATTTATTGACAAATTTCATATACAAAATGACGGGGTATTATTATGAAAAACGGGTGCAACTGGGCCATTAGTACTTTTACAGCGGTCAAGTGGCTATTTTTGGCATGGCAATATGTACAATAATAATTGAAATAAATTCCAGGTTGGAAAGTCAAGTTCAAAAATCTTGCAAACACGTACGCTACAAGTATATACAAATGTATGCATATGGATATATTTGGCTGTATGTGCATATATAACGGGTGATTTTTTTGAGGTTAGGATTTTCATGCATTAGTATTTGACAGATCACGTGGGATTTCAGACATGGTGTCAAAGAGAAAGATGCTCAGTATGCTTTGACATTTCATCATGAATAGACTTACTAACGAGCAACGCTTGCAAATCATTGAATTTTATTACCAAAATCAGTGTTCGGTTCGAAATGTGTTTCGCGCTTTACGTCCGACAAATTTTGTTCAGCGATGAGGCTCATTTCTGGTTGAATGGCTACGTAAATAAACAAAATTGCCGCATTTGGGGTGAAGAGCAACCAGAAGCCGTTCAAGAACTGCCCATGCATCCCGAAAAATGCACTGTTTGGTGTGGTTTGTACGCTGGTGGAATCATTGGACCGTATTTTTTCAAAGATGCTGTTGGACGCAACGTTACGGTGAATGGCGATCGCTATCGTTCGATGCTAACAAACTTTTTGTTGCCAAAAATGGAAGAACTGAACTTGGTTGACATGTGGTTTCAACAAGATGGCGCTACATGCCACACAGCTCGCGATTCTATGGCCATTTTGAGGGAAAACTTCGGACAACAATTCATCTCAAGAAATGGACCCGTAAGTTGGCCACCAAGATCATGCGATTTAACGCCTTTAGACTATTTTTTGTGGGGCTACGTCAAGTCTAAAGTCTACAGAAATAAGCCAGCAACTATTCCAGCTTTGGAAGACAACATTTCCGAAGAAATTCGGGCTATTCCGGCCGAAATGCTCGAAAAAGTTGCCCAAAATTGGACTTTCCGAATGGACCACCTAAGACGCAGCCGCGGTCAACATTTAAATGAAATTATCTTCAAAAAGTAAATGTCATGAACCAATCTAACGTTTCAAATAAAGAACCGATGAGATTTTGCAAATTTTATGCGTTTTTTTTTTTAAAAAAGTTATCAAGCTCTTAAAAAATCACCCTTTATGTATGCCTGCATATGTATAAAATGTTTTATATGCACGCCTTCAAGCCTTCCTAGTAAGTGCCTAGACCCTTGAAGGTGTTTGTTTAGCATCTTTGTTGTTGTACTTTGTTTACTATAAACTTTAAAATATGAATAAATTAATTAGCGCTGTATGTAAATGTTATTCAACTCAAAGCGGCGCTCATGAATGCGTCTGTGTGTAAGCGTCTGCTTCGATCAGCTGAGCGAGTTGTATTGGCAAGCACGCGTAACTATTTTTTATTAGCAATTGTGTCAAGTTCAAATGTTTTTAACCCATTTTTGTAATATAAACGCATACTTGTACAAGCCGCACACCTACACATGCATACATATACACTTACACTTGCCTATTTTGCGATCGTTGCTGAGGTGCTGCGCCGACGCTGTGAGGAAGAAGCACTTTTTACCATTACATATGAACATAGTATGTATGCATATTTGTTGTAATGCAAATGCAAACAAAATAAAATTGATATAAAAAATTGGCAACGCTGGTGAACCAACATTAATTGAGCGTTGAGCTGAATGCAAATGGGACACATTGTTCAGCTTGCTGCTGTCTTAAGTAAACATGCATACATACATACATACATACATTAAATCCGAACAATAGCCTTCTGAACGTCATACATAACCGAGATGTCAGTGTACTGGCTTACATATTTATATGACCAGCGTTGTGTCCACAAGCAAATGCGTGGGTGCCCATGAGATCCAGCACGTCACATTACTGTAATACTACGTGATCTGCACAAAATTCAGTAGAAGGGTGCGATTTTAAGTTGATTTGAAAAAAAAACACAAGAAAAACAATAGCTGCGGCTGCACCAAAGCTATAATACAGGGTTTGTCCGGAAAGTAATAGTACTGATTTTCTTCCTCCGCGACTGTACTACGGAGCGTGCGCGCATTGACTAGATTCGGGGAACGTCCTCTACCCCGCTAACGAACGAGTGGCTGGTCAGTTGTCTCCGAGCAGCTGAAGAGTCAGGACAAACATTTTCGCGCGACATTTTTCTGTGAGTGGTGCAAGTCGAAAATGCAGCGTTCGTTGGGGCGGAGATACGCGATTAAATTCTGTGTGAAACTCGGTAAATCTGTAGTAGAGACGTTTAATATGATCAAGCAGGCTTATTCACAGGTGACGAGTCATGGATCTTTGAGTATGATCTCGAAACAAAGAAGCAATCTTCTGAGTGGCACACACTGGCGTCTCCTCGCCCAAAAAAAGGAAGAATGAGGTAATACAAGGTGAAAACGTTGCTTATCGTGTTTTTTTTGACATCAAAGGCATCGTCCACCATGTGTTTGTTCCTCCTGGACAAACCGTCAACCCAAAGTCTTACGTTGAAGTCCTCAAGAGACTCAAACGAAGGGTCAATAGAGTGAAGCGATGTCGCTTGAAAAGGTCGACCGGCTTCAGTTCTTGCGCAAGCTCTGTTTGTACGCTTTCAATTTAAGATCTCGACGTAAAATATGCCAAATCTTTCCATACGTTAGTCCAAGTTGCCGCAAACGATGCCGAATCGACTCTCCATGGTCTTCATGTACACTCTCAATTACGGCTACTATATTTTCTTCACTGCGTGCTAGACGTGGTCTCTTCGGTCGAATATTATCCTATAATAAATGCTGGGTGTCACGATGGTTAACGGTGTTGCGAGTAGTACGCTCAGTAGGCCGATTATGTTGACCATAAGTTGGGCGATGCTTCTTTACAAAACATGAATTTTCGTATAAAAGTTGTTCAAGCGAAATACTGATAACCTCGTTCTAATTTCAAATATTTTATTTTCAAATTACATATATCGCCGCAGCCAGAAATGGTAGTGGGCGAGATGAAATTGAGTCTTGAAAGAAACCAAGTTGACATTTGTCAGCTGGCCGTTGACATATGTATGACAGCTGACGGCACAATTCATCCCTGTAAACTGTAATAACACGACAAAAAGTTACGCTGTGTCGTTTGAAGGTGTTAAGTGCTCTGTGGGTGAACAGTTGCTCAACCACTGGCATGTGGCCGCATTTGTTCGTCTCAGAATCTAAATAGTTGAATGAAATCATCACCTCAGTATGATGCTCATTAATATTTAACGAAAGCCGCAAATTTGCATTTCATGACGCCGGTTGCTCCTCTTTATACACTAGTTAAGTGATTTAATTGAAACATTGTTAAACGATTTTAATGTCTTTATTAGTGTTATTGCTATTGTTGTTGATAGAAAGGCAGTGCAAATGATAAAGGAATGCACACATACTTACATGCATGCACCCATAAAGTCACTAAAATGGATATTCAACGCTTGCAATCTCATTACGAGCTAATTAATGCAATGCCAGTCAAGGGTCTGTGGTTTGTAAGCGATCAATTTCACTTTGATTTATTCAATGAGGTTATGTGACATAGTTGTTTAGTTGAAATAAACACAAGTTATTTATGTATAGCAGTTGTATAACAAGCTATAGATCAGTGAACAGTGCCGAGCCCACAAATTTTATTAAAGCGAACAACGAAATTTGAATTTAGTTTCTATTACATATGTTTTAATAAATATATAATGGATATTTAAATGTTGCTTATTAAAAGATATATATTTTTAGACATTTTGCTCTCTCTTAAATTATGAAAATAAACTTCCCTGTAACTTTGGCAAGTGACGTCCGCCAAAATCTTTAGGCTCACCGCATGAGTGTCAACAGGACAGTGTCCAATTAAAACCCCTATCACTACGACCATGTGAACCTTGTTAAAAACTAATATTTCCATGGACCATTCGTGTTTCCTTCTGGTATAATATAGCTTGCTGAGCTCGCGCTTAGGCCGCGTGCACAAGGACAGGGGAACTTCTGCTTGTTTCCATTGTAATGAGATTTGGGTGTGGTTGCCTTTTCTTGCAAGCTCTTTTCCAGCGACTCCGCCCCATCCAAATATTCTACTGAAAAATGTGTGCGGAGAACGTAACCCACTAGTGGACTCTACGACAGAGTTTGCAATATAATCAGCGATATAATCGAAGTGTGAGTGGATCTTAGAAAGTTCCCCACTGGAACCCTTAGAGTCTCCGGCTTCCCGGGTGCTATATGTAAAATGATATTAAGTGCCATCGTTGGTATTGTAAGTAGTTCAGCGGTACCACTGAGAGCTGCTCGTTGAACACATTTAGTGAGTCTGGCTTTACCGAGCGTTCTCCACCAGACTAATACACCACAGAGCAGTATTGGCATAATTACGGTTACTTAAAGCCAAAACACAACTCTTGACAAGAGTCTCTACCGTTTCCTAATAGCTTCTTTATAGCAATATAAGGCAAACATTGCCTTCCCCGACCTCTCCTCAATATTGGTTTTGTATGATAGCTTTCTATCAAGAATGAGGCCCAAGTACTTCATCTTTTTGACAGGGTGAAACCGAGAGCTTCCCAGTTTTATTTGGATTGGCAGCTAAGCCGCTTCTTTTCCACCAGCTAGCTAAAACCTTCTCGTATCAAAGAATTTTTCTTTAGTCATAAAAGCAATAAAGCATGTAAAGCTCTTTGGATTAGAAAAGTAAAAAATATGAATCCCGAAATTATTATTTTCTGGATTTTGTATTTGCAATCGACTTTGCAGGTTGCAATTTCCTTGGAAACAGAAAAAGACATATAACGCTCTTCGGATTAGAAAAGTAAAAAATATGAATCCCGAAAAATTCTGGATCCCGAAATTCTTATTTTCGGGATTTTGTATTTTTTTATTTTACTGCATATATGCAAAAATCTATATGGCAACTACGACCCTAAAAAATTCTATTTTTCAAATTAAATTGCTTAATACCTGAAAACTCTCTCAGAGCTACATGGCGTATGAGTAATGTGGCGGTGGTGTTTTTTTTTTTCCTTTTTTTAATAATTCGAATTTCAGATTCTGTTTGGGCAACAACTCCGAATTTTTCATAAAATTACTACAAAAACAACAATACAATAATATATTTAATCATCGTGCTTAAAATACGACGAATCCACTGACCTATCAAACTACTCTTGTATAGCTTAAGGCACAAAGTAACACGATAAGCCCTTATAAAAATTTATAACACGCAATTATAGTCATTAAAAACACTTGCACTATATTCCAACTCAACTTATTAATTGTTTTATATTTTTATTACAGAAAATTAATTTCGTTGAAGTTAAAATATCAACGACAGGAAAATTTGGGTAAATTGCTGTGATTCTCAAACACATTGGAAGATATCTTACAGGCACTATTACAACAACACAACAAAACTAAAATATAATATCAACTAAAATTACAACAAAAGCAGTAAAATGCCAACAAAAGATTTATTCCAGCAATGTCAGCCGGTACAGTTATATATTGTGCTGACAATGTCCGTCGGCTATTTCCTCGTACAGCTGGTACTCAGTCATATAACACATGCGCTAACGCTGCTCATGGCATCCTATCACATGTTATGTAATATTTTTGCGCTAATCGGCTGCATAGTAACAATAAAGGTAAGGTGAAAAGAAAGTACTGAAAGCATTTATCTATGACAAAAAATTTCAACCCAAAATATCACTAACAGTAGGCTTTAGTTTGAATAATTTATAACATTTATTACAGTTTTAGTACAGACATATACATATAGAGTGTTCGTGATAAATAAGTAAGCAAAGCCGTAATGACTATAAATTTCTTTAAAAACATTGCCGACACAATTAAATTTAACTGTTACTAAATATAACCTCATTAAGCTGGAAGATTTATCGAAATAACAACTTTGTTTACACTTTTCACATTTGACAGCTGTCATTAAAAGCTCAAAAACTAAAATAAACTGTGATCAGTTTTCGACTTTCTCACTTTTCACATTTGACAGCTTTCATTTTAAGCTCAAAAACTAAAATAAACTATGACTAGTTACCGAATTTTTCACTATTCATATTTGACAGCTGTCATCTGAAGCTCTCAGCTGTCATTTTAAGTTAAATCTAACTTTGTTTAATGTACAGAATGTCAAATACATCAGTGACAGCTATACCGTAATGGTTCATTTTAAGGATTTATAGCCTTAGTAGAGTTTTCTGTATGACATTTATCAAATTATTGACACTTTTCAGTCAGAGATAAGACAGCAGAAACTGGGTTAGTTTTTTCTTAAAGCACGATTAGCAGCTATACAAGAAAGCTATAAATAATTTTATTTTTCTCACTACAAATGCTTTAAATGAAGTAATTGAGCCAAGCTATTAGCTAGTTTCTTTACTATGCACCCAACAATATATTGATTAGATTTAATCTTATCTGTGCAATACTAAACCACCTCGAAGCCAGTCAAAATATTGCTGAAAAAAAGCCTACAATAAAAGACCAATAAATTCATCATACTTATCAGAGAAATACATAGATAAAAATAAAGTGAAATGGTGTAGTAATTGACAGAACAAATTTGACCTGCGTCAATTATATACAAGAGAGCGGTTTTTTTTCGAATATACATACATACATGTTTTTTATACACCGCAATAATCCGTCAGTTTTTGAGGTATCAATCTGAAACTTTGCATACGTCCTTATGTCGCTAAGAAACTGCTCATTTGTTGGGACCGCCGATAACGGACATATATAGCTGCCGTACGAATCGAGATGACCAACATGGTCAAGTATCTTGGCCCCACTCTGCGGTGAAAGCAGCATGTTGACCTAACCATGGTCAAAGCGACTAAGGCACTAATGGTGTGCAATCGACCAGCTGGCAAATATTCAGGCCAAGGATCGTTAGGTGGTTTGGGCCTCAAAAGCTTCGCAGACTTCGGTAAGGCTACAATTTTCAAAGCTGCAACGACTCGCTGGCATCTGCATGTCGGGTGCAATGCGCACTTCACCTAGTAATCGATCATGTGGCCCAACACACATTGCTACAAATGACAGCAGAAGGGTGTGGCAGCGGTAAGGAAAGCTCGCCCGATCGGATAAAAGAGTTAAGTGGTGTAATACCATTGGCTCTTCTCTCAAGATACTGCATTACCAAAAGGTTAAAATTACCAAGAAATTCAAGGTTACCCTTAGCAACAAAACTGAATTGAATGATTCCACTCTTCCGCTACTCGGTTCCAAAACTTTGGAGGGAACTCTCCATACCAATGGCAAGTTTTCCGAGCATTTTTAAGCCAGAAATCTTTGCCATAAGTCGGTGCATAGAGATAAACCTCCAGCGCAACTTTCGCAACGAACGTATAATCATACTTAGCGAAAGTCAAGCACCACTTAAAGCAATCTCTGCTTACGAGATTAAATCGCTACTAGTGTAGGAGTGTGAAGAACGGCTGAACAGCCCGGTTGCAACGGTACAGCCTGGAATAAACTGGCTGATGAGCTCGCCTACTCTGTAGCATCCACTAGCATGACCTGACAAGACCTGAACCCTTCATCTCGGTGGGTCTCCATACCATAAAGGAGCAGCTCCGCAAGGAAGAATGAGTAGTAAGAGAGAGGTATTGGCAAAAACTCCAAGACAAGCTGAAAAAGCATTTATACAACATGGGCCTAAGTAGTTTGTTGCGTAAATTTCCGGGAACCAGAAACACCATACCAGCTGGTAATAGACTGCATAGCAGTCTGCAGACGCAGGTGAAAGGCCCTTAGACCCATGTTTTCAAATAAGGATCACATCGCTTAGCTAGTACCTAGCAGTATATTGTACTTTATTAATATAATGGGGCTAGATGAGCCTTTGTGATTTAGGAGAAGGCACAGCTAAGGTCGCGGTGCATTCCTCGTCTGTCAATAAAATCTAATCTAAAGTGAAATTCTAGTCTAAAAGGCTCGAAATAGTTTCGAGCAAAACGCGTTTAAAGTTTCGTTGTCCGCCCCATCGGTCCAGTTGCTACGTCACAAAAACTCTTTAAACTTCGAAAATAATTTCAATTTTGAAAAATCCTTTTAAATAAATATGTTTAAATATTTAAACTATCAGAATGTGAACAAAAACAAATTTTCGATATTTTTCAAATTCCTAGACTAGCATACCCGCTTAACGCCACTCAGATTGCCAAATATTTCGAAATTGATTTTCAGCGGGATTTCAGCTCAAGTGCGCCCATTACAGTTAAGTGACGAAAATGCTTGCACATTTAACGCGTTCATTGGCCCATTAAATTGCAAAAAATTAATTTTATTTTTTAATTTCGATGCGCACACGATATTAACATTCAAGGTTAACCAATCACTGCACAGCAATTTGAGTTTAAATGCAAATGCTTAACGGTTAAAACGATATATAGCAAACACGCAGCAACAACAGTGATGACACTAAGTTATAACAATAACAGTAATGTAAGCAAAAAAGGAACGCAATAGCAATATTGGAATTCCACAAAAGAAAATTAAATGCCAAAGAGTGATTCCTAGAGAAAAGTATTTTTTTACAAAAAAAAAAGAATTGCTGAAATTGAAAATTCTTAGAGCAAAAAATTTTTAAAAAATAAACTTACAACAATACATAAGTATGCATACATTAGTAGTGCATTTAAATGAAAATTATATAAATATTATTAATAGCAGCTTTAATTGCCTTGTGTATGTGCCCATGTCGGAGTCAATTTCCATTTGCACACCTGCAACTACCAGTCTAGAGCGCTACCAGAAATTGCATACTAACCGCAGAGTTGACACTTCATCGACCAGGCACGCGCCAATTTGTGCGTGAAATTCCGCCAAGCGGCAGTAAGCCAGTGCAATGATGCACAGCGGTGTAATACAAGCCGGAGCGCTACTCTATATACCTACATACATACATACATATATAAATATGTACATAAATATTTTTTTAAATCGTTGAGCTTGTATGGATCGCATTGCATAATGTTAAATGCCATGTTATGGGAATATTCAAAACAAAAAACAACAGCATATGTATGTACGTGCATATGTACATATGTATATAAACAAAATGTTGCGTCAAGTGTTTGGCTGAATTGAATCGCCAAAAGTAGTTAAATATGTATGTACATATGTATGTATACATGTGCAAATAGACGCCAGCTGAAAACTGGAATTTTCGAGTGAATGAGGTGTGTTTGCATACATTGCTCCGTTTTGTTTCACTCATTCACTTTGCAGGTATTTGTGTAACAGGTAGGAGAGAAAACTCGATCTTAAGCTGGAGTCAATTAAAATAGATACGCTGAGCTGCATTTTAGTTTTCTGGAATATTCTGGCAAGTAAGAGAGCGTTCAGACGATCAAACTTTATTACTGCAACTCTCAGTTTGTAAGAGGCACCGATAACCTGCACGGTTTGAACACAAAAAAATTGCAAATATGCCCATGGTGTGCAACAAAAGTTTCAGCGTCTAAGCACAGTATTGTCGTGCTAAAGGAAAGAAAACTTATGTCTGATATGCGGAACACAATGACCGCGACAGACTGCAAACGACAGCTGTCAAATATTAAAATACACACGGTATTATGGACACAGTTATTTTGACAGCTGTTCGACTACAGGCCGACAGTTGTCGCTCTTGCTAACTTCAATATATTCTTATATTTGCTAACGACAGTAGGACAAAAGTAGAGTTGAAGGTAGAGAGCTGAGGTAGAGTGGTGAAGCCACTAAAATGTAAAATGTAAAATTATTCACCTTCCTAACAAACTTGACGCTATGTTACAATTAAAAGCATAAAATAGCTCTATTATATCATTTGATAATTTAAAACAAAAATATTTACCTATCTACTTATTTTTTACATAAAAAATTTCACTTTGAACAAAATATTAAAATTTCATTGAAGTGCAAGGTATTAGTATGGCCACAACGAAATTGTGTACATGCAAGATGGACAGCTGTGTTGTCTTGTGTACATCGGCCATTGTTATGTTGCTGCCTTCTTACAAATGTTCATGTATAGGATTCACAACGCCATTTTCAGTTCACTGTCGTGCTGCTGCAGTCTGTCGCGGCCATTGTGTTCAGCACATGAATAACATAGAATATTTGCTTCGCTTTGCGTCAGACATTTGTTTTGATAGAAAAGGCCGAGTCTTGCTTGGTTCGCTGAGTACATTGAATTGTAAATGCAAGCAAGGCAAGTTGCTTGTTGAGCGTGAAATAGTTCCTCTCACTTCGACTAAATAATACTTTCAGTGCCGTAAAAGTCAATATATTGTTGGCTGTAATTCATCAACAACGAGATATATATAACGAGATATTAGCTGCGCTTAGAGTTTCCAGAACATGAAAATACAATATAATTTCTATGCGTATCGGCGTAAATCTGATAGTGTTTTCGCAATAACTATTGTGTGTACTGAATATTGAGAGTAATGAAGTAAACGAACAAACCTGTGTGTAAAAAAATCGATTAACCGATAAACAGTGACATTATTGTCAACGAAAGTTAGCTAAACTCTACGAATTGTCATAATTAGTTTATTCGAATTTCGAAACATGAATAGAAGTCAAAAGCAAAAACGTCGATTGTCGCTAAAACAAAAACTTGAAATTATTGAGGCAGAGTCTAAAAACACCGATAGAAAGAAACTAATAAGAAAATATAGATGTAATTCATCAACTATATGTCGAATTATAAAAAATAAAAACACCTACATAAAAGCCGCAAAGGATGGAAATTTGTTCCGAACGCGACTGGATAGTACTACAAACCCCAAACTTGAAAGCGCTTTATGTGAATGGTTTCATCAACAGAGTAAACTAAAAACATCCTCATTGAATAATGGAGCATTATTGGAAAAGGCTAAGGAATTTGCAATTAAATATGATGCGAAATATGAGCCTTGTTTACAGTGGCTTTTTAGGTTTAAGAAACGCAATGGAATTAATATTCCCACAAGGCGCGGTGTAAAAAACAGACAATGTAGTAAAGAAGCTAATGAAACTTCAGTTGATACAACATCGTTGCCGATGGTTGAAATTTGTAAAACAGAATTGTTTGAATGCAATGAAGGTATGATATGTTATGCAGACTCAACAAGCAAACAGCTCAATCATACTGCCGATGGTCCGGTGGACGTTGCACCAGTTCCCGATGCGCAATCAGTTTCGGAGCCAGTTACCACCAATAATACGTTGCAGGTGGATGCAGCTCCTATTGAAGATGAGCCATTAGCAACAGAGCCAATTAACACAAACAATAAGCTTGAGGAAAGTGTGGAAGACACAAATGCTCCATCCATAAGTGAAGCTCTGCAAGCGCTGCTGGTTGTTAAACAGTTTTTCATACTAAATGATATGGAAATTGGTTCACTATTTAGCATTGAGGAAAAAATATTACGACATTGGAAGAAAAATATTTAATTAAACTTAAAACACTTTCGGTATACTTCGGGGGCACTTGTGAAGTACATTCATAAATAAAAAGTCATACCTTAGATATAAGTATATATGTTATAATTACATAATGATATAATTGCAAAACATTATACCTTTTATTTTAAGTTTTCCACGAAATTAATTGTATTTTTAGGGTAAATGAAATAAAATAAAGCCACATTTGCGGAAAAATTTTATACAAACAATTTTCAATAAAATATTTACATTTATGAAAGGAATATGTATAATAGTTGCTTAGTAACTAATTATACCATTTAAAATAATGCTTTACATTTATGTTTGCAGCACAGCAGAAAACATGATGAAAGCCAACTCGAGCATTTCATTAGCTCCACATATGCGGAGAGCGACAGCAATTTACCAAATGTTTCTAACAAAGATAAAATTATTGTAGTAAATATGTCTGGAGCACCGTCTCCAACAGTATCGCGCCATCGGCGTGAAATGAAATTGCGAAACACTTTTGGTTGGACGCGCATCGATATACTGACCATGCTGATCGTATTTATTATACTAGCATCGCTGTCATTTTCGCTTGTAGTGGAGGCCTTACAAACACTTGTACACATAGATCATCAAGACACAATGCACTTACCCATTATTGTCATGATACTGGGATTTGTTGGACTCATTTTAAATGGTTTAACATATCTGCTAATCGGTGGTTATACAATGCATCAGGGTAGCTTTTTACATGTAACACCTAGCGGTGATGTAATTTTAGATCGTGTACTTTCGAATAATGAAGAGTTAAAAGCTGATGAACGACAATTATCGAAGCCAAATAGTGAGACAATTGAAAATGATCGGCAGCTTAAAGATGATTTAAAAGCTGAAATTGGTCAGATACACTATGTGCCAAAACGTCAAGGGGCTGTGGAAATGTTGCGTGATGTGTCGAGCACTATATTCGTTATAGTTTGTGCATTCATTGTCAATATGGCCGAAGATGAAGAGCATACGGCCAAATTTATCGATCCCGTACTCTCAATTTTCTCCTGTGTCCTACTGGTTTCTCTTAGTTATCCTTACAGTAAGTATACCACATAAACACATTTTACATTGAAGAAATACTAATTTTTTTTTACTACTTTCTCTACTTCAAATAGTGAAACAATCATGTCTAATCCTTTTGCAAACAATTCCTGGTTCCATTGATATGGAAGATTTTGAACGTACATTGGTAATTAAATTCCCCGAAATCGTTAGCTATCACGATCTGCACATTTGGCAATTGTCAGCGCATAAATCAGTAGCTACTGTACACATAATGTTTGAAAATCCACGCCTATACACAAAAATCATTGAAGATGTACGTACATATTTCCAAGATCGTGGTATTACTGAAGTCACAATTCAACCGGAATTCCAAAGTCCAAAATCACCATCTATAGAATGTTTAATGCAGTGTAACGCTAGTGATTGTGTGGACAAAGTATGCTGTAAGGATTCACGTACCGATCTGCGTGAGGTAATCAGTGCATCACCAAATGGCAATATCGAAACATCCGTCTACAAGCACAGTACCGGCGAAAGTGAGGAGAAATCTTTCAATATAATTGCTTTGAAGAGTATAGATGTTAAGAAGGCGAAAGAAAGTGTGCCAGTTGAAGAAATACTAAGCGAGAAAATGGCAATAGCGAATGGTGACAGTATTAAACATATTGCAGCAGTAAAATGTGATAAGCCCGAAGGAAATTCGCAAGAAGAATCTATATTAACAGTTGTTAAGTCTGAAATCTGTGCTGATGCTAAAGTTCTTGACGAAATCAATGTATCAAATGATAGTAGTTGATTGGCTATGTCAACGTAACTGCAAAGCTTTCCAAAAGCTAAAATGCTACCAAATAAATTTTTATTCATACATATTTAAGCAAAAATAGTTATAGAGACTATAGATTTGAAATGCATATACATGTGTTTTGAAAAATGAATTTTAGTTTTGATACGATAATTTTAAGTTTTATATGAATTACTTATTGTAATTTGCTAATTCATAAGAGTTACGTGCTTTTAAGCTGAATAAGTACAAGTAGAGAAATTTAATTTTAAGATGATTAACATAATTTAGAATTTCACGTATGTATGTATGTATAATCCAAGACCCACCCATCCGTGTCATTGTCGTTTTAAGAGTGAAATTATATTTGTACTAAGAAAAGCCAAAAAAATATTAAATAATATGTAAAATAAATTAAAATAATAGATCGAAATAAATTCTGTTTAATTAAAACCAAGAATTACTTACAGTTATAAAAATAACAAAGTCATCCAGCTTCCACATGGTAAATGAATATCATCGATAGCGCAAATCAGCCCATTATAAAGTAATATTTCACTTTATACAAACTTAGTTAGTGTTAAAAGTTCAGGCGGTTATAAAAATGTAGCATTAACACATAAAAAAAGTAAATTTAACTTAATGATGCATATATTAAATGAGCGAAGTATTTTATTCGAATTGACCACCTTTTGATTACACACAAGCTCTCAAACGATTGCCATTGATCGATATTAGCCCGCACAGTTTTTCTATTTGTATTGACGATACTGCTTTAACCCAAGATTTTTTCAGACTTCACATTTCTGTGGATCAGTCCGATGGATTCAAAACGGAATTTCTAAACGTCCAATTGTCTGCCGCCAAAAGTAGTTCTTTTAAACCATTACTTAGTGGTTTTTGCCCTGTCTGTTGGAGCAGAGCCTCGCTGATTGACCCAATGCGCTTTTACGAAGAGAGTATTGGTTAAATCCTTGACGACGCCTCCCAGAACATCTTGCTGGTAAACTTTTGCACCAATTCTAACATCTTTTTCACAGGAGTGAAGAATGGAAACGCCTTTACGGGAGACTTCCTACCAAACGATTACTGCTCCACGCACAGATCGGCGTGCATACCATATGGTAAAAGCACTTTTTTCTACGAATTTATCGTCGCAGTATGCATTGTAAACTTTGTAACAGAATTTATGGAAACACTAACACACTTTTTCACTTAGGTTACGACGTATGAAAGCCAAACAAAATAACTACATTTACTATACATAAGTATGTAATAGTTATATATTTTCACTGAGCAATTTTATAATTTGCTAAGAAATTTTAAACACTATACAAAGAATTTGGCTTGTAACGCGAAAGGAAATGTATGAACGCCAAAGGAAATGTATGACCGCCAAAGGAAATGTAAGACTGCAAATTCAAACTGTCAAGCAATGTAGGCAACTGCTATAACAAAAACAATGCTAAACAGTACTGTCACCTGATAATGATGGAGACTAATAGCGCCATTTAAAGGCAGACATTTTTAACAGTAAAACTGTCAAAGCTCGTTGAGGAATTTGTTTTTTTTTTTTGAGTTTTGGCTTTGTGTTGATTTTAGTTTTCATATACAGTTAGAATGGCATCTTTAACCGGATATATGTACATATGTACATAAGTATACGTGTTTACTTTGACAACCAATGGAATTAAGTGCTGTATCTGAAAAATAAACCGCGGTGTTTGTGGAATTGTTGTGAATTTTTGATAAATAAGAGTTTTTAAACACAATAATTTGTGTGCTAACCTATATTCAAAACAAATTTATTTTTCTTGTAATGCAGATTTTCCAAGATTGCAGATTTTTATTGAAAAGATATAATAACTCATCGTATTATTTTCAAGTACACAGGACATTTGTATGCATATTTGTTTTTCACGTTACTTGAGCAAGTGCGAGATACTTCAGCATACAGTTCCGAACTCAGCTATTCTGCTCAACAATCAGCCATTACGCAGCTTCGTACCTTCACTTTGCGTTTCGGACATGGTTGTCCACCATTTCTAGGTTCTGTAATAACATATCTGCTACGATTGGAATAGCCTGTACCGCAGCTAACACTACATTCCGACCAGTTAGACCATTCAGACATAATGCAATCTACGGTTTGAAACTCTGGCGACTGATAAGTGCTTGTTTGTACGCGATTAGCGGTTGTGGAACGTGAGTTGGTTGTTTCTGCCGATTCTGAAGGTTTACGTAACGGTATTTGAAAAATAACATGTATATATACAAGTGTACTTATATAAATATGAATATACATAGTATGTCGTTAATATCTGTATAATTGCTTACGCAGCATACTGCAGGCATTTAAGCAATCACGCTCGGTGAGGAAGTTATTGCGATTGCCACGACAGCCGCCATAAGTGAAACTCTCACAACGCCCGCTATCACGATTGTAAGCATAGCGTTTATATGAGCTACGACATGGACCACTATCCGCACGCTGCACACATATATCTGAATGATAAGATGTACGAGTTTTTTTATAAGATATATTTCTTTACAGAGATATTAAACTAACCTTTTGCCATTTCCATGTTAATGGTGCAATCCTGTGGCACATTGCACTGCTTTTGCTGATTCAATTCCATACGCTGAGTGCAATTATCCTTCACTGCACCATTCTCCAATAGCAAGAGTCGCGTACGTATGGTAACACCACGGCCACAAGTGGCTGTACACGGACTCCAGTCACTCCATTGTGTAGTCGGGCACATCGGATCGGGTAGTTCTACCTCTTCGTAGGTGCAATCGGGACGCATACACTTTTGTTTCTCGACTGTGCTGATATGTGGACAATGTTTACGACCGGTGTGATCAATGAAAGTGCGCGTGCGCATTGTAATGCCAATGCCGCAGCTGGCTGAGCATTCGGACCAAACACTCCAGGGTGTAGTCTTGCATACACCGGCGCCCTCACCATCATCTGTAACCAAAGCTACGGCGTGTGCTAAATTCTCACCTTCGTCATCATCATTATCTTGCGATTGACTAAATTATGTATATACATACATATATATAATGAAAAATGTGGATTATATATATGATAAACTTACTTGCATTCAGCTATGGGCGCTGCACACATTTCCTTTGACACCGTTTGTCGTGAGCAATCAGCAGCAGCGGCCGCTTCTGGGTTCACATATTCACGCGTACGTTTGCGTATGCCCTTACCACAAGTAACAGAGCAAGGACTCCAGTCCGTGTATGGAGTTAAACGGCATTCAGCTGCAATAATGAGTTTGGCGCTGTATTTATAAGATGTCTGCAAATTAATTTCAATACATACGTCTGATGTCTTGTTCCTCCACATCGTCAGATACATCTAGCTGTAAGGCTTCCAAGAAATTGGCATCGCAGCTTCTAGAGATGATTTTCTCGCGTCTAATGTATAACTTTGCCAACGGTGTCATGTCGCGGCTCTTTGGATTATAGAATGGCGAACGTGGGTCTTCGGGGTACATCGTAGTAATACGGTACATGCGCTCTCGTGGTTGTGTTTCCGAGTTAGGCGACTGTAAAACCATGAATTGTAGATTTTTAGCTGTGATAAATGCAGGAGTATTATTTTACCATATAACTAATGCCACTATCAGTGCCCGCATCCCATGGATAGAGATCAAAATCCAGTGACTCCTTCCAAGAGCAATCTTCAGTACACAAATCAACACCGCTGATACCAACGACCCAATCCGGCGAAGGACCTACATTTTTTAACGTATTTAATTTAGCACATTTTCAATGAAATGCATTAAGTTAGAACTAACCAAACATGGATACCAATGACACCTTTGGATGCGTGCGGTCAACACGAAATTTGGAAGACGTATTCGTATTTACATTCGGATACCATAAGCCCGCAGCTTTTATAAGTGTCCTCAAGCGTGGTCCACGTGCTCTCAATTCAGTTTCCAAAGCCGTGGGTGAACCAAATTCTGCTAAAAATCGGAAACCATCGGTAGCAATATGGTTTTCACCCCAGAAGGAAAAGTTGGCCTCATGTGAAGCTCCAATAACGTCTGAGAAATGCGTTAACCAAACGGCGAACGGATAATCATGGGGATGTGTTTCATTGGACCAAATACCCTCAAAAACGAACTATAATACAAATATATGTATGTATGTAAGTGCGTATAATTTATCTTATATCACTACTAGATGTACTCAATAATCATGCTCTTACACTGTATTTAGCTTCATCACAAGCGCAGCATTCCTTTTTGACGGTGTGTATATTGGTTTTACGCTCACAAACGATCTGCGTTAATTGTCCGTCATCGGAGAACCATGCGCGTGGACCTTCGTAAACCATAGCCGATATGGAAACACAACCAGAGCCTGCAGGTGGTGCCACCCACATGACTTGTACTTCAGTTTTTGGTAAGTCATCTGCCTCCTGCACGGTATTAACACAACGATCGCTGAATTTAGTTAGAGCATCATTGAAGAGTATAAATCCTCCCACACGCTTTGGGCTTGCAGGTTGTGCACGACGGCGGGCAATATGCGCCTCAGCGGTGATTGTGAAATGGGTGAAATGTTGAACCTTTTCATGAGTTTGGGCACCGATCAAGAGGACTAAAAAAGGATATACGTGTTTGTATGTTTTAAATAATTCAGTTAAGCATATCCGGAAATGTCTTTGCGGTCAAAATTATTAAGTTTTTAAACTTTTTACATAATACAGTTGAACTTTCCTAACTCGAATCACCATAATGCACAAAAATGCTTCGAGTTAGAGAGACTTCGAGTTATGGAAGGAAATTTTTATGAAATTTGACTTCTATTGCCAATTCAAGAGTTCGAGTTATGGAGAACTTCGCGTACTACATCCGTTTTCGCAACTTTCAGTTCTATAACTCTTGCATAAAGTGAGGGTATGGACATTTGATTGTCAATGAAATAATAATTACAGCGCCAGTTTATTATAGCCACCACTGTTTAGCGTACCTGTCATATTTTAAAAACACAGGTGAGGTTATATTAATAATGTAATGTACCGACATTACTGCACAAAAATAATATATGTATGTACATATATTAAGAAATAGTATACCAAGTCCCCATTAAAAACGTGTAAACAATAATAAATTAATGTAAATTCTCAGTATACTTCATTCATATTATGTAATTTCGTTGTTTTCCAACACTGTACGATTGAAGACAGCTGTTTGAATGAACGCGCGTACGTAATCATTTAAAAATGCAGTTATTTTGGTTGGGGGTCCCGTTTGATGTGTTATTATTCTATTTTGCAAACTTATTGGATTTTTCTCTCCCAAATTACTATATATAATAATATTTGTAAATCAAAGCGCACGTGATAAAAATGGGAGACACTCAAAATGAATTGAGTCAATTTGGAGAATTAGAATGGACAAAATGTGGCGAAATAAAAATATGTGCTAAGCTCAATGATTTTCAATTAAGTTGTGTCCACTGTGATAGTGTATTTTCCCAAATGGCTGTTTTCGCACGACATTTATATTGGGAACACCAATTGGGTTGTAAATTACAAGGGAAACAGCAAGGACAAAATGATTTAAGTATTTACACCGTTGAGGAACTGCTTACTAATAAAAACATTGAGAATACGTTTTCTGACAATGAAAATATCTGCAACACAACTTCTGATGAAGATGATACCGGTTTTGGCAGCGACGAGGAATTAGAAAAAGAAATTCAAGAATTACTTACAAGTATTGCTTCTGCCAATTCCTCCTGTAACAATGAAACCGAGTATTCCGAAAATGTTTCCAGTTTCAAGCAAACAAAGAATACGCATGGAAGTAATAAAAATTTGCAAGAAAAAGACATAAACAGGAACAATATAAACCTTCAAAAAAATTTTGGAAGTGAGGCGCCGAAGGAATCGGACACTGCGGACGCAAAAATCTTACCTAAAATAATTACTATTGTAAGTAAAAATGGTAATGATTTCGGTAGAAGTATAGTAAATACAAAAACCAACGTTGAAGTGAACGTGAACTATACGACAACGGATCCTAAAAAGGCAACCAATTTTATTAAGAAAAATAATTACATAAAAGAAGAAGTAAATTGCTCTGAGTACAAGGAAAAAATGTCTGAAAATGCAGCACAAATTGGGAAAAAATTACCGCTAAAGCAATATTTGGAAAGCAAAAAATTTCTTTTACAAAGTGATGATGAAAGCAAAAGTAATATCGATTGGCCCAAAAAGAATGCAGGAAATAAAAGGAATGAAATTGTTAGTAGTGCATTGAAAAGGAATACAAACGAAATGCTAGAAAACCAAATCAAACAAGAAAATTTGTCAAATGTTGCCGATATAGAATGTGTTCGATCCGCTTTGGAAGATCAGGCTTCAAATACCTCGTGCAGTGAAAAAAAGACAAGTGTGCTGGACAATAAAGATATTTGCTTTGAGAAAGCTTGCAATAATGTATTTACTTTAAGCGAAGACTTGCTATTATCCGATACATCCAATGAAGAAGAAGACAAAAAGGAAAACTGTAACAGAGTTACAGAAAAAGAAACAATTCTTATGAAATCTAATAGTACCGAAGATAAACTTATAGAAATTAAATATGAAGCACCTATAATGAATGATTTCAGTCCTTATCATAAAGCATATATTAGTTACTTTGAGACAAACGAGAATTGCGGCTCTAATGAAGAAACTATAAGCCAGCAATCAAAAAGTACAACACATGAAATTGATATTGAAAAACCGCTTGATCTGAGTTTCAATAAATCCAATGAATGGGCTGATATGGAACTGGAGGAAATATCTGAGCTGTTGTCAATCGATGGGAAAGCCACCACCGAATTGATTACACAAGAACTTGATAATTTATTAGTACAACAACAAACGAACTATACTGATAACTCCACGTCAATATTTAATGCGGACCAATTGCAAATATCTGATATAGTCGTCGACAGTTTATTGCCACCGTTTTCCAAATTTTTCACGAACAATGAAAACACTTTAAAAAATTCCGATAATTTTATGACACAATCAACACCTAAAGAAAAGAATAATAAGATTAAGGAACTCGCAATAAAAACTACAAAAACAAACGAGTGTATTTCAACTGAAATTTCACCAACTAGTACCGAAAATGTTGAAAACGTCATACCGGAACACAAAATGCACAGGTTTTGCAAAAATTTGCAACGCCGATTTAAAATTTCGAAGCGTGTAACACAATGCGATGAAAACGAAAAAAAATCAAAGAAGGCAAAGCAAGATCACGAAAACACGGTGGAAATTATGAAAGAAAATAAAACTACAAAGAAACCGGATATTGAAATATTGAGCGTTGATATAATTCTACCAAATGAAAACCAAAATGCGTCTGCCAATTTTTCCAACAGTAGTAACGTGCTACCAGCTAAAAACAATTTAGAAGACTGCAATTTGCAAATGCCCAGTGTTTTACAAGAAATAAACAAAACCGATAATTGGGGTGCGAGTACATCTGAGAGTATTATTGAAGATTTAACACCGGTTTGTATTAACTATGAAAAGTTATTATAGTTTTCATTAATTTCATTTGTCATCTCTTTTATATAGTATTTGAAAATCGAGAAACCGACGGTTCTAGCAACCGATTTAAGCTCACACGCCGCAGCTGATAGCACCAGCGAACAGCAACAGCCCTTATCATATGTACATGAAATTGATTATACACATAACGATTCGCTAAATCAGTTAAAATTAAATACTATGGCTGACGATAAACCGTTTTTTAATACATCTATGGTATTATATTTGTAGTGACACTAATTCATCATTCGTTGTCATACACATAATTTACTTTCTTTTAGGAAAGCTGTTTTAACGTTACATTGCCTTGCGACAGCCAAAACAATGCAGCTGATGATAGCATGATCTGCACTGCAGTAAGTAATTTCAGTATTTATTAGCTCTTGTTGCTAAATTATTGTTTTTATTTCTTTGCTTTAGTCGGAAGAAGAGCGAGAAAACTACACGCTACTATGTTCTATAGGCGTAAGTAAAACATATTTTTATTTATCATATTTATGTTCATATAAGTATATATTAATGAAAACATTTAAACCTATTCTTTTAGTTAAAAATCATCATGAACCCCAACGCCGAGGATGAATTAAACTTAGCGCAATTGGAGGAGATGCGTGCAAAGGCAAACACATTTGCGAAAATTTTCGCTGAATTTAAGTATCTTTGGAAATTTAGTAGAGGCTTCAAAAGCTATGAACAATTAGAGTTAGATTTCAATAGACTAATGCAACGTTTAAACGAACATTATAAATTCGAACTGACCATAAGCCAAACGAAACGTATTGTGAATTTGATTACGTTATGGTATATGCAAACATATCACTCGCGATTTATGGAGAAAAAACGTATCTTAAATAAAGTACAATATTATTTGAGCACTTTTGCATTTTTGCCAAAAACTATGCGACGCATATTTTATTGCGAAGAGTGTCCACGTTATTTTAACGCACAGCAGAAATACTTCGCTCACCGTCAGGGGCACAACGCGCTAGCGCCTACTTGCAACAATTGTCAAAACAGCTTTATGAATCGCAAAGAACTGCACTTGCACACCAAGTTGTGTGCTACATACAAATGCGTGGAATGTGCCGTTAAATTTGATAACGCCGCCAATCTAGAGTATCATGTACGCAACAATCATATATTTCAATGTGAGAAATGTGGAAAATTGTGCGCTACAGCGGCAGATTTGGATTGGCACGAACATCAGTATCCCATAATTTGTGGCTTGTGCAATCGTTTATACGAAACGGCAGACGAATTGCAAAAGCATCGGCAAGAATCCTTTCACTGGGACTACACATGCCGGGCATGTGAGATATTTCTGCCTACGGCTATGCAAATGAAGCAGCACCTACGGCTATGCATGGGCAATACAATGTAACATTATTGATATATTTACATATATACATATTTTTTTTTTAGTCCACCATAATTTTAATCAAAATGTGCACGTGAATTGCTAGTATTTTAATTTTAAGTAGTAAAAGTGAATTAATTTATATTTTTAAAATACTTTTTATGCAATGTTTATTTAGTTTTATGAATAAAAAACAAAAGTTGATGAAAATCGCGTAAATTGACAGCAATATTTTTGACACTTCTAAATTGTATTTGCATTATTTTCATTCAAGAGTATAAACATTTATTTACCCGTGTAGGTCTCGCCCGGCACATAGCCATTGGCACCCTCAGCCACAATTAATCTATAACCGTTGTCGCCGCGTGAACGCCTGCCGTGCGGTAGGTGTGTTGGTGCACGCGTACAACACGCCGCCAATTGAAACGCCACTAAACATAGCAGTAAAAATGTCAAGTTGCACTTGTTGAGTAATTGACACTGCATTTTCATTTGCTATTTTCAACACACGATACTGTTTTAATGGTCACACAGTTATTTACACCGATTTATATATATGTACATATATACGCGTATATTGAGGTGTTTTTTGTTTCAATGCTAAGTTAATTGCACAATGAATTTGTCCACTTGCTGTGCAAGCGTAGATTTTGAAATGGAATCTATTAGCGTTTTGAATGTCACCAGCAGCTTTGGTCACGCTAACGCGTAACGCGGCTATTATTAAACTATGTACGGGGTCTGTAAAGCTTAGTTTAAATGCTTCTATACAATACGGCGTACGCGCTCAGACTGAATGCCTCAAAGATGAGCATAAGCGAAGATGAGCCATCAAGTGGCACTGGAAGCTGCTTGTACACATACATGCTTATGTACATAGCTGCATGTATGTATGTAATAGCGAATGTGTCCATATGTGCGTAAAATGCTGATAACATACATTATTGGAGCAACCATTTGTGTTTACAAGTTAAAAACAGCATCTCTGTTGATAAGAATTGACCATTTGGCATAATAACTGTGTCTAGGAAACGAAATCGAAGTCGGTTTTCGCTAATTTGTAGTGACATCAAGCCTACTTTTTCAAAAGTTTATATAATTATAATAAATCTTCGTTGTTTTTGTTTCAAAAACAGTTGCAGACTTAACCAAAAAAAAAGACGTTAACCTCGGCTGAACCATTGTATTCTAGGAATTCAGGCATAAAACAATTTCTATACGAGAACTTAATATTCAGCAGTTTTTATGTTAGCTGGATGCTATAATGCTATAGTCGTCGGATCTGAGTAATTTGTTCGGAAATAATAGCATTACCGTAGACAGTTGCGTCAAGTTAGTTTAGATGGCTGATCAAAGATCGCACGTTGACTACTATATGTACTCCTTTATGAGGCCAAGAAGAAGAAGAACTCCTGAGTTCGAACTTACAAATTAGCAAGGTACAGTATTCATGACGATAATTACTCAAATAAAAAATAAATTGCCATACAACTTGATTTGGACAAATGCCGTTTCGACGACAGTCGGGTCTACGTAACCGGAAGGGATCCCGATTTTTTATCCGGTCAAGGACTGTCAGCACGCCAGTATTCTACCGTTACAACAAAAACAACAACAGCATATAGACAATTGAGCACCTGCTTGGCGAGAAAAGACTTCAGATTCATATCTCAAAAACTATGGAGCGTCTTAAACTCGCTTTCTGGCTGTTACAAACTTGGTGGCAAATTTGATATGCACTGTTTAGGGTATAAACGTGTACATATGTATGTATGTTCATTTCGGTACATACATATGTTCTCATACAAATGCGTTTTACTTGAACTTTAGGTTCAAATTTAGCGCTGATAAGCTCGTCACTCGGTTTTTAAAACGCATGTGGACAATTAAATAAAACGCTTTCAGTTTTGAGCTCATTAATAAGTATTACTTTGTATTTATTAATGTATGCAGTAATGTATTTACATAAGGCACAAGTGTTGTTTGCATATGTATGTATGTAGCAGCCACATGACAATTACAGCTGGTTCAACGCCGTCATTACTGATCTACATACATATGTATATCTTATATTATACATATGTACATGCATAGATCTCCATAAATATTGGATAGTCGAAAAAGTCTTTTCGTATTTCTAATCAAACTTCTACTTATGTATTTCTCTCGACTACCCAATATGTTGTATACATTTCACATAGGTAGACATGTTGTATACATATAACATAGGTAGAAAGAAATCGCAAGACGTTGCATGAAAGCATTCCCCCCTCCCTATCGGCAGATGTTTGCTTAGTTTCACCGGATTCTTCCAACGTCCGCCTGAATCTAGTCATCGCAGCTGCTGGCGTCATATTTCGTGTCTGCTCTTAGGCCACATGCAAGTACTTTTTGTCATGAACCGTTAACGAGTTTTTAGTTTTTGAGTAGAGCACGTTCCTCAAAGCAAAATTGGTAGCCCTCACCCTTATCCAATTTAGTTGAATACCTGTAAAAGAGCCGTATTTCTACCTAAAATAACAGCACCAAAGAATTCCAACGATCCTAGACTGTAGCTCCTCACTTTTGAAATTATTTTTTGTGGTTTTTGTAGTGGCAGAAAACATTGCTGAAGTAATTTTGAGGAATGCTCCTTAGTTGACAGTCATTGATGCATTTAAAAAATTCCGTGTTCCCTTTACAGTTACTTAAACCTGACATAACCTACTCTTCGGCATAGTTCGTACTAGTACTTACCGTTTCAAATATGGTTAGATCGCTGAAGTAACTACCCTTTGCCGTATAAAATCCGAGTCCACTCCGTTATCATTCTAAAACTTAATCTTAAACTTACCGATCCAAACGAGGTTAGATCTCCGACAGTACAACTCTTGACCGGACAAAATCCGGGTTATTTCTGATCTCTGAACTAACTTCCTTTTGTCGTATAAAATCCATTCCGTTATCGTTCAAAAATTTAATCTAAAACTTATCGATCCAAGCGAGGTTAGAACACCGAAAGTACTGCCCTTGGGCGTATAAAATCCGAGTTAATTTCCGTCGCTGAAATAACTGCCTTTTGCCGCATTAAGTCCATTCCATTATCGTTCGAAAACTTAATCTAAAACAAACCGATCCAAACGAGGTTAGATCTCCGACAGTACAACCCTTGACCGGATAAAATCCGGGTTAATTCCGATAACATAAAACCGTCTGTTATGGGAATTGATTTCGTTATCACAGTAGTAGCTGTTTGCATAATTCGTACCACATATAGCGCCTTGATATGTTTTGTTTATTGTTATTGTTGTAGTTAAAATCAAATACACTTACATATGTACATATGTATTTCAGTAGAAATCTGCCGAGTTGACCGCCCTTGACGGCCTAAAAAACGTTCAAAGCTTTTCCTTATATTTTACGATTTTTCATAAGTTTGACTTTATTATTTTTCAATTTGTCTGTATGTATTGTATAATTCGTATATGACAATCTTTTTTTAGTTAATACATTTTATTAATTCATTCCTAAATTTCTGTGAATGAATATATGAGATTTTCGCGCGATTTGTGAATTCTTCAATTAATAATGTATGTATGTATGTATTTGTGTTTGTGTGTCGATTAACGCGCCTACAATTAGGTCTACAAACATGCCATACATATTTTAATAAACGTTTACAAACTATTCATAAATATACTTGACTGCAAAAATAACTGTATTTAGGTACATAATATGTTTGTATATATGCTTGCAGTCACATGCTATTTTTTTATAAATCATACATACTTGTACATATATTTTGTCTCTATTTTTAATACATAGAAATCTCAAGCCGCCGCTGCTAGTTTTGATGCCCTCAAGTGATAACTTTTCCTTAAAGCTGTTGTGTTCGTAGTTTTGTGTATAAAAGTAAGTGGCGAATTACAAACTGAAAACCGAATGAATATCTTATCAAAATTTTGACACACTTGTATTGTATGTATGTTTGTATATAGAGCGAATTGCGCTACTTTCTATACAGCAACTGGCAATGTGAGATTCGTTTTGGCTAATTTTCATGTTTTCATGTTTTAATGAGTTATGTTTTATTATGTATGTACGTATTATGTATTAATTATATATATGTATATGTATGTACGTTTCAGTTATAACCTTTTATGCACGTATGTGTAGTGTTTTTGTGTAGGAATCGAGAATATCAGTTTGTTCCTTTAAGTTTTCGTTTGCTTTACGCGCTATAATTTGTAGATGATGTGTACGTTTATGTTTATAAAAGGAAAAATTATTTAAATTTAATTATTATGTGACTAAAACTATTACATAATTGAAAACAATATCTTAAGGAATGTGTATAAACACCACAACTGCGCAAATCACAGAAAACCGAATTTCACACAAAAATACTTAATGAAAGAAATCACACTCTTTTACATATATAATTTGACTTAAATGAGTAAAATAAAATAAAATTAAATCAATCACATTACATATAACAGAAATGCTTCACAATATTTTAGCGCCAATAGTTACTGATTGAAAGCATAAAAATGCAAGAATACGCCTATTTATAAATAAAATAAGTACAAAATATTTAAAAGTAATTATATAAAAAAAATTTAAAAGTAGCTATATAAAATACATTTAAAACCAATTTTATAAAAAAAAAAAATTAAGTAATATTATAAAAAAAAATTTAAAAGTAATTTTAAAATTATTTTAAAAAAAATTTGAAAGAAATTGTATAAAAAAAATGTTTGAATTAATTAAAGAAAAATTAAAAGTAATTTTATAAAAATAAATTAAAAATAATTTTATAAAAAAAATTGAAAAATAATTTTATAAAAAAAAAATTAAAAAGCAATTTTATAAAAAAATGAAAATTAATTTTATAAAAAAAAAATTGAAAAATAATTTTATAAAAAAAAAATTTAAAAGCAATCTTATACAAAAAAATTAAAAATTATATAAAAAGTAGCTTTAAAAAAAGTTTGGTTTTTCTATAAAATAACGATAAATAAAATGAGAATAAATTATTAATTTAATACTAAAAGGTTAGTATGGGCGTTTCACGATGATCCAGCAAATCTGTAATAAAAAAAAAGTATTAGCGTTAAAAAAACAGATAAGACGTTAATTTATATTATACGAGTATAACTATAATACCCTTTACACGTACATATATTTCTCCTAGTTTAAAGGGTATAAAAATATTTTAATTTTAATTTTTTTTAATTTTGATTGGCCAGTTTGTATGGTAGCTGCATGCTATAGTGGTCCCATCTGAACAATAAGGATACGAAGATTCAAAGCTGCTTTTGACAGCACGAAAAGGAGCTGCCTTTATGCCGCGATGTCTGAATTTGGTATACCCACAAAACTAATATGACTGTGTAATCTGACGTTGAGCAATAACAAAAGCACCATTAGGATCAGGAAGGATCTCTCCGAGCCGTTCGATACCAAACGAGGTTTCAGACTCCCTATCGATTTGTTCAATCTACTCCTGGAGAAAATATTTGAGCAGATCTCAATAGATTGTCTATCTTGGAACCAGCATTAACCCCAACAATAACGACAGCCTCGAAATCCAACGCAGAACAACTCCTGCCAACATATGTATGCTACTACGGACTGAGTAGGCAAATGATAAGTAAAGACAACTTCTGATGAGCCGACTTTACGAGTTTTCGTGAAAAAGGTGCTGCGGAAGAACTATGGTCATTTGCGCATTGGCAACGGCAAATACCGCAGTCGATGAAACAATGAGCTGTACGAGATATACGACGACATTGAAATAGTTTAGCGAATTAATAGACAGCGGCTAAGTTGGCTAGGTCATGTCGTCTGAATGGACGGAAACACTACAGCTCTGAAAGTATTCGACGTAGTAAACGGGAAGCAGAAGAAGAGGGAGAACTCCACTCTTTTGGAAAGACCAGATGGAGAAGGACCTGGCTACACTTGGGATCTCCAATTGGTGTCAAACAGTGGGAAAGAATAACGATTGGCGCGCTGTTGTGAACTCTTCTATAACCGCGTAAGCGGTGTCTACGCCAATGAAGAAGAAGATTTTGTCAAATAAAAAAGTTTATTATACAAGAACTTAGTTCTTCGGTCAGCTGTTTGTTTAGAGTATAAAAATCAAACAACTACTATACTATACCTTTAGCAATGCTCCACCACGGCAGTGTCACATAAGTGAGGAATGCATTGAGCGGTGTGGATTGTTGCCGACGATTCTCCTTCCAAAAGTGGAATGACTGCGTGAAGCCACGACTTGCCCAAAGTGGGTTGTAGGCGCCGTCATCTAATTCTAAAAGAAAAAAAAATAAAACAGAGAGAGATAAGAGAGAGATAAGAAGTGGTACAACCACTTTCAATAACTCTTTCAATAACTCTTCCCTGGGCTAAGAGCCTAGGGAAGCTGTTGATGAAACTAGGCTGACAAATAGCCTAGCAATAGAGAGATCTACTTGAGTGGTATACATTTGAAACTGTCAAAGACTGAGTACTTAGCATAAACACTTTGCCTTAGCGCTTGCGGTGAGAGCGAAATGTGCTCACAAACCTAGGATCGCGCACTGTCTTTGAACTGCGAATGAAAAATCAAATATAAGCAACACACCTTTGAGCGCCTTACGCGGCAAATCGCACCAATAATAAATGTTGGTGCCATCGGGGGTACGCCGCTTTGGCACCAAGCTGAGAGCACGTTGATAGAACGCATGTTGAGCAGCGCTGCGCTTGGGGCGCGGCAACGTCGCATTGGAATGACCGTTCTCCCCGCCACTGCCAGCACCGCCGCCATCGCTTACACTGCCGTTCTCACCACTGCCGCTGGCCGCCGACACCGAGGGCGGTGGCGACAGCGGCGAACGTTGTGCACTCGACGACGGCGGCGGCGACGACAACATGTGACAATTGCCATTACAATCGCTGATATCGTTGGTCGCAGCATCTGCGGCTGTACTTTGAGTATCCAATTGAAGTTTTGTGGTTTTTATTGTTCGTGATGTGGTTGTTGCTGAGGCTGTCGTCGGCGAAATACTATTGTCGCGCTTATTATCAAAAGTTTCAGCAGCGGCAGCGACATCGTGCAGTTCCTGGCTCACTGACTGCTTCGCCTGTTGCTGCTGCTGCATTGGATGGCATTCTGATTTTACAGGTACACGTACACATTTATCGAAACTGTATGGATTGGTCTGTTGGCCACTACCGGCGCTACTGGGTGCACTTAAATCGGCCGTGTTTGGCGGTGAACACTGCTCTACAACGGGCAGTTCTTCACGACCGCGCACATTTATCATGAGTTTCGTGTCTTGCTCACTCAATATAGCCATTTTGGCTTCGGACGCTTCCGCCGCGCTGCCATTCAACGAGGTCGCATCATCGGCTATTTCATATTCTTCGGCTTGCTGTGTGGTAGGCTCTTGTTCTACCGCGCTGTTATTATTGCTATGGCACTCCTTAATTGTTTTGTTCTCTTTCGTATCTTTGGATGCGTTATTGTTCTTAGTTTTTGTTGTGGACGCAGTGTCTGCTTTGGACCTAATGCGTTTCGGTGAAACCTTGGCGAGTAAATTCGTAGTTTTGCTTTTATCCTTAACCTTATCTTTATCTTTATCCTTATCCTTGTCTTTCTCTTTCATTTTAGTCTTATCCCTCTTGTCGGCCGCTGGACTTAACGTGCGTTTCGGCTTACGATCGGCTGCACTTAATGAGGCGCTACGCACAACGGTTTTCGGCTTCGACGCGCCACCTGTCAACCGTAGACTACCACGCTTGCTCACGATCAACTCGCTTTCGACACTCAGTATGGTTTTATGTTTGGGTTTGGACTTCTTGTCGGGCATTTTATTGAGGCATGCTGGCGTCTCATTAGCCGCATCATCACATGTGGGACAATATACCTCGGACATCTCGGGCGTATTCTTATCGCTCGACGCACCGACCCAACGTTTGCACTTTTTACCGCCAAAACAATTGCTGCAACCCGTAGTGCTTGCATGCGAGGTCGGTGAGTTAATTGTCGCCGCAGTGGCTTCCACTGCCTCAGCGATGGGTACACTGTTCACGTTTGCAATTTTGGTCGTTTGCTCTGGCACGCCGTGTTTCACTTCGTTTTCGGGTGAAATCGGTAGCTTAACCGCAGCCGCATTAGCTGCCTCACAGTTCGGATTGAGATGTAGTTTTGCCTCGGATGCCGAGAAAGCAGGACGTAGATCTACAATGAAATATAGATCGTTGGCATCGTTTTACTAAGTGAGACCACAAATCATAAGTAATTTTTAGAGAGTCGAAATAATATTGAAAATAAATATAAATAACAGTTATGTAAAGTAAAAATATTGTAAAAGTATATGTAAAAAAGAGAGAAAAATGAAAGCGTAGAAAAATATTATAAAAGAGAAAGACTGTTGTATAAATGAGGAATGTTGGAATGGAGGGACTGCTGCTGTGCTACGGTTGAGTGAAGGACGTGATTTGGAGAGTAGTTTTAAAAGGGCCGTTTTACTGTATTGAAGACATAACCATAATTACAAAATGTCAGAAAGTATAGGTTTTGAAAAAAGTACCGTAATGTAAGATCTGTAACGACGCTAGCGAATTTTAAGCTAGTGTGAGTCTAAACCATCTAGATTATGTTGCCTAACTGAGTCCGAATAAGTTAGACCTGAAAGCGGACCTTAGAGCTATTAAAAAAGAGAGCCGACTTTATTTTTGGTGGAGTGACCAAAATAATAGACTCAGAAGCGGCGTCCCACGATGCTCAGATATTCGTAAGTAGAACCTGGGATCAATCCCTCGGCAGACCAACGGAAAAAGCATGCAATGAGGCAACTCTTATGGTAGCCACCAGGTTGGAGTTCTCAATTTTTGTAACACTTAGCTGTACCTTAGTAAACTTAGCAGCATTAGGTCTGTTTGTCTCTTAAAGGCTCTAACCTTCCAACTTAGTATTTGTTTTATAGGAAATTTTTGGAATCAAAGAAAATATCATTTGATCAAATTTGACTCGGACTGGTTCTTTTAAGAATTCCAAGCAAAGTGAATCGATTAAGAAGTTGCTAGATTGGATTGTCTCCTCTGTTAATGATGATTACATCGAAAAATTTTAAAAATCGTATTTAAAAAATCGTCGAAAGATAGCAGAGAACCGCAACATCTCTTATAAATCGACTCAACACATTCTGGTTAATGTTTTGGGTATTTTGTCAATGCTATGCTCATAGCAAAGCACCTGAGTTGACGTTGAGTAAAACTCGCAAAAGAGATGCTTGATGAGGTAGCTGAGGGCCCTCAAAATCTCTTATGGATCGATTCAACACATTTCGGAGAACATTTTGAATATGAAGCGTGCTAATTCTAGACTCGCACCTGAAAAACCTGAATCTTTTGCAAAATCGAGATCGAGTGGAGTTCGGAAAAACCTGCTTGACAAGGTAGACTAAGAACCTAAATGCATCAAACGCATCATTACTGCTGACGGGACGTCGGTTTATGGATATGACGTCGAAACCGTCTAATAATCTAGAGATTGGCATACCAAAAAAGAGCCAAAACCTTTGAAACCACGTAAAACCATTCTCACGACAATCGGTACTAAAAAACCGGAGCAGACTCGGATTGTCAACTCGGCAGAACTTTGGCGCTACAACAACAAATCACGTCATAGTCGGTCAAAACTCAAGGTGATATCCATCGGTTTCTTTGATTACCGTGCTGTGGTTCAGCATGAATTCGTTGGAGGCATCTACGCGAAGTAATGGAAAATCCATTAGAGCCTTTAAAAGCCATTAGCTGTAGGTGCTGAACGGCATCTCGAGGTTTATAACGAGGGTATGCAAAATTTGATCAAACGTTGGCTTGCTTGTATTGCCCCAGAAGCCTTTTTTGAAGGCGATAATAAAGATTTTTATCGAAACACGAGAAATGTTTTGTTGTCAGTCCGGCTCAAATCTGATCAGTATAACGAGAAACTGCATGAAACAGTAAATTTTTAATCATAACTATTTATATTAGATATACGACCGCAGCGACATCTGTTGACAAAATACGAAAAGACTTTTTCGACTACCAAATATATGTATGTATTTATGATTCTAAAATCATATATCACAAAAATGTAATTTTTTTAAATTCAAGCACTATTTTAACGAGTTTCGTTAAAAATCGAAATTGTTTTTGTTTATTATTTTTTTTTTTATATAAAGCTGCACGAACAAATCTAGTTTGTGGTAAATTACAATGACCAAATGGCAGATTTTCTTAAATAATATATTGCAAAATATATGTACGAGTATATATAGAGATTTTTTCAAACTAAAAAACTGGGGACTGCACATTTCGGAGCAACTACTAATTCACAAATTGAACAGACAAAATGAAATTATAAAAATTAAAAATTTAAAATGCATTTGGGTTTCAAATAGAGTCAAATGGCATAATGAGCTTTTGTAAAAATTTGTACAAATGAAATAAATATGTGTGTATTCCAAGTCCTGCTTTCTCGGCCAGCTAGTTTCTTTGTTGTGATACACATATTGTTTGATTGTTCGACAGTTTTTCTTCTTTTTTTTGTTTGTTTGATTTTAATTGTTCAGCAGTTGTACGCCAAACCATAGTAGAAGAAGAAGTAAAGCTTTGTTCTGTGATATATTTCAATATTTACTTTGTTGGTAAACAAATCAAAGAGTGTAAATAAAAGGAAAACCGAAATAGAGTAGCAACACGTTACAATAACAAGAATAGGATGGGTGGGACAATATGATAGTAGTAAAGCAAGCGTAAAATTATAATAAAAGTGTATAATATATAAGAAAAGTACAAACAACGTAATGTAGTTTAAATATAATTAGTAAAAGTATTTTACATAGATAAGCTTTGGTAGTAAATAGTAGAGTACAATACATAGTGATAATAGAAGATTGAAAAATTAATAAATATAAGTGTCTTAACTGCTATTTTTTTTTTACTAAAAACTGTTAAAGAACAAAAATAAATTTTTCAAACTTTCAGTTATATAAATTAGACTTTTTTCAAGATATTAAATTCGTTTATGAATGCAGCACCTGCGTATACGCAACTTTTGGCAGTATCAAAGGCAATGCGTTGCTCATACGCAGTGTAGCACATGCAGTTGTGAAGAACAAGGAGGCAGTTGGGTCTACGAAAAATGAAAGGACCCGGAAAGAACTGTGAGGCATATTTTTGATCGCTAGAACAACAACAATAAGTTGACAGCAAGTTGAATTAAGTGTGCAAGCAACATAATTTGATATAAAAAGTAAAGTTGTGTACTTCAAAAATTTACATTTCATAATTTTATTGAAAAAACGAGTAAAACGTTAACTTGAACTGCAACGAAATTTAATATAGCCTTTATAAGAGCATTTTCTTAGCACAAAAGGGTATACAAATATCTTAATCTGCATTTTGATCGATCAGTTTGTATGGCAGCTATAAGCTATAGTGTTTCGATCTGTACAATATATATCGGAAATTGTAGCGCAGCCTTGAACCAATGTCTATGCCAAATTTCAGGAGGATATCTTGTAAAATAAAGAGTTCTCCATAGAGAAACTTGATTTTGTTCGATCAGTTTGAACTGTAGCTATATGCTATAACGGCGCAATATTGGCGATTCCAACAAATATGCAGCTTTTTGAGAAGAAAAGATCGTATAATAAATTTAAGACCGTTATCTCAAATACTGAGGGACTAGTTCACGCATATACAGACAGTCAGACAAGGCTAAATCGACTCAGTTCGTCATGCTGATCTTTTAAATATACATTTTATGATCGCTGGCGTTACCTACTGGATGTTATAAACTTCAAGGCCGTCCGAACGATCGTCTAACGTTGTGAGAGGAAATTACTAAGCACAAGTATATGTATGTTAAAGAAATGTATAAAAATATGTAGATCATTTTGCAAAATATTTAAGTTGAAAAGCATGCAAAATTTGTTAGTGTCTTGTGAAAGTGTCACAAATTAGCAGCGCATGAATATGATGAAAATGCGTCAACAACGCAGTGATAAGTGTTTGTGGTGAATTTGCACATTTATAAAAAAAAAAAAACTAAAAGAAATTGAAGGAACCAATTTTAATGAAATATTTTGTAAACAAAAAAATATTATATGACTTTAAGTTACCAACAAATAATTAGCATTAAAAATATAATTTATAAGAGAGTTAAAATTTTAGGTAAATTGTATGACTTGCATACCATATGATCGAATTTGAGCCGGACTGACAAAAAAAACTACTTTCAAAAGTTTAGCCTACTGAACCAATACAAGCATGCCAACGCTTAATAAAAGTTTCCATATTTTTAGTGTAAGACTCTAGGAAAAATTTTGTATCCGATTTTAAATGGTACAGTCCGCGTCAAATTTGATCAGATGGTACTTTTAAATATGCGTAAAACTAATTTTAAACATTTGAGTAATTAGACAAATATAAAAAAGTATAAATTAATTATTAATTTAAAACTGTATATACTGTATTTACCATCACGTAAGTCGCCAGCCTCAATTTCAGACACCTCATTCGCCAACGAATCGAGCCCTTCATTCTCCGAACGCGCCTTAGCGCCCGCAGTGCCACCAACCGCATCAGGTGCACCTTTTGTGCGCCAAGCGTAACGCGAGAAATTATTTAAATTAGCGCTGGGATCACTTAGACGACGTTGATGACGATATGTGCAATAGTCGTCATTTTCCTCCTCCCAATCGTCCCACATGTCGGTAGCGCAAAAGCTAAAACAAGCGAAATTAAAGCAAATTATTTAAGTAAAGCATAGGCAGAAAGCGTGAAATGAAAATTTTAATTAGCACACATTTCACCACAACATACCCCGGTTCACTGGTGGGCGTCTCCACGCCTGAACCTTTGGGTTTTGTAACAGCCATTTCGGCGTGCCCCTTGCCTTGTGGTCCCTTCATGCGCACAAATTCGCAACGTGTTTGCACACCGGCGCCGCTGCTAAACAGACCGAAGGACATGCGTTGCGCCACTTTCGAACTGAGGCTAGATTGCTATAAATGATAAGCATACGTACAAACGTTTAAGCAAAGTGAAAATATATCTTTAAGCAACCAAGCAGCATACCCTCGCATCATAGACCTTTTTGAGCGCATCGTAGCGTATTGAGCCCAAAAAAATGACACCTTGCACCGAACCATCTTTGTCATTGGCAACTAATTCCACGCACACCATTTCACCATCGCGCACTAAGATATCGCTGAACACCTGTAAAGTATCGCTAGTTTGTGTGAGTAGTTAAAAATAAGTATTTTAAAAGATTTTACCTCGTCGAAATTATCCACCATAAAACAGATATGCGGATATGTTATCTCCTCGCCTTCACCTTTGGTATCCATTTTTCGGCGACTAGGACTTGCATATACACGCTGAGAGTGACGTCTCAGCACTTGCAATTCCTTTGGCGATGTGCGTGTGCAAATAGCTAATGTGAGTGTGTAGTCGAATTGATGTATAACCATATTTAAATAGACCGTCTCCTCCCAGTCGACGTCCGGATCACCGATTGGAAGTTTACGCGAGTCCTTACGAAAAACATCAACCTCTGTCTGTAAATATGAGAGCATGGTTTTAATACAATTAGTATATTTGGAAGGAAAATGCTTTACCTCATATTTTGGCATATGTCGGGAAGAACTTTTCACGTGTTTTTTGCGTACGAAGAAGAGCAAATCATCGGAATCTATGCTGTGCACTGGTTCGGTTTGAAATAGGAAATGTCGTACGAATAAATCTGTCCAATATGTAGTGCCTTGGAGCACAACAAACCCGCTATCTGTAAAATGAAAACAAATTTACTTAATTTAGTATGAATTTTTAAAAAATGTAAACAATTTTTTTTTTTAATAATAAATGCATATTTATAAATAAATTTGCGTGGTAAATGCAAATTTTAAATTAAAAAATGTTAAACTACAAATATCATATGATTAAAAAACTAAAAACAATATTGTGATTCACTGCCGCAGGCAAGATAAAAACGCCGGTTGCGCTTACAATAAAAACACACCAACCACCCTTAACATTTAACGATAAAAATAAAGCGAACATGTAAACATGTTCTTATGCACACATGTAATGTAGGTACATACAAATACATAATATGTAGGTACTTTAATATATAAATTTTATATAATGCCAAAATCTGCACAGCCATTTCTATTTCTTCATAAAGCTAATTATATGCACGTACGCATGTGTACTTAATCTGCCAGGTGCAGGCACAATTTGAAGCAGCATGACAATACAACAACAACAAAACATTTTTGCGGTGTTGGCACAGGATAAAGAAATATTTGATAAATCGATAATGAACAAATGTACATAATTTTTCATGGTGCATGTAAATTTAAAAACATAAAAGGATATTTATATATTTTTGTTTATTAAAGAGCAGCTGCAGAAGAATATTTTATAGTATTAACAAAAATACTAACCATCTTTGAGCAATTGTCGCATTTCTTTGGTGCGTTGAAAATTTATATCCTCCAGCAACTGTTGTAATGGTGTCTGTGGTTTTAGTAAAATCCCTGCAGCGCTGGCTAATGACATCGTGTATCGTTGTTTCAGTACTTCACTCACAAATTACACTTCCGTTATGATGAAATCAAAGGGGGATTTTTCACTTCTTTGCTTAAAATTACTCACGTAGCAGCGTAGTGTATTTTTTCAGCTTTTTCACTTATAAAGTTTGCATAAACATGTTATAAAATACATTTTAAAAAATTGTATTTGCACATTATCAAATAGGAACGCACTGAATGTTAAAAGAAAACTTCCAAATATCCAAAAAGTTACAAAATTCGCAGAAGAAATAGCAGGCAAAAATCGAAAATCTGTCGCCGTTCAACTAAACTGAGCTGTCTGGCACTTTTGCTGCAACAAACGTTTCGCATCTACTTTTTGACCTCACGAACACACAGCCCAACAGCGAATCAGTCAACAATTCTAATAAATATATATGTATGTAGCTATGTTTGCTGTGTGTCACCAATACCACGATTTGCACATGCGATGTCGCTACACCTCGGCGCACTATATACACATGCCAGCTGGTTTTGCAAAATCTTTGCGTAAAGCGTCTGGAATTACTGCTGAATGGTTTCTTTGTATGTGGCCAACGAGTTGCTTTGCGTTCTTTCAACCATTCGTAACGCGGTGATAATACTCTAATTCATATTCAATTTTTTATATGATTGGTGTACATTCTCTTCACCTTCTACTGCGCAAATACAAAATATTTAGGTGATATCAAAAGAAGTACATAATAAAATTCAACCAAGCAAAACAAAATTTGTTTTGTAAACAAAGAAATCAGTAGAGGGCAGCTGATTATGACAATGAGCACAAGGGTTGCCGACCGCATTCGAACGAATGTGAACTATGCGCGAATAGCATATAGTGACATCTATGGATGAATAGTAATCAATAAATATTTTTAAAATAATACAAATATCTTATTATTTAAATAAATTTTAATTGTTTGTTGATATTGTTAATATAATTATGTACACAGGTACGTTATATTTCCGCAATAATATTTAAGTACATTTAGACCAATTATGCAACCCTGCCTGGAAGTGCTGCACTACAACCAACATGTCAAATGTCATCTGATAGTTTCCGTTTTACCGCCTTCAACAGTCAGCTGCAAAACTCTTGAAAGTAAAATAATTAAAATTTTTTGTTAATGGTGCTTTATATAGTTGATAAATATGTTGAAATGATAGTCGGTCGTGTACTTATCGTAGAAATTACATTAATATTGTGTTTGCAGTGTTATTAGCGTGTTAATTGTGTGAATGATAAAGTGCGTTGCGTCCGTAGGCGAAGGTTTTTTAATTAATTTCAAACGAATATTCAATTCGGACACTTCCGTCACCCACATCTACTGGCGTATGTATGTATATGTATATTTATAAATAGTTATTAAAATTAAGTGTTCATAATTCACTGCTTTCAAAGCGGCACGAACAATTACTTGCTCCGGTTGACTTGAATTACAAAGTAATTTAGGCTTTCTCTTTAAGGTATGAAATATATTTATTGACGGACATGGACAGCATTACCAGGTAAGTTAAGCTGGCTATACCACATATAACTTCAATATCTATTCTTTACAAAGTTCAGTGTACCAGTCAGTGTTAGAATTCTCTCTAGCGTATTTTTTATTAACAATTATATATTTTTATACATATTTAGTCATGAATGTATTTTCGAAGACACAAAAATTAATTTTCTCCCGTTTCGAACTATACATTTACATTGCGGTTTGATCGCCCCTCATTTCCTTCTCTAATTTTCCCATAAAGTGACACCATGGCATACCAAAAATATAAATGAAGAACTGTGAAAATTATATAAAAATTACGATCATGTTAAAGAGTGCGTTTGAGAAGTAACTTACGCAAAACTATTAAACTTATCCAAGAAAATTTAGCGTCGCGAAGATATAATAGCAATGTTAACCCTATATTGAATAGGGTCTCAATAGTCCACGGCAGCAATAAATTTTGTTTTCTCTGAAATTTAACAAATTGAATATAAAACCAAAATTTTTGAAAACTTATTATAATACAATAAGTTTTCAAAAATTTTCTAACGGGTTTTTTTTCTAAACATGTGGATTTCAAATTAAATTTAATTTAACTGTAAATAAATTTTTTAATAAAATAAAATTAAATTAAATTTACTTAAATAAAAAAAAAAATAAAATAAAATAGATAATACAATTTGTTATTAAAAGTAAAATACATATTTATAAGTATTAGTTATTTAACCTTTTTTGTTTTAATTTCAATATATTTAATTTAATTCTGTATATTTATTTTTAATTAAAAATAATTTATTTAAAGTAAAAAAAAAAATAAAAAATTTAAATAATTTATTTGTAATTAAAAATAAAAATAATTTATTTTAAATAAATAAAAATTAAAATAATAAAAAATTTTAATTTAAAATTAATTTAATTTAATCAAAATTAAAAATACTAAATTAATTAAATATACGGAAATTGAAACAAAAACCTTAAATAATTAATACTTATAAATATGTATGTATTTTATTTTTAATAAAAAAATATAAGAATAAAAAACAAAACAAAAATTAAAAATAAGAATTAAATTAAATTTATTGAGGTACAATAAGAAAAATGGCAATGAAAAACATATTTGTATATAAACTTACAAACGTGCAATACTACAAAAGCTTTGAGCATTCACTCGCTCTCGCCAAACTAGAACGGTCTTTATGTTTCGAGAGAATTAAAAAATTATACATACATACATATTGTACTTACATACATATGTATATTATTTACAAATAAGTAAAAAAATTCACTTTTTACGGCTCGATTATTGTTTACGAAATGCACAAGAAAACAAACAAGATACCGAAACCGGTTTATCTGCCCGCCGCAATTCACAGCGAGAGAACGAAATGCGTCGTAAAGCAAAATAGATTAGCAAAAATTCAAAGAAGCAATCAAAAATCAAAATTCGCAACGTGTAAAAAATATAATATACATACATACATAAGTATGTATTTGTATATGGTATATCGTATGTATGTAGGTACAGACCTTCATTGTACCGACAACCAAGCATATATGAGTGACCGTTGAGGTGATACATAAGATCATATATAAAGCAATGATGATGCTGAGCGCTGAAATGTAATAACAACATACATATGTATGTATGTACATTGTTAATTAATTATTTATTATTATTGAAATCATATTAATATTTACACTTCGCTGCTTACCCTCCTCAGAGTATTCAGCTCTAATATATTTACGATAATATTCACTGGCGATAATTTCATGTACTCTCCCCAGGCAGATAGCACAGAAGATGCATAGAAGCACTGATGAAATGCCACCCAACCAACCGAAGAACTTAGCAGCACACTCCAAAGGACAGCAGAAAAAATGTTCCACCATTTCAGCCGTATTTAATTAAACCTTTCGAGCACCGTCACCTTAATAATAATGCATTTTGCTGCAGTGGGCCTTATGATCTCATCCTCAAAAATTGCACTCGATTGTAGTAAAACTAATAAACGCATAAGTAAATACATGTAGTACATGTGAGATAAAAGTGACAGGGAGCTTTCCCATGGAGAAATTTCGCCTACTCTTGCAACATGTTGCACAAAGTATAATAGATCCATTCACCTAACGGCTTGTTTGTAACACTTAGAACTAATCGAGAAAGATATAGTTTTGTATTTATCGAATTTATGATTTCCGTGTATCTAACCGTCCGTCCGTTATTGCGCGCAGTGTCGAGAGAAGCATACAAATGTATGTAAGTATACAAGTAAATCAAAAGGAACTCGAGTAAGAAGCTTCCGTGATACAAATACCATAAAGAAAATAATAAAATCTTGTCAAATACTTTTATAGCTGACGTCATACCGCAGTTGTTGGCTAAGAGATCTTTGTTATTTTGGAAATAAAGCTCTTTTAATTACATTTTCTCCTAATAGAAAAGGCACATGCCGTAAATTTTGTGCTTAGCTCTCCTTCCCTGTTGGCCATATCACTGTTTTTGTGCATTTTTGTCCATTGTCACACTCCTGCACACATTATGGGAGCTATGTTAGTCTGCATTTGACTATTTGCCTATTTCAATAAAATCACTTTAGCCACCTAGAGCAGCCGGTTCGTACGCTCGTGACCGCTAAGGCTAAGACCAATGTGCATATTCGCTGATTGCCACACTTTTGGTAACTCCAGCATCTAAATTGAAATTATTATAACACATGTGCAGCTCAATCATACATTTTCGTCTCCCTGTGGAACCGATATACAGACATACATACTTACATATGTATGTATGTACATATATCTACACGCGCTCGTACAAGCCGCAGCTATCGCAAGCATCCATAATAAACAATTAATTGTAGACAAGACTGCGCTTGTTGTGCAAATTGTAAATATTATTTAATTTTATAATTAAAAAGTATGCAACTGTCCGGAATAAAAGGTTATCAAAAAAACAATAGATTTCGTGCAATACTTCAGTTCGATGGCAGCAGTCGGTTTATACAATCTTAATTGCATGCGATAAAGCTCAAATACAATATTATTTGAATTCACAAAATATTCACAAACATACATTCATACCAACATACATAGTGTATATGTATTTACATATTTGTGTATTTGCCCGCCAACATTTGTGTTTTCTCTGCGTGTTTTATGGAACAGAGTTCTGCTTGCATATAAATAGGAATAGTTCGTTGTTTACATACTATTTACTTAAACAAAACAAAAAAAAAACAAAAAAAAAACATTAAGTTCGGCTGCGAAGCTATAATACCCTACACAGGTGCATTTCTTATGCCATAAAACGGCACGAAAAGATCTTTACGAGTATATCGATTTGGTTCGGTCAGTTTTATGACAGCTATGTATAAGCTATAGTGCTTTGATCTGAATAATATTTTCAGAGATTGTGGCATTACCTTGAACAATAATCCGTGATAAATTTCGTGAAGATATTTTGAAAAATAATAAAATTTCCATACAAGGAATGAATTTTTTTTAATCGGTCAGTTTGTAATGCAATTATCGTTCTATATCGGCGATTTCGATATACGATATATTATATAGCTTGGCACGCTCATCATTTATAAATATATATACCTATAGACATATACATACATACACTTTATATATGTATGTAGTCTTCGTCATTCGTTCTTTCTGAGTGTTACAAAACTTAATATTAGTAGTCGAAAAAGTCTTTTCGTATTTTGTCAATAGGTGCTGTTGCAGTCATATATCTCCAATGTTACCAGTCACATTGCGTCATACCGTATAGTGTTGGAAAGATGAGATTTTTAGCTTCATTTAGCCAAAATAAAATTAAATTCGGGGAAGTTGAAAAAAAGTTACAACTGTTCAAAAATACGTGAAAATAGTGAAGAAATTCGCTTTATTTTGAAATTTTTGTATAAATAAATATAGTTTTTTGGTGAGCTGCTTAAACTTACTGTCGCCTTCCTACAGTGTTCAGTAAAAAGTTACAAACATACATACATACATACATACATACATACATACATACATACATACATACATACAAGTGAAGCTAATGTATAAAAAAGGGAAGAATGCCACGCAAGCCACCAATGAAATTTGTGAAGTTTACGGAGACGATGCTGTTCCAGTTCGTGTAGCACAACAACGGTGCGCTCGCTTCCGTTTTGGAAATTTAAAAATTTCGATTTATACTGATGGAATAATGTATCTGAAGGAAAAATGACAAAAAGGGGTCGGCCAAAATGGTACAAATGTATTTCTTAATTAGTATAAATATAAAAAAATAAGTTGAAGTTTGATATACGGAAATACGAAAAGACTTTTTCGACTAACCAATATATGTATGTATACTTTATAGAGTCTTCGTTGTTTTCTTCCGAGTGTTACAAATTTTGTGCAAAACTTAATATATTTTGTTCAGGGTATAACAAACCAACAGAAACAGAAATCAGATTAAAAGTCAACAACGCCTACATTCTCACAAACGAGTATTTATAAACCAATATCGATGTTATATATGTACATATATAAATACCAATACATACATACATACATATGTACAGTATGAAATCGTGCGCATCAATTTGGAGATAAATAAATAAAAACAGCAACATGTAGATATTTTGTGACTAATATTTTTATTGTTTTTTTAGTTTAGTAAACATCATTAGTACATACATACATACATATGTACATATGTATAAAATTAAGTACATATTTATACAAACACGCGACGTTTAATTACTCGCTTGCGTTACAATCAACACTAGTTGGCGCTTGTATTGATAATTATAAGCAATGCATAACATACTCTAATCATTGGAAAATTCATTAAGAAATTATAAATAACTTCCGAGCTAAATATACATGTACATATGTAAGTGTATATATTAAGGTGGGTCCAAAAACTAATATTTTTTTTGCTGGTACTCTGAAAAACAGGTTCTTAAACACTTGAAGCACTCTGAAAAGCAGCTTCTTAGACACTTCTAAAAAGCCTCTCCAGGTATGAGCTCTTAATTGTAACGGGAAGTTCCTTCGCCTTATAGTTTTCTATTTTTTTCTTATTATTAGATGGAAGATTCATATCTTGTTTCCAACTACTTGAAAAAATATTTTGTTTCATAGAACTTGTAGGAAATTGAATGCTTTTTGAAAGAGGTCTTAAAAAATGTTTTCGTAAACCTAACCGTTTAAAAGGTGTTAACGTTTAAAAATTGATTAATTTAAGGCAAATTTTGTATCTTACGAATTTTATAGTTAAAAAAATAAAATATTATAATTCTAAAAACGCATAGATTTGTAGAAAATTTACTGCTTTAGATCTCTGTGATAATATAAGTATAAGTAAAAGTAATATTTAATTTTTTTTAGCCACCCTAGTGTATAAAAAATGGTTAATTAATGGCAGCGAAGATTTGTATGAGGCAAAGTCCTTTTGTAAATGCTAATTATTACTGTTATTACATGTATAAAACTAAATATGCATATAAATTTATACATGTAAACAGTGTGTATGCAATATTTAATATATTTTTTACGCAATTTGCCTAGCAATAGATCTAGCACCGCGTTTAAAGGAACGTTGCTCGTTTTCCGTCTTGATTTTGCTGTATAGTGAATACATGACAATCCAGAGATATGTAATAAAGACTGCAAAACGAAAAATATATAAAATTATGTTGAAATCATATGATCAAATTTGACCCGGACTGGTCCGTTTATACTGTGCGCGTAAACCCAATAGATAAATGTTTTGTTTAAAAACGTTTATGTTCGCGTGAAATTTGGTTTCCATATGTACATACATATGTACATATATGTACTACATATGTACTTCGTATATGCCAATTAGTGTGAGTTTGACAGCTGTTTGTTTACGGCGCGTGGGCCAAAAAGTTGAACAATGAGTTTGCCTGAACTTTTGTATTTCCAATACAATCACGGCTACAGAATCGTTGAAAATATCTCAGAAGTGTTTTGGGGAATCAACATTATCACGTACACTGGTATTTGAGTGGCGCAAAGCATTCATTGTGAATTCATCGAAAACTTGCCTCATGTTTATCGGTCATCAACCTCTGTCAGTGACAATTACATCGAAAAAGTTAAAAAATTGTGTTTGAAAATCGTCGAAAATCGAAAAATAGCAGTCGGGTTCAACATCTGTTATGGATCGACTCAACATATTTTGATTAATTAAATAGGTTATGAAGAGTGTCAAAAAAGCTGAATTGACGTCGAGTAGAAATCGCAAAGGGAGGCTTGACAACGCAGTTCAGAACGCCACATTCCTCAAACGTATCATTGCTGGCGATGAGATATGGTTTTATTAATATGACAACGAAACTGTCAAACAATCTAGCAAATTGCGTGTCAAAATTGAACCGAAATCGAACAACCCAAAAAAAAACCTGATAGCATGAAATCGACCGATGCTCATAACAAGTGTGTGAAAAACCGGGTTAATCATTGGCCTTTGCGCGTATTAGCTCAGACCTATTTGGAAGTCGACAATAATTTTTCTTATTAAATTAGGTGATTTTTTCAGAGGAGTCCGGGTCAAATTTGATATACACTAAACACACATATATCACTTACCAACTCCGAAAATGGTACTATAAAACCCATAAATAATTAGAGCCACTAAGCTAAGCACAGTTCCTATAGCGGTGATGATCAACCAGGGCAGGATCAACTTGTGATGTTTCTGCGAATAAAAAAAATTCGTAAAAAAATTAATTAAAATAAAAATAATTTAAAATATGTACATATCTTTTCTATTATGACTTCTAGCAATTATTCACTCTTTAATACCATATCCACAACAAAAATAAATTTATGGTACATACATATTACTGTTACCAACCTTGATTGTGCCGAACACCAAACCAGCATTTGCAAATGCATTGATGAAAAGAACAACAATACCGACAGCAAGTATTATAATCAGTACTAAAAAATTAAATACAAAAATGTGTTACTCATCATTGCTTGTCAGAATAGTACTTTTATATTCAATCGCAAACACTCACCAGTTCCAGCGCCCTCCGGATCGTCAAAATGATAGCCTCTTCTCGTCAAAGTTCCAACAAGAGCACGCGCATTTCTTAACAACTCTGCGCAAATGATAATTACAACGATAGTTACAAAGCTTCCCAACCAACCGATAATTTTTGCAGTGGTTTCCAAACGCAAGCAACAGAATTGTGTCAACATTTTTACCGTTTTGGAAAAATTCGTATTTTTTTAAGAACATTCACTAAAAATTTGTCTAATTTAATTAAATTTCACTAAACGTAGCAATATTTGAAAATAATATTCACTGTTTCCCCCAATTGTTGTGACTGTTGAGGAATGTGTCCGATGTTCCACTACGAACTATTGTAAATATAGAAAAAAAATAGAAAAATTTATGCTACACGTGCCCCTTTCGTACTCTTTCTTCATCTCTCTCTATATACTTATACATTTGTACAAGTATGCATGTATTTAGATATACATATATTCTCTATTCCAAAGGTAAATGAATCAAGTCGTAGAGAAGCGTAAGAAAGTTTTTAGTTAACACTCATGTTTGAGAAGCATCCATAATGTACATTAGATACCGATTTTTCGCGAAAAAGTCATTAATCAGAATATGCCGAGAGCGTGATTGAAGGATCTGCCTTTCCTATTAGTAAAAAAAAATAAAGTATAATTTGGTATACATACATATATGTATATAAGTATGTAAGTGTGTATTAGCGTGTTCCATTGACCACCTGTATTCCACCAACAGATGTTCGGTGAGCGTTTGAGTGAAGAAGTGTTTTTATTTACATATCGCTCATTTGCTGCAAGACCGGCATAAATCAAAAAACGTGATTTTTGAGTTAATGCTGCAGAATTGTTCGTTATATCATACTTCATGTTGAGTGAAAAATTCTTATGAATACCTCTTATATGCTCCGCTTGAGAAGAGGTGTAAGGTTGGAGTCACCGTGTAAGGTTGTAGTCAGTTGAAAACTTTAAACGCGTTTTCTGGAAAATCGATTTTTTTGACTTATGCCGGTCTTGCAGCAAATGAGCGATATATCTTTTTAGGATAGACAAAAAACAATGTTTATGCCAGAAGCAGTTCTGCTCATAAATGAAAGCATGAGAGCAAAATGCGCTGCCTTTGAAAATACATACAATCAATTATTTATTTATGAAATTATTTTTAACGAAATTATAATAACCTTGACAAATAAAAATAATTCCAAACAAATACTCAAGTAGGTTGGACAGTTTCTATTTTAGCTATGGTCCGATATCGACTGTTCCGTCGAATGAGCAGCTTCTTCGAGCGAAAAGGATGTGTACGAAATTTCATTGATATCTCAAAAACTGAGAAACATGGCTAAATCGACTCAACATATGCATACATATTATACGGTGTCCGATGTTTCCTTCTGGATATTACAAGCTTCGTGGTAAACTTTATATACCTTGTTTCAGGTATAATTAAAAACATATGTTCTCGATTACAAGTCAATTGAAAATTTTCCGGCGCCTAAAACATATGTAGATGGCGCTACTAGAATTAAATTCATACGATTTTTAATTAGCCCTAACCTTCAAAACGGGCATGTACGAGTATAAATTTGATAGCTGTCGGATCTTTAGTTCGTGATATTTAGTATATCATTTTTAGTGAAGCAACTTTATTGTGAAAAAATGGTAAAAAAAGGAATTTCGCATGTTGATAAAACATTACTTTTTTGGCTTGATGACGAGCTTCCGGAGACTCTCCTAGGAAAACCAGCACACGGCACGGCAGCATTTGTAGAAAAAGAACGTGCTGTTTCATCAAGACAATGCACCGTGTCACAAGTCAGTGGAGACGATGGCGCGACTATTTCGTGTTCTCAGAACTCAAAAGAACGCTCGCTGTGCAGAAATTTTCGTCGAATGAAGAGGTGATCGCCAAAACTGTGACCTCTTTTGAATCAAAGGACAAATCATACTACGAACATGGTATCGAAATATATATTATACAGCCCTTTTTTTCAACTATACCTTAAGTGTACGCCATAATTATACTTCGACTAAGTATTTCATTTACTGTTTTAAACGTTCCAACTGTATTCTGGTTTATGTAAAATATTTAAATTTTTAAATATAACATATTTTAAGGCGCGATGTTGTTATATTAGCTGTATTCTATACGCCAAGCGTTAGAAAGTGGCGGATCGAACAAACTATAAACAGCTGGTTTATATATTATAGTTTGACAGCACTTGCGCTATCAAGTCCTCTGGCGCATGCGCAATTGTACTGCGCTGCTCTCTTTAGTGAAGAAATGCTTCTTCATATGTTTCAGTGTATGTATGTACATACATATGTATGCATGTTTATGTTATTGAAAAATTAAAAGAGCGAAAATCAGTATACTCTGTGCAACATGTTGCGAGCGTATAAATATTGCACACATCCAGACGCATTATTATTATCTTTTTTTACTTGTTTTATTGTTAAACAGCATTTTAATCTTCATTGCAATTTTTTCTTGGAATCGACTGGATTTTTTTTATTGTTTTCATAAAGCAACAAAAAACAAAAAAAAGCAAAACTTGTTTGTTATAAGAAACAAGTTAATTTTCAAAGATACTCGTAGAAGCCCACAACTCTTGCGCTGTATTAATGTAAATAAAGGAATAAGACTTGCATTCTGTTTTGCCGGCTTCAAAAGAAAGCGTTTATTGATTATTTGCTGACGTTTTCGGGCATGCAAAAATATATATGTATGTATGTATACTTACTATATATAGTCAGCATCAAAAGATCAATGTACGTTCTCAGGCACATGTGTTATTTTGCAAAGAAATGGGCGTTGTCATTATACAACATACATATGTACATACATAAGTATTTGCATTGTGATCTTCAAAAAAAAAAATAAAATAAAAAAAGTAAGCAGAAAATATTTGTGCGATTAATTAATTTTTTTTTAATTAGCAAGTAATTGTTTGCGCATGATATTCATGACCGGTTTACGAAATGATGGCCATTGATTGGCTTAATAATTCTAATGAATACTTAAGTAACTTGTATGTAGCTGTATAGATCTGTAGGTGGATATACCAAATGATTAGGAATTTTATATGAAATTTCATTAAAAACATTGTAATTATATAACTGTCTACATATACATACTTACATATAATTTCCGATATAATGACGATATTATCTTTTCAGTAATGAAAAGCAAAAGTAATAGAAAATAATTGATTTGTTTTTATTTTTATCGACTTGTAAATACACAAAATTTGTATGTATGTATATAATATGTGAACATCAATATAAAATTTTTATTTGTTATAAAAAAACCAGCATTTCCTTTTAAGTTAGGCCATTTGTTTGGGCATAAACTCAGCTGGACGTGAAAAGCCCGTTTGTCTTTCCGATTTTATTCTCTTATAAAGCGAGAACATCGCAATCCAAAGATAAATATTCAATGCTATGAGAAAAAAAGTTAATAAAATAATTACACGAAATTCAATTGCCTATATGCATTATATGTGTCAACTCACCGAGGCCTATAAGACTGCTATAAGAACTAAAGAGGAACATGAAAATAATCGAAAACACTATTCCCACGGCATTAGCGATCAACCAAACCAAAACCAAATTGTGACGTTTCTGTAAATAGTGGCAGAAGAAATTTTAGTATTGCAATACAAAAATTTAATAAAGGTTTACTAAAAATAGAACTAAATTTGTTAATAAAGTTTTAATAAGTAATGGAATAATTATGGCATTAAATCAACAATTAAAAAAATAAAATAAAATAATAAATTATAGAAATAGAAAATAATAAAACGTAGATCACAACAGAACCTTAGAAGTCGGACTAAACAAAGGTTATTCCTTTAGTTCAAATTTGACTCGGATTGATATGATAAAACAGCGTGCACAACCCAGACGCTGGAGGCCAGTTCTGGAGAATGCGATAGATGCGGAGGCAATTCCAAGCCAAATTCAAAGCTTTTTGCCATCGTTATCGTTATCACGGCCATATTTCGGCGATTTCATTCTACAAACGGTGCAATAACGCTATCAAACAGTCGTTGCTGATAGTGTTTCCTTTTTCAATGTGGTCAATACAAATCCGAAAATGCATTCCACGCTTTGGGTCGGGAGCATCGTGTGCAGTCCACTCGGAACGAAGCAAAAACTCGGTTTTATTATGCTTAACCATCTCCAAATACTGCTCCGAAACATCAACTCGCCATTGTTTTTGGTCAAAAGTGTGCTCGCGCGGAACCCACTTTGCACAGAGCTTTCTCATACCCAAATATTCGTAAATTACACGATGTACACGTTCAGTTTATATCTTTAGAGTGCATGCTATCTCGAAAAATTTTAATTTACGGTCATCCAAAACTACTTTGGAGATGATTTTCATGTTTTCGTCGTTAACAACGTCGTCGCAACCTCGGGAGTCCATTGCGTTCACCGTTTTCGGTGCTCATTGCACCATATCTAAACTTAGCATACCAATTCTTGATGATTGATAATCCGGGGTAGTCTCCGGAAACTCGTCATTAAGCCAAGTTTTTGCTTCAACTGTGTTTTTGCCTTTCAAAAAGCAACATGTTATCAACAACACGCGAAATTCTTGTTTATCCTTTTTTCACAATAACAAAAGTTCGTTCCCTTAAAAGGTTATAATTCCCAAACGAATGAAATCGTAACCAAATCATGCCATAAACTATGGATTTCACACGCCTTCAAATAAAAATATTGCTCAAAATAAAATTCATGTTGAATCATACATACATAGTACATATAACGAAAATAACCACATCCTGACTGTGATTTCAAATAATAAACAACGCAATTGTCGTCGTTAATATGAGCTTCGTAATAGCGGCCATACACAGGCACACTTGTGCGTTCGATCGGTATGTGTAAACATGCGGTTTACTCGTGTATGGGCTTGTTCGCGTACCGATCCATGTTCGCGAAAATGTTTGATTTTTTACGATCGGTGCGCGAGCATGTTTATCGTGTATGGCGTTGTGAGCGCACAAAATCTCATTTCTCTCGTGTCGCCGAGCAGTGAAGATCGCGGACAATTGCAAGTGTTAAGGGGAGAGACTGCTTTAGAGGCTTCAAAAAATCGATTTTTTTGAGGATTTTTTTGGGAGGGAAAGAAATAATTGATTCAAGCGAAATTTCTAGGCTTTATAGTCATATATTTGAACATCTTTCACAAATTTTTTGAATACGAAATCTTTGATATTCTGCCTTTAGGAAGCAATCACCCGATGCATCTTGCATATGCATTTATCAGGAAAAAAAAATTCAAAGAGATTCATGTTTTTTAATAACTTATCTTCTAGTTAAACTAAGAGAATTCCAAAAAAAATTTACTTTATTTTGTTTAAAAATATGTTCAAACTTGACTTTTCCTAGTTTTTTTTTAGTTTAAATAGAAGACAATTTTATGCCAAAGATAATAAACTTTGCCCAATTCCAACTTTGCCCGCCAATTAAAATAATCGTAAAAATAAAAAACCGAGAAACCGCGCTTTTCGCTTTTTGCCCAAGCGCTCATATACTTGTATGAATCTGTCTGACGTTCGGACACTATTTCCCTTCTAGCTTCGACAATATTTCGAGTTCCAATCTATAACTTTGTTTGTTGTTAGATAATTTTTAAAGAGATTTAAGCGATTGTTTGAAGCTTCTAAAGCAGGTTCTCCCCTTAATAAAGATTTCGCATCTGAATTTATTGATCTTATAAAAAATTAATTGGCAATTTGGCAAACGAAAAGTGATAAATATAAAAATAAAATTGAGAAAAATAAAAGTTGGAATAACTTATTAACGAAATACAAAGAAATAGATAAAAGTGCTACATTAGAAATAAATTCGAAGAAATGTTCCGCTTGCCTGTCGCACATGTTAACTGTGTGAAGAACGAACGCAAAATGGATTTGTGTGTCGTGTATGGGCAAACGAATTCACACAGATCGAACGCACAAGTGTGCCTGTGTATGGCCGCTATAAGTCACAGACTTGCCTTACGCTGTGTTTTACAGTGACGTAAACTAACGTATGCATTTCAGATATCAACTTCAATGTAAACACTGATTATGTGCCTGGTTTTTTCAAACAAAATTCGATCCATTCGCAAATGCGTCGTTGTGAAATTGCTAAGAATCTTTGAAGCGATTAACATTTGCATATTTATTTTGAAATGCTTATTTAGTCCTATCGCAGTAAATTTCAATCAGACATAAGCAAAACTACGCGTTCATATTTATGTATGCATGTAAGTACATGTATACATATGTATGTATGTATGTATGTGGTACAGAACACTCATACTTGACTTGATAATGCTGTGGTTGCAGCATTTCGTCCCAAACATGCTTTCGAAGAATCAATGTTCAATCAATGTTCGCAATATAAGAAAGCTCACTTGTGTTGACAAGGTATAAGTATAAATATTCTATATATGTATGTATGTATGCATGTATTACTCTGTACATGCAAGTAGTCTATAGTAAATCTGAATACAAACCTGGACTGTACCCAAAATCAGGCAAATGCTTGCGGCACCACTGATGAGAACTAAGACTATATAGATATAGAGGAATAGTTGAATATCTGAAATTAAACAAATGATTGCATATAAAAATTATGAAATATAAAATTTTAAATAAAATACATATATCGTCACCTAAAATTCAAAATAAAGTAACACCACTTTTTGTAAGCTCACAGGCAAAGGAAAATCGATATAATAGCAACTTTTGGTTATAGAATGGTTATATATTGGTTATATGTTACAGCGGAAGCTGAAAATTCTGTAACATGAGTTAGTGATTCGTAAAAAATAAAATGTAGTATGTATGTATGTTTTATATAATATTTAAGGTACGTCCTTATACTTTCTGAAAAATTTTTTTGCGCCTAACGGCTTTTTTGAAACAGTACCAAATAGACGTTACATTTAAGAGGTTGTATACATTAGCAAGTCTGAAAAAACGTGTTTTTTCGCGGATTTTTGTTTTTGTAGATGCATTTTATGTGATAAATAAATGCAAATAATGTAGATTTTCAGAAATTAATCAACTTTAATAATCGGCTCATTTTGATTTTTTTTTTTATTCCATTGCTTTCTCAGGCAATATCCAGCTAGACTACTATGTACATAAGTATGTAAAAGTGTACAGACGATTTTTCTGCTTAAAATTCATTTCAATTTAAAATAAATCATAATTCATACAATAGCTTTGGTTTTTTTGATTGGTTTTCGTACGAAATACTTCTTTCATATCGGTACTGAGGTTTTTTGTGAAGTTGTGGTAAGCAAATTGCGCATATTGCGGCTTAACGTCAATTCCGTTGACTCTACAACCACTTCTTTGCGCAAATGTTGAGATGTTTAGGATCACATTCTTGTTCGTATAACCATATGCGTTTTTTATATAAATAATATGTATATTATATTTATATAAGTAAGATAACTTCGTCTAATATTTTGACATATGCCACTTGATCCATAAATTATTCGCATTAAAATAACACATGTCCAAGGCTCCGCCACACACATTCATATGTAAGCAGCATGTTACTAGTTCTAACAAATTACCTAATTGGTAAGTTCTATCACATTGTTATACATTCATATCTACTTATACTTTATACTATGCTATTTCCACTCACCGCCTTCACTTATTTTCAAGCCTTGTTTCTGTAATGCTGCGGATAATTCATGTGCATTAACTATGCCAACTATCGAAATGATAGTCAGAAGGACAGTGCCAATGACACCCAACCAGCCGAAGAATTTCGCTGTGGATTCCAAGCGAAAGCAACAGAACTTTTCTACCACCATTTTCACAATATTTTACACTTATTATTTTATTTAATTAATTTTTGTGGATTTCACTAGAGGTTGGAGTACTATACAATTAATATTCACTGCGCCTGACAACTGTTGCAACTGTTGAGAAATTCCGTCGATATTCCCTTATAAACAAAACACGTACGATGCGTTGCCAGCAAAAGAAGCTGCTAGTGGCGCTTGCAAATGCTGCTCTTTCTGGTCATTCTTGCTCTCTCCATCTCTCTAGAAATGGAACGGAAAACAAAAAGAAGTAATTTAAAGCTTTTTAAGTGAAGGAAAGAACGCTTAATGAACGCTAAGCTTAATATAATGTTGAAGAAATTTCATAGCTGTACTTTTTTGAATGTAAACAAACTTTTAAAATTGTTTTGGTGAACGAAATCTTTGCTAGTAAATATCCAAGAGGATTTGAAAATTGTTGGTTCTAAAGGGTGATTTTTTAAGAGCTTGATAACTTTTTTAAAAAAAAAAACGCATAAAATTTGCAAAATCTCATCGGTTCTTTATTTGAAACGTTAGATTGGTTCATGACATTTACTTTTTGAAGATAATTTTATTTAAATGTTGACCGCGGCTGCGTCTTAGGTGGTCCATTCGGAAAGTCCAATTTTGGGCAACTTTTTCGAGCATTTCGGCCGGAATAGCCCGAATTTCTTCGGAAATGTTGTCTTCCAAAGCTGGAATAGTTGCTGGCTTATTTCTGTAGACTTTAGACTTGACGTAGCCCCACAAAAAATAGTCTAAAGGCGTTAAATCGCATGATCTTGGTGGCCAACTTACGGGTCCATTTCTTGAGATGAATTGTTGTCCGAAGTTTTCCCTCAAAATGGCCATAGAATCGCGAGCTGTGTGGCATGTAGCGCCATCTTGTTGAAACCACATGTCAACCAAGTTCAGTTCTTCCATTTTTGGCAACAAAAAGTTTGTTAGCATCGAACGATAGCGATCGCCATTCACCGTAACGTTGCGTCCAACAGCATCTTTGAAAAAATACGGTCCAATGATTCCACCAGCGTACAAACCACACCAAACAGTGCATTTTTCGGGATGCATGGGCAGTTCTTGAACGGCTTCTGGTTGCTCTTCACCCCAAATGCGGCAATTTTGCTTATTTACGTAGCCATTCAACCAGAAATGAGCCTCATCGCTGAACAAAACACGCGCGCGAAACACATTTCGAACCGAACACTGATTTTGGTAATAAAATTCAATGATTTGCAAGCGTTGCTCGTTAGTAAGTCTATTCATGATGAAATGTCAAAGCATACTGAGCATCTTTCTCTTTGACACCATGTCTGAAATCCCACGTGATCTGTCAAATACTAATGCATGAAAATCCTAACCTCAAAAAAATCACCCGTTATTAGGTTCACAGTATGAATTAGTATAAAAGTCAGCGTAAATTGTGGTTAGACATACTCGTGTTGTACATAAGTAAGTACATACATACATATATGGAGGCTATCCACGAGCGTCTTCGTTGAGTTCATATAACCTAAATGTAACAATTATTGAAAAATACTGCATTCGTGTTTCATTCATGCTCATTAATGGCTTTACTTACATAGCAAGTTTCAAAATTTGAAACTTTGAACTTTTGAAATGTTCAAAAGTATTTCTTTCGTACGAGAGTGCGCCACTATTCTTATAACTTAGGTGCTGAACACATAGAGCGCGACAGACTGCAAGCGACAGACTGCAAGCAACATCTGTCAAATATTCAAATACACACGTGCTTATGTACACAGTTATTTGGACAGCTTAACGACTACACGACAGCAGGCCGTCAGTTGCCGTTCGCGCTAACTTCAAAATATTCTTATATTTCCCTTTGAACAAAGTATTAAAATTTCTTTGAGGTGAAAGGTATTAGTATGGCCACAACGAAATTGTGTACGTGCAAAATGAACAGCTGTGTTGTCTTGTGTACATGCCGTCTATTGTTATGTCGTTGCCTTCTTACAAATGTTCATGTAGTAGGATTCACAACGCCATTTTCAGTTCACTGTCGTGCTGCCATGTCGTGTCGCTTTCTATGTGTTCAGAGCGTTATAGTGTATTACATGGAGCTTCTGGCTAAACATGCATTTTTCTCATTCGTTTATCTGCATGCGTTCATTTTTCAATTCTCGTTAATCCTCTCATTTTTTTCTCTGCAATCATCGATTAGCGTCTCCTGTTCTCGACATATCAAAGTGAGGTCGTTTGCTCACCGTTTGCTCACCGTTTTCGCAAATTGGCGGCATTGGGCGTCTGATTTCCAAACAAATATATGGTAAACTATATGTATGTAGGTGTAAATGCAGATGCAGCACTCGGCATGCTGTCTACCGCAATGAGAGAAATAAAAGAACCTCCATTGAATGATTATTGTACGCAGTTTAGTAGTGTTAAATGTGTGTATGTGTAACTGTGTGATTTTTATACACTTTCAACCAGTTGCTACAGAGTATTATAGTTTTGTTCACCTAACGGTTGTCAGTATCACTTAAAACTAATCGAGAAAGATATAGGGTTATATACACACATACATATATACATATGTATAAATGATCAGTATGATGAGAAAAGTTGAAATCCGATTGACTGTCTGTCTGTCCGTCCGTGTAAGCTGTGACTTGAGTAAAAACTTAGATATCTTAATGAAACTTGGTGGAGAAATCTCATACCTACTTCCCATATAGCACAATTTTAAATTGCACTTGATTCGTTTAGTTTCCAGTACACAAATGAAGAAGTAGTCAATATAACGGGCTTAAACTTTTAACGAAAGGTGTCTTCAGTGTATACCATCTTATGAAAAAAATTGTTCAAATCCAACCAAAACTGTTCAAGAACCTACATATGTAGGTACCGAATAAGTGGACCACAGTACCTACATACATATACATAGTTGACTTTTGTTCGAAAATATCGGTCAATGTGTGAGATATGCAATAGAAATTCAGAGAGTATCCTTTTCCGTTTGGTCGACCAAAATGGTACTTATTTGTTTATTTATTTATTAGTATAAATATGTATAATAAAAATAAGTTGAAGCTGGATTAGCAGTACGAAAAGACCTTTTTGTACTGCCATATTTTTATACCCTGAACAGGGTGTATTAAGTTTGTCACAATGTTTGTAACACCCAGAAGGAATCGTCGGAGACCCTATAAAGTATATATATAAATGATCAGTATATTAAGCTGAGTCGATTTAGCCATGTCCGTCTGTCTGTCCGTCTGTCTGTCCGTCCGTCCGTCCGTCTATCTGTCTGTATATACATATACGAACTAGTCCCTCAGTTTTTAAGATATCCTTTTGAAATTTTGCAAACGTCATTTTCTCTTCAAGAAGCTACTCATTTGTCGGAACGGCCGATATCGGACCACTATAACATATAGCTGCCGTATAAACTGAACGATCGGAATCAAGGTAACAATATAATCTCCGAAGAAATTGTTCAGATCGGTTAATTATAGCACAGAGCTGTCATACAAACTGAACGATCGGAATCAAGTTCTTGTATGAAAAACTTTCACATTTACCAAGATATATTCACGAAATTTGGTATAGATTATTTTCGAAGGCAACTATGTAATTTCCGAAGAAATTGTTCAGATCGAATTACTATAGCATATAGCTGCCATACAAACTGAACAGATAGTTTCTATCAGAAATGCACCTGTGAAGGGTATTTAGCTTCGGTGCAACCGAAGTTAACGTTTTTTCTTGTTTATTTTGAAAATCTTTGATTCCTTGGATCACGCAGCCGAACTTCAAAAGACCGCCGAGAGGGATTGTCTGACAGTGGCAAATATTTTTCTGCTTAAAATTATCAAAAATAAATAAAATCATTACCTTATACTTCTCTGTAAGGGAACTAATGCTTCGAGGAATCCTGACGGTAGTGCTAGAAGGACTAGTCGAAATTTTGTTTTTTGGTTTTAACAGCCACCATTCCCAAAAAAATTCGAATTTTTTAAAAAATTAAACTTGTTGTGACTTTAAAACTTATGTTATTAGTTAAAATCTTATGATTTCGATCATTACCATACCTAATAAGTATAACAAAGAAGATCGTGAAAAAATTGTAAGTCGTTCGGTGCAAGCGTTTCGGAGAAATTTTTCTCGCCGACTCGGAAAACAGCGTTGAAGTTTAGATAACCGTTTTCCTCTGAATCTTACAAATATGCGCATATCTTCGAAAATATTTGCCGAATGGTTTTCAAATACATATACATATGTACATATACTAATGAATAATATATATATATGTATGTATGTACATTCGATATACAAGCAAACCAAAAAATCGATGTTTTGAAATCAACAAATGGATATAACCGCGTCAATTAGTTTTTACAGTTTACATTTATAATCTAATCATATTCCTTTGAAATTAGAAAAGACTAATTCCAGCTAAAGGCATACATACATACATATATACGTATGTATATTGGAAACTAATTTGCCAATTGTACAGTGTAGGGAATAATCCGTATGTACTCTCTTACAAGTTTACCCCACAATTTTTTACACGGAAGTAATTACGTGCAAACTTATGTACACATGCATGTGTGTGTGTGTAAGATAACATATTGTTTATTTCGCAATATAATTAAATTCAACATTTATTTTATCTACTTATGTATGTATGTAAATGGTATAATAGACACCACTCATATTGAAACAAAATAAAAGTTTTGGTTATAAAATGGTTATGTATTGGTTATTATATCAGACAGCGATTTGCGGTTTTTTTTTTTGATAATACATTTTAAATTTAAAAAGATATTGAAATGAAAAATCTATTTATTTTTACAAAAAGAGCTTTGAGAAGATGTCGAAAAGAGAGAAAAGTGAAGCTGCGCACAAGCGATTTATTTGCTCTTTCAGATTTTTTCACCGTACCGACTTGAGGAGCGCAGCACAAGTCCGTTGCAGTGCTAAAATGAATTCGCTGAAAGAATCAAAAGCCATCTCGCCAAATGAACTTTATTTACTAATATTTATCTGAGCAGCAGGTAAACAGGTTCCGAGCTTTGTTCGTGATAAGCGGCTAATGTTCGATTATGATAATTTCACAGTATGCAAAACGACGCTTTTGTGAAATCAATTGTGCAATAACAGAATCATAATACAAATTGTTGTGAATACTTAACACTTACATACATACTTATGTACATATTTACTTATTTACATACAAAACAAATGCAACAAGTACATACGTACAAGATTAAATTCTACGAAAATGCATATTGCACACGTGTATGTATGTACATCCTGGTATTATTGGAATTTGAAAAGTTTATTCGCTTTCCGTTTTGATGTGAAAGCTAATTATTGCGTATTAAGTTAATTAGTTACATACTATGTAGGAGGGAAAACCCCATTTTATAGGAATGAAACAGAGAAAACCGGCAAACAAATGTTCCGTCGTTCACGACAGTTGGGTCTACGTTACCGGAACAGACCGGAATTCTTATTCGCTCAGGCGCAGTGAACTCGGCTTAGAGAAATATTGTAAATTACCTTATCTCTGACTGACCGCTACAACAACAACAACAACAACAACAAATGTTTTTTGCACAAATAACATTTCTAATAATATACATACATACACATGTAGAAGATTTGCTTGTAGATGTCTCCATATCCCTTTACTTCACATTTCACACATTTACACTTTACATTTTACTCAATAACTTCACTTCACTATACGAGCACAGCAAATTCTGATCCTATCAAGATCACTTCTTGAACTGACTCTGCGAGGACATTGCGCCTAATTATATACGCACCTCTTTATTGCTCTACAAGTAGCTAACGGTTCCTGAGTTTCTTCACTCTGTTCGCAGAACACGATCAGACCTCACTCAGTAACAGTTTCTCTGGTCCTGCTACTATGCTTATTTGCGCCATTACAATCTATAGTACCGTAATATATGCCTACGTCGCTTACTTCAAACTCGGCTGTGGCACATACAGTTACCTACAAAAATTTGCTCTCAAACATACGCACTTACAGTGACATACAAAATACAAGCATGACCGCTCCGACATATATGTATGTATGTCTATATCTCTGGATTGAGATGCGCTCGCTTTATAAGAGAATCAAATCGGAAATCTCCCATTTCTTTGAAAAATAACACATGTGTTTGAGGACGTCCCAGAAAACATTTCTGGTTTGATGTTCTTTGGTTTGAGTAAATTTGTTATTCAAATAACAGCTTCGATAGTGGATTAAGCTATACGTTGCATAGTTTTAGGAGCATTGTTTGTGTTTTGTTGTGATTCTTAAATTATTGATTGTTTTGCTGACACTGTAATAATTAAGTTACAACATACATAAGTATACATATATGTATGTATATGCAAACACACAAACATACATGCATATGCAGATAAAGTTAATAGAATCGTCATAAACATTATAATAACCGAAGAATATACATACATTATATTTTTACCCTGAACAAGGTATATTCGTATTAAGTTTGTCACGCAGTTTGTAACACACAGAAGGAACTTATTTATCATGCTTTTATTTAATGTGCCACAATAAAAAATAAAGTGAAATTCCGGAATACGGACAGCCTTTTAAGCTCTTATCTCCCAGGACCGGACAAATGTCATAAACACAACGATTTTATTATTTCCATACAAAAACAACTTTTTAATAATATGTATATATGTTTATATATGTATGTACATATATATATACTTATTTACATGCTCCCAATAAATATTTCGCTTTTCGATTTATAAATATATTGTACTAGCAGACGTGACAGACGTTGTACTGTACACACGTCTTTAATCCGAAAATTTCAAACTTTTTTCAATAACCTGAAACAATCTGGACTGGACCGTTTTGATGAAAATTTTATTCAAAAGTTATTACAACAGCTCATTACAAGTACATTTATGACAATTCAACCAATCCATAGCTTATAAGTATTATTATTATTATTATTATTATACATGACTAACTTATAATTAAAATTATAGGCTAGTAGTAAGATAGGAGCAATGGTAGCAAAGACCTTCAGCTCGCGTAATATATTAGATTTTATGTAAGGAAAGAAATAAATTAAATTTTATAGTACAGCCGGTTGGATTAGTGTACGCTATATTATATTGCATAGTGTGGAGGTGGCCTTATGTGGTCCGGCTCGAAGAACCAATGAATTTTCTCGAACTCTCGACGAGTCACTCGAGGACGATGCGTCGATGGTTTGTGTCTCTGCAATTTTTTACAAGCTGCACAGCTGCGTCTTCTCACCTTACTTGTCTTACGATCTATTCGCATCATATTGCGGCTTCTCCCTCGTCGCCTCTCAATGCCGTGTAAAACTAATGTCTGGCAATTGATTCCAACTGACCACTTGTACGTCTCTTTTCTGGTGCTGTCTGTTTATGTTTTCCCGGCTTGTCTGATGACATTACTGCTTTGGCGACAACTGATAATTAGAACAAACCACTGGTATGAAATAAAGTTGTATTATTTAAAATTATACATACATATGTACATACATCATAAATTAATAACTCAATTCGCATTATTCCGTACGTTTCGCCGCTTACCGATTCTTCAATAATATTTTATCTGCAAAAGTTATTTTCATAATCGGCGATTAATAATGAAATGAGAAAACATAAGACGACTGCCACATGTTCAATATACATACATACATATATTAATCACGACAAAGTGTAGCAATATTTATCGAGCTTTTTATAATATTGCTGGTTTGCGATCCATATCACAAGTAAGTTAAATATTTTGAAAGCCGTATCGCGGCTTGTGAATAACGCAATACACACTGAACGTTTAGCAGATTTGTTATATAAATTCACTATGCGACGAAACAGAACATTGTAAAGATTTAAAATTAATCATTATCTAAATATTGTATAACAATAAATATTGAACGTGTGACAGGTGCATAACACTTTTCACGTGAAATGTGCTGAATGCAGAGTTGTATTGCTAGATAAAATGTGCTAAATACATAGTTGTATTGCTAGATAAAATGTGCTAAATACATAGTTGCAAAATAAATTTGTTATATAAATTATTGGAGTTACTAAAACTTCAAAAAAATATCTGAAAATAGTAATCTGCTAAACAATTTTTTAAATCTGCTTTTAATTACAATATCCTTCCAAATTCCTTTTCTGAAAGGTTGTATATTTTTTTTGTTTATAAAGTTTACTGTACTGAGCCTTCAGTTATGCAAACATAGTGTTACAAAAGTAGTATTAAGTTGTGTTACAAAAAGTAGTATTAAGTTATATTTGTATTACTATATGCATCCCTGATTATGAACAATAGCTGTAGGTATATGGAATAGCATTTGTCTTGTTGTAGACATCTGGCGCCACGGCTGTCTGCTCGTCGAAACAATAGACATCTGGCGCCGCACTGTCTGCTTGTCTAGGTAAACAATTGCTGAGTCTGGCGCCGCGACTGTCTGCTTGCGTCTGGCGCCGTATAGCCGTATGTTCTGGTAATTTCCAGACGCGATATTCTAGAAGGACACGTCGGCATCAGCGAGAAGTGCGTGGCTATATAAGCCGTGGCAGCGCCAACGTAATCAATCAGTGCTAAGAGTAAACTGTTATAGTGTAGACGAGTTGTGAAATAAAGAGTTGTTGAATTAAATTAAACAGTGTTGATTTTATTTGTCAATCCAGAGATACGGACCTCACAAAGTAAGCTAGCTAGAGTCTATTCCTAACAATTGGTGTCAGAAGTGGGATTGTCAAATAATCCAAATTCAAGATGGTTAAATTCGGAGAATTGAGAATTCAGCAATTAAAAAAAGGAACTGGAGGAGCGTAATTTTCCGATAAGCGTGCAAACGGCGGATCTGCAGGCACGATTACGTGAAGCAATGGAAGCGGATGGAATTAATGTCGACGAATTCGAATTTGATGGCCCAGAAACTTCTACAAAGGTAGAAGAAAAAGTAGAAGAACAACGAACATCATCAAGCGTAGACACGAACATGCTGTTAGTGGCTATTAAGCAAATAGCAGAAAATGCAGTGCAAACAGAAAATCGTCTGGCACAGCAAATAGCAGAAAATGTAGTGCAAACAGAAAATCGTCTGGCACAGCAAATAACGCAAATAGCTGAAAATACATCACAGTTAGAGTCTCGCCTTACACAACAGATTACGGAAAATACTACACAACTACAAAAACAAGTGCAAGAGAAATTTTCAAAATTTGAAGACGAATTAAGCACTTTAAAAAATGGCGAAGAAAATTTAAAATCAGAAGTTCTGCAATTAAGTAATCGTGTGCGAGAACTGCAACTACATGGCCCTGCACCATCAACAAATAATCAAAGATTGAAGGCACCCACATTCGATGGAAGTATTCCATTTCAAATTTTCAAACTTCAGTTTGAAAAGACAGCAACGGCCAATAATTGGAATGCAGCGGACAAAGTGGCGTCCTTGTTTGTATCATTGAAAGGACCGGCAGCAGAAATCCTTCAGACTATTCCAGACTGTGAACGGGACAACTATGAGGCATTGATGAGTGCGATAGAAAGACGTTATGGTAGTGAGCACCGGAAACAAATATACCAGATCGAACTGCAAAATAGGGGTCAGAAGATGAACGAGTCATTGCAAGAGTTCGCAACTGAAATAGAACGACTGGCTCATTTGGCAAATGCAGATGCACCTGTGGATTACATTGAGAGGGTAAAAATTCAATGTTTCATAAATGGAATTCGTGATGTGGACACCAAACGCGCCACATATGCATTGCCAAAAAGAACGTTTGCTGAAACGGTTTCGCACGCCCTCACACAGGAAACAGCTTCCCTACTAAGTAAACCAGCACACAAAGTACAAAGGGTTGAAATGGAACAACCGGCGCTGATGGAAGAAATATTGAAGACTCTGAAGACAATTGCTGCACAGCGAGTAAATACAACAGGCAGATGTTTCAACTGTAGAAAATCGGGTCACTTTGCCCGAAATTGCAAGATAAAAGTAAACCCATCAAAATGGAAACAACCAACAGAACACCGAAAGAGGATTCACCACAAAAATGCGGATGCATTATCACGTCGCCCTTGTCCACTGGAATGTAAACATTGCTCCAAATCAGAAGGAAAAGAAGGTATAATCGACGTGCGATTACTGAATATAGAACCTGAAGATGATTGGACTCCTCATCGCATCAGAATCAATCAGCTGGAGGACCCTGATCTTGCAAAGCTGGTAATGGCCAAAGAAAAAGGGGTACGACCACCAAAGGAACAAATAAGTAACGAGAGTCCAACGGCAAAAGCATATTGGGCCCCATGGAACAGCATAAACCTCGTTAATGGATACCTTCATCGTACCTGGGAAAGCGAAGATGGCAAACATTCTCGTCTGCTGATCATAGTACCGAAGTCCATGATCCCAAAAGTATTGAAAGAATATCACAATGGACCTAGTGGAGGGCACCTTGGAATAACAAAAACTATAGAGAAGATTAAACAACGGTTCTACTGGATCGGTTGTCGAGATTCCATAGCAGAATGGATAAGTAATTGCGTAGAGTGCATGGCAGCTAAAGGTCCTAAAGCCAAAAGTCGCGGTAGGCTACAACAGTACAACGTGGGATCACCATTTGAACGAGTCGCAATGGATGTCGCAGGTCCGTTCCCAACCAGTACGGCCGGTAACAAATATCTACTGGTTGTCATGGACTATTTCAGTAAATGGCCAGAAGTATATGCCTTACCAAACCAAGAAGCGAAGACAGTAGCCGAAGCGTTTGTAGAAAATTGGGTAACAAGGTTCGGAGTGCCCGTCGAATTACACTCAGATCAAGGCAGGAATTTCGAATCTTCCATTTTCCAAGAAGTCTGTACATTATTGGGCATCCACAAGACGCGGACAACAGCGTTACACCCACAATCAGATCGGATGGTAGAGAGATTTAATCGAACGCTCGAAGAACATCTGCGGAAAATCGTCGATAAAGATCAACGGAATTGGGACAAGTGCATCCAGATGTTCCTGCTGGCGTATCGTTCAGCGAAGCACGAGACAACTGGTTACACGCCAGCAAAGATTATTTTCGGATCTGATCTGCGACTCCCTGCTGATCTTAAGTTTGGAACGAATCCTACAGCTGTAAGAAATGATGGAGATTATTGTTCTGCCTTAAAGGAAGAAATGAATGAATTGCATCTAATGGTAAGACAGCATACGCATCTGATGAGCAATAAGATGAAGGACCGGTTCGATCAAGCGGCAAATTCAAAAGGTTTTGAAGAAGGTGATCTGGTCCTGTTGTACAATCCACTTCGAAAGAAAGGCTTGTCCCCGAAACTGCAGACAGCCTGGGAAGGACCCTATATGGTGATGAAACGACTTAATGACGTGGTATACCGCATACAAAGAAATGGAAAAGCACGATGTAAAATGAAAGTAGTACATTTGGAGAGGCTCGCCCCATTTGGTTCAAGAGGATTTGTGCCTAATCGGGACGATTAGGCTTTAGTGGAGGGCAGTGTTACAAAAGTAGTATTAAGTTGTGTTACAAAAGTAGTATTAAGTTGTATTTGTATTACTATATGCATCCCTGATTATGAACAATAGCTGTAGGTATATGGAATAGCATTTGTCTTGTTGTAGACATCTGGCGCCACGGCTGTCTGCTCGTCGAAACAATAGACATCTGGCGCCACACTGTCTGCTTGTCTAGGTAAACAATTGCTGAGTCTGGCGCCGCGACTGTCTGCTTGCGTCTGGCGCCGTATAGCCGTATGTTCTGGTAATTTCCAGACGCGATATTCTAGAAGGACACGTCGGCATCAGCGAGAAGTGCGTGGCTATATAAGCCGTGGCAGCGCCAACGTAATCAATCAGTGCTAAGAGTAAACTGTTATAGTGTAGACGAGTTGTGAAATAAAGAGTTGTTGAATTAAATTAAACAGTGTTGATTTTATTTGTCAATCCAGAGATACGAACCTAGCAAAGTAAGCTAGCAAGAGTAAATTCCTAACAATAGCATAACATACCATACATGAAAACTGTCACATAAAGAATCTGTCTAGTAGATTTTCCATGTATTTGACCAAAACGAAAGATCACACGAACACAACCTCAACCCACAATCTCTGATAACGCTCTCTGTTTATTAAGGTATGATCCAAGCCATGTTTGACTTGCAAAAAAATGAGTACGCACATATTTCCGAAAGTACAGAGTTGCATTGTAAGAGTTTGCAAACAATAAATGTGTTTTTGCACAACACTGATTGCAACGAACAGCTGATGCATTAATTTATATTTATAAGATAAGCGCGAAAGTGCAAGTTTTAGTTTTGTTTATACATATATTTCTTCAATTGTTTATCATTTGCAACGTTGTAGTGTTTATTTTTTTAAATAACATTAACCATTTTCATACATATATATACATATAAGTTGTAGGCGGTAAGTTTTCATTTCTTCTTTTGTATTCTTGTTGGCGTATAATTAGAAATTGTACTTGTCTATCAACGTTGTCGTAGAATTTGAATGTAGGTAGTACGAGTACAAAAAGTCTTATTTTCTGTATCCTCCTATAATATCGTATATGGAATTTTACATATAGATACATACATATGTATGTATTTGCATGTATATATTGCAGAGTTTGCGAGCGCACTTCTGATGATACAAATTCAACCTAACCTTACAATTTGTACATCCTTTTCAAGGATGTGCTATATGGTCTCTTCGCAGGCATGTACAATCTAAAAGTTAAATATTGAAGAGGCAACGGATATAAAGCCGGCTGCCCAAGACAAAATTATGCGTTATGATGCTCTTATTAGACAAAACTCCAATTAGGCAATCGTCAAGCGAAATGGTGCTATGTACATACATATATAAAAGTATGTTATATGTATATGCGCGCATTAATTTTTGATTTCTAAACGCAGATCGCTACTTTTGCAGTGGCTCAGGGTTAACAGTCAATATGCTTTAATTTCTAATAAAAATAAAAAATTCATTGCAAATGAAATGAAAGTTTCATGTTAGAAATCAGCTTTATAAATATGGCGAAAGTAGGTAGATAGATACATACATATTTATATGAACAAACATACATATGCATGTATATGCATAATATTTGCATATGCATGATTGATGGAAAGCGATCTCAGGCTTTATCAATATAAATATCTATGGTCCATATGAATTCATTGAATACAATGAACTGGTTTGCGGCGACGAAGAAGGTTAAATACTGTTTAATGAGGCAAATTTGAATAAACAAAAAAGAAATGGATAAACACATGTTTGTTCTCACATACATACATACATATATATAAACGTAAAAAATTTTGAAAAGAAATGTTGAAAAAATGAAGTTAGTATAAAGAACGTGTATGGTTTATTGACCTATCATCAAAAGCAAAATAAATCCACACAAAGTTATCCACTCATGACAGTAAAACAATTTTTCGACTATTTCTTTTAATTTATTTTTATTTAATTTAGTGTTAATTAATTAATACGGTGTTGAAATAATAAAATTTAAATATTTTCTCAAGCAATTATTAAACTAAATTTGTAAAACGCAAGCCCTTCACTAAACTGCCGGTTTGCGCCGGCACATCCCTAAAACGTATGCCATCGACAAAATCCGACTGTAAACTGCATGGATACTCCGAGCCGTATGCATCTGTACGCCACACCAGACGAATCTTGTACTCTATGTCAGGCGTTAGCAGCAAACCATCACCCCACTCGATATTCATATCACAATTATATCTTGTTAGCTGTTTTGTCACATTGTGCTGCCATAGAACAGTCTCACCGCCATTCGCCACATTTGGCTCTTGATCACTTTCATCACTCTCACCATCGCTACCGCTACTCTGTTCCAGCTGCTGTTGGTTAGCATTTATGGCAGGCGCTACAATCTCAATTTGTAAATTTTCACAGTATTCGCTAGGTATGTTGAAAGCATAATGCGACATCGGCGATATGTTTGGCGTTAAGCGACTACAGATAACCAGACCACGTAATGCAATAAATCGATCGCATTTTACATACAAAGTCCATTCGTGTGAGTCCTGATCGACGATAAAAGGACGACATGCCTTGAAATAGCTACGTTCAATCGCATGACATTGCTGTTTTGGTTGTTGTAACGACTGGAGCGCATGATCTTCACACTCAACACCGCTTACGGGCAATTGAAGATCATTTATAATTAATGCACAATCTTTCTGCTGTAAACCTAATTCGTGACACTCCTGCTGACACCACTCATAGACGAACCACAACAGCTGTTTGCTGGTCTTCTCACTCTTATTAGCCGCTATGATCGCCTTAATGCAATCCTTGGATACATGCACATAGTGATTCTTATGTGAGGTCATGTATTGTGGATTATTGATGCAGCAGCGTGTAAAGAACGACATGCAGACGTCTAGCAAATCGCGCAGATCCATGCAGACACAAAGTTCCAGCGCGGGTAATATATTGTTGTAGCGTAGCTTGCGTGCTATCGCTACCAGGCAACTATTGGTCAAATCGGTGATTAAATATTTCTCAGCGCAATAGTATAGCTCGATAGCGTCCTCCAGTGTGAGCGACTCAAAGTCTATGACGCCGGCGTATATGTAATTTAAAAGCATTTGAAAAGTCTCGGCGCTAATATCCAAAATTTCGATTTCTTGTTGTTGTTCGCGTAGTGGTCCATAAAACATGGCTTCGAAAACTGGACTCGCCGTGGACAATATTAATTTGTGACATTTCAACTGGGCGCCGGCAATGTGAAAAACACAATCATAATGTTTCTCAGAGCGCAAGAGTTGTTCGAAGCGACGACTAAATTGTGCCGCCATGGCGGCGTTGTCCATAAGCTGATGAGCCAGCTGTACGGATTTGGTCTGCGGTGTCGACACCGGTTGTGAGTAGCTCGGCAAGAATATTGAGTTCATCTGAAAGTAGAAAAAATAAGATAAATTATCCACAAATTTAATAAAAAAAAAACAGAAAAAAATAATTGTTTATACACACGGACAGAGGGACAGACGGGCATGGTTAAATCGACTCAGCTCGTCACACTGATCATTTATATATTCCTCATTGGGAAGCCCATGCATTTACTATACGACAATTTCGAGGAGCATGGTAAAGAAAATCAAAACCCGATGGAACGAGCTACCTGGGTGAAAAACTGCAAAAGTCATGCGCCAAACGATAGATCGGGAATACACAAAACTCCTATTGGCATCCGATGGAAGAGACTGCAGGAACGTGGTGGGAAATACTAACTGGTCACTGCCTGGTGGCGACACACGCCCGTAAAATGGGGCTGACAGATCGAGAAGACTGCAGGTAATGTCTAGACCAGGGCAACAGGAAAACAATGGAGCATCTCTTGTGCACTTAACCCCCATTGGTAAGATTACGCTGTAAGCATCTGGGGTTTGATACAGTGAAGGAGATATCGATAGTGAGGCCGCAGAGTCTGTTAAAATTCGCGTCAAGCGCAGGCAACCTAAACGATGACTACTCCTCTTGGACTTAGCAAGCGATCTCCATCTGGTATCGCAAAGAACCAAACTGATCTATGCGTGGCTCATTGGCCTACCAAATTAACCCAACCAAATCTATAGGGCCTCTAACATTTCCTTATGGGTGTAACAAACTTGTTAGTTGAATATACCCTATTCTTGATTTTAAAAGGAGGTAAAGAAGACTCTATTTCATAAACTAAATATTTTTGGCTTTTACGTGAAAATCTTTTCTAGAGATATTTGTAAATAAATGCAATAATGGCATTTAATAGCTGCCTACAAATTTCCAATCTTTGCACACATATGAAACTTTAGCCCTTCTACACTGTAATATTGTATAACAGATTACATATTCTTAGATAACATTTGCTCACTTCTTCATTGCTCGTTTTGTCTACATATTTTCGAAAGCCGCCAGCAACGTTTCGTCACGACTAACATTAGTTATTTTCTGCTTCTTCTTTTTCTTTTTGCAAATTTCTGTATTAATTCTTAATGCCATGCTAATTTCATGGTCGCTGATTTGAAACTCTTATCAAACATTTTAATATTTATTTGTCTAGTGTTACGGTTAAGCCTGGCAAACAATGATATATCAAATCTAATTGTTCCGTTTCTGATATGCCATTTCACCAGGTCACACTGAAGTTAGAAATTTGTTTTACTTATATTTGTAATAGGGTGCGTCAAAAAATCAAATATTTTTTTCGCTTGGAGCTCTGAATGCTTGGGATGAAAATTCAAATTTTAGTAAAAAAAAATCATTTTAAATTGCAAATCTCACAGTTTTGCTATTTTGAACCGTCCTAGTACACATATGGGTGGCTATATACATATATTTTTAAAATTTTTTATAATTTTTTCGGTTAAGTTCGTTTAGGTCAAAAATGATTTAAAATTGCAAATCTCACAGTTTGGTTTTTTTTGAGCCACCCTAGTACACATATGAGTGGATATATATGTATATGTATTTTTAAAATTTGTAATTCTTCAGTTAAGTTAAGCGTTTTCGTCAAAAATCCTTTAAAATTTCAAATCTCACACTTTTGCTATTTTGACCCACCCTAGTACACATATGAGTGGGTATTATATTTTTAAAATTTGTAAATTTTCAGTTAAGCTAAGCGTTTCCGTCAAAAGTCATTTAAAATTGAAAATCTCACAGTTTTTCTATTTTGAACCACCCTAGTGGGTATGTATATTTATAAAATTTTTTATAATTCATTCAGGAAAAAAATCATTTAAAATTGCAAATATCACAGTTTTGTTTTTTTTATTTTTTACCCACCCTAACACACGTATGGGTGGGATGTAAATTTTTATAATTTGTAACTTTTCGGTTAAGTTCGTTTACGTCGAAAATCAGTTAAGTTAAGCGTTTTCGTCAAAAATCCTTTAAAATTTCAAATCTCACACTTTTGCTATTTTGACCCACCCTAGTACACATATGAGTGGGTATTATATTTTTAAAATTTGTAAATTTTCAGTTAAGCTAAGCGTTTCCGTCAAAAGTCATTTAAAATTGAAAATCTCACAGTTTTTCTATTTTGAACCACCCTAGTGGGTATGTATATTTATAAAATTTTTTATAATTCATTCAGGAAAAAAATCATTTAAAATTGCAAATATCACAGTTTTGTTTTTTTTATTTTTTACCCACCCTAACACACGTATGGGTGGGATGTAAATTTTTATAATTTGTAACTTTTCGGTTAAGTTCGTTTACGTCGAAAATCAGTTAAGTTAAGCGTTTTCGTCAAAAATCCTTTAAAATTTCAAATCTCACACTTTTGCTATTTTGACCCACCCTAGTACACATATGAGTGGGTATTATATTTTTAAAATTTGTAAATTTTCAGTTAAGCTAAGCGTTTCCGTCAAAAGTCATTTAAAATTGAAAATCTCACAGTTTTTCTATTTTGAACCACCCTAGTGGGTATGTATATTTATAAAATTTTTTATAATTCATTCAGGAAAAAAATCATTTAAAATTGCAAATATCACAGTTTTGTTTTTTTTATTTTTTACCCACCCTAACACACGTATGGGTGGGATGTAAATTTTTATAATTTGTAACTTTTGAAAAAAAATCATTTTAATAAAAATAAAAAATTGGAGATCATTTTGGTAGAACAGTAAATTTCCCACGAAACTGAGTCTTGCAATTTAAAATGATTTTTTCCCAGCGTTATTAATTTCTTAAGAAAAAATAATAATCAAACTTCAACCGTTTGGGATTTTTTTTGTACCACCCTAATGTGTAACCAACATTTGTTTATAAATATATGCAATATTAATATACATATGTACATATGTAAATGTGGAATAATGTCTGTTGTTGAAAATAATTTGTAGTGTCATTTGTTCTTGAACTTGAAAAGCAAACTTCATATTAATGATGGCATACACATACCTGTATGCATATGTTCATAACATACATACATACATACATACATATGTACCTGCATACCTGGTTTGCACTAGCAGTTTTAAGGTGGCCAGCGGCGTCGCCTTCAAAACTCCACGAACGAAAACGTGATTTGAATAAATTGCTGTGTCTAAATATTAGTGGCAGCGTTAGTTTATGTTATGTGCGGCATTTTTCCATTTGCTCAATGACTTCGTAATATTTCGCTTGTCTCTCATTCCAAACAAACTTGCTTTAAGTTTGTACATAAGTATATAATATAAGCAACAATTAGACAATACATACACGTGCTGGAAGTTAATTTATATTTTTTTTCATTTGTTTTAAATGTTAGGAGAAGATTGCGCACGTGGTTTGGGCATAACATAAATCATGCTTTTGAGAGCACACTAGGCTTTTGGCTTTCAGTAACGAAATCTAGCATGACTGAAAACCGCGGTATGGAGTACACAGTATACTGGAAGTAATGCAAAATGCCTAAAATACATCACTTGATGTCGAGAGACTATTGTCGCCTTTCTAAAAACGCTAGAATATGCGATTTGCTAACTAAATTTTTAACTTATTTTATAAATTTGGTTAAAGAGTGCTTCAAGTTCTTCTGCTTCGACATTGTTTTCATACAAGCTGGTATGTTTTGACGTAGTTTTCGTATGTCGCCTTTTTTTCAAAACCTTTTTCAGACATTAACATTTACTACGGACTCTAAGCTAATGTTTATAGGGAATATTTTTGGTTAGCGAATTGTGTTTGGGATCTTAGGAGGAGGCTAAATTATAACATTGTTTGATATTCATTTCTATTATTTCAGTAGTTCTTCGAAAATCAGGAATGTGCAGACCTCTGCATTGAAAGAAAATTTAAATTACAGCCGACCGCTTATTAAAAACTAGACTCGTATTATTATAAAAAAATATTTCTTATTTTCCTTAAAATAGGCTTCAGAGATCAAACTCAGACCAAACTAGAAAAAAAAAATGCCCGAGTCCGGGTCAAATTTGATCAGATGGTATGCGAATGAGACCCTATAACAATAACTAGATTTTCTCGTATTACGAGTATAACAAAAAAATATTTTTTATTTTGCTTAAAATAGGCTTCAGAGATCAAACTCAGACCAAACTAGAAAAAAAGAATTCCCGAGTTCGGGTCAAATTTGATCAGATAGTAGCAAAGGAGACCCTATAAAAAACTAGATTAAAACTAGATCAAATTTTAATAAAAATATTTCTTGTTTTCCTCAAAATAGGCTTCAGAGATCAAACTCAGTTTTATGTTACCAAAATAGGAAAAAGAAAATTATTGAATCTGATTCAAATTTGATCAGATGATACGCAACAATAAGATACATATTTAAGGGCGCAACGCGTTCAAATCAATCGCGCCAATCGAAAAACACTTTTAAGTTTTGCACGCGCGTCATCATCAGCATTTTCAATATTGATTAATATGCGATAACACTCTGTATAGCCGCTATCTTCAATTTTATTGAGTGCCATTATTTTAAAAGTGGCACCTTTATCACCACTCCATAACCAACTAACAGAACAATGTAGCGAGTACGAGCACTGTGCTAAAAAAGATATGAGTATGTAGGCGATTATATTGTTAGCTGGTCACCTTTAAACAAAAACACGATAATTCTTATGATCACACAACCAATCGTATCAGCATTTGTTTACATTCATTGAACATTGTATATTTGCTATGGACAAACAGCTTTTTAGAAAATGTTGAGTAGCTTTCGTGTCTTGGTATTTACCCGCACTTAAGTCGTCATTTGTTTGTTTATCCACAGCACATACATACATACATATGTATGGATTTTTCAAAAACAGAAATGAAAACAGACAATATAAAGTTGGTTTTGATTTGTCATCGCCGATTACCGGCATTGGGCCAGCGACTTGCTCTGGGTCGACAAAGCTAAATGGGTGTTTTGAGCTTGTAGAACAGCGCCAAACTGGTTCACATAAAATACTAGAACGAATAAATTATATCAGCAAAAAGGAAAAATCGTGTACATATGTACATACATATGTATAACATTTATGTAGATGCGTAGTATGGCCGGAACGTGAGTTCAAAATCACATAAAAATTAATGAATTGCAATGAATATTGAATTTCAAAGAAATGCTTAGGTAGTGTACCACGAAATTCCCAGCCTTTCAATAATATGACATTAATAATAATATATTCCATGCTGTTTTCTTTCCGACAACTGTCAGCTGTGGTGAAATTGCATTATTGATTTTGCAATACCCGTCCACTGCATTTTGGCTGGAAAATACTTAAGCGGCTTGTGAACTGTTGAGCCACCATGAAAATGCTCTACAACAGAACTGCAATTTTATTGATAATTTTCGAGATCTCAAGCTTTGTCGGCGTTGATACACAACATTAAGGGATCTCAGTTTAAAGCTCCGAAAATCACTGATTTTCGCCATTTTCTTTTAATGTTGAAATTAACTAATCTTATGACGTTCAAAATTTTCTCTCTAAATTGGAACTATGTAGATATGTAAGTATCTTCGAAACTTTCCTGTTGAGAGTGGAAACCGTTTTGAAAAATACCATTCTGAGAAAAACGCGTTTAAAGATTGGAACTGGAACGTTTCCCACTCTGTTCTCTTTCTACAAAAAACGCTGTAGCGACCGTAATAATTTCAATTTCGATTTCAAAATTTTAAAGAATATTTATTACAGTGTGTACTATCCGGTAATGCAACAAAAAAAATCGTTCTCTCAAAAATTTCACACTGAGACAATTCCCTTAAGTGCGCAACCGAGCTTCTTTAGATTGGAGATATTGTAAGCTAAGTCGATTTAGTCGTGTCAATTTTTGAGTTGTTCAGCTAATATTTTGTATGCACCCTTTTCTATCCAAGAAGCTGCTAATTTCTCGGAACCGCCGATTTTGGTCCATTATAAGGTATAGCTGTCATACAAGCTGATCGATAAAAATCAAGTCATTGTATGGAAAACCTTTTTATTTATCATGAAGTCTTCACGAAATTTTGCATGCATTATAGTCCAAGGCTAGACTGCAATCTCAAAACATATTGTTTAGATCCGACCACTATAGCATATAGCTGCCATACAAACTAACCGATCCAAATAAAGTTGTTGTATGAAAAACCCTTTTTTATTTCAAAAATTATTTTCACGAAATTTTGCACAAAATATTTTTCAAAGCAAGACTGGAATCTTCGAAACTATAGTACAGATCGACCACTATAGCATATAGTTGCCATGCAAACTAACCGTTCAAACACTTGATAAAGAACTTTTTATATGATTTTATTACATACATATATCTTCTCTTGATTTTATTATATTTTTATCATTATTTTTATTTTAATATTCCTAACCATAACCATACATACATACATATGTATGTCAGTATGACGTTAACTTCGGTTTATTTTAAGTCATTCAGTTTATTTAGTTTAATTTTTCTTATTATTTATAGCAATTATTAAATTATTTTATATTTGAACGTATTTTAAATATATTGCTCTTCAAAAATAATGCTTCACTTTTGTAGAATCTACATCTACAATTCAAAACTAATGCGCACATCTACTAAAATGAAACAGGTTTTTGAAAATAGTTTCTTATTGCTGAATCTTTTATATGCAAATATTAAATAAATTAACTTTCTACAAAGCTATGTAAATATGTATACTTTTTCTCAATCAATCTTCACGATTGTCTCATCGACAAACGAATGCTGTTTTATTTGTTTTGAGATCGTAATCAATCAAAACGCCGTTGGCATTACCACTCATTTCGTTAGATAAAATATTCGTCAATCAAGCGAGTAAAATCGTTTTTGTTAATCCATGCGAATAAATGACAAAATTGTTAATCTAAGTTATTCAAAAAAGCTTTAGCACTTTTTATTCTTTATTAATGCTCAATCCCTTAATCTACTTTCAATCTAAAAATTGCGCCCAATTCCGTCAACACAAAAGCATTTTTCTACTTGCCTTGCAATTTGTCGTATATACTATGTGACACTGCAAATTTATTACGTAAATTTTCTTGCTATTGTGCTGTTATACATATGAATATTCATATATCTCCTTTTTTAATTATTGTACTTGACCGATTTTTGCTTTTTTTCTCCTAACTAATGTGCGATTTAACAGCTGATCTTGTATGTTTAGATTATTTTATCAGCTTTATATGCGTTTACCTTCGCCGTTTCACTTCAATTTCATTTACCTTTCGGAGATTGCACACACACACAGGCAGCACTGAAATAATACGTTTGTTTGCTTTCTTCGCTGACTTTTTGCACTGATTTGACTATTTCATATACTCGTACTAAAGCGAAAATGTCTTTTCTTCTAATCTCACATACGATTTTACACAAACCTTTTGCCTCGACGTCTCGTATACGATTGAATGCTTTTTACCGAGATTCTGTTAGCTTTCCGCCGCACAACGCACTTTCGTGTGGCGCTCATATGTATCTGAGCATTTCACATCGATCAATGCCGGTTGTGAGTGTAGTGAGTGTAGAACAAATGCTACTCAACTAATGTTAAGAAAGGCATGTATGCTTAGGGAGAGACCGACGAATGTTTTCTCCAGTCATACGTTTATACATTGTTATGTTAAAACCGAAAACTTTCTGATCAAATTTGACCCGGACTGACAAAAAAAAATTAAAATTTTCAATTGTTTTGATACAAATGTTGTTGTTGTAAAAGCGTCAGAATTCCGCCGAGTTGAAAGCCCTTGGCCGGATAAAAATCTCTGTCTTCAACTTAATACCCTTCATAGCCAAAACATTCACTGAAATATGCTGAATCAATCCATAAGAAATGTTGAGATTCTCTGCTATCTCTCTGATGTCAACACAACGATTTCAGGCACTGTTTCTTAAACTTTTTCGATGTCATCGTTATTAACAAAGGTGGATGATACGCATGAGGCAAATATTCGTTGACTTCACCGAATTCTTTGTGCTACTCAAATACTTGTGTTCGTGCTAAACTAGACTCCCAGAACATATTTACATTATTTTGATTGCTTCCGTAGCAAGTGATTCCATTTGAAATACAAAATTTTAAGTAAACTCGTTCATTGAAAAAAATCATCATGCAAACTATTCGTAAACAAACTTGACAGCTGTTTCGCATAAATTGACATATAGAGATCTAAAGTCGGCATGGAAATCAAGATTCATATGAACAAAAAATAAGGTTGTGCCAATCTAGGTTTTTTTAACGAAGACGTGGACGACAAAGAGCGAATGTGAAGGTTTTGCTAAAAGTTTTATACGATTTGAGTAAAGAGTTTTTGGCAAAGAGTCGTACGTCCAATAAATAATATTACAGTCAGAAACGCCCGGCTTTGTGGAAGGACAAAAATTGGCTTTTGCACCATGATATTGCTCCAGCTCCCACATCATTGCTTGTGTCCAAATATTTGACCAAAAATAACACCATTAATAGTGCTTCAGCCATCGTATTCTCCAGACTTGGCTTCCTGTAACTTGTTTGTTGTCAAAACTGAAGAGACACATTAAAGGAAATACGTGAAAAAAGGCAAGCGAGTCCAAATTACTGAGTACGTCAAATAAATTGAATTCGACCATTTTTTTCAGTCTGAGGCGAATAATTCAATCATAACTATGACATATTTTTTTAGTAGGAGGAAGCATCGAATGCCAGAGTGTGGAACTTTAATTCGCTAAACCAACCTACTCCCGACTCATATCTCTCCCACGAAACCACCGCATTAAGTATTACTTCATGAGAGTGAGAAAAACTTTAAGTCTTATCTATCATACGGACTGACTGACGCTTGATATACTACAAATACTGTTGTTAGTTTTGTCATAATTAGAGCTGACAGCTTTCTATTTACCAGACTGACACATGAGTGCTGTCAAATTTTCGACCGAAAAACTACCACCATGTGAAGATTTTAACTTTTCCCTTAAATTTTAAAAACAAGGACATTGGAAAAACACCTGTGCGTGCTCAGAGTCTTTTATGCACTGTACACGTCGGACTACTCGTATTACGGACAAAGGCCGTGATGGAATCGTAACAGGTAGCTTCTAAAGCATCCATCTCCACTCAGTATTTGGGTGAAGTGAAAGTCTAGGTCATGGTCATGTTGTTTATCTTTCCACGAATGGATGGCTGCGATTAATCCGTAGATCCACCGTCTTTTGGTTGAGGTTTGGCACCGTTGTTTCCACAATCCGCAGCTTTTGGTTCTTTCCTCTATTTTTACGCCTACAGACGGCTTTAATAGCTGGTCCAATCGCGCGAATTCGTCTCCCTAGATGTCAATAGGCGGCTTACTAGCTATTACATATGTATGTAAGTAGTTCGTAGGTACTGAGATCTTATTATTCCACAAATAATGTAATTCCAATTGCAAACGAACATTTCTCAGTCCGCTAACCCAACCAAACACCGTACATGCATATATAGTATTTCCAAGAGCACGTTTATATTAAAAGACCGCACACTCAATGTTCTTAGCAAGTTCTCAGATTAGTTGAATGTACTCCTGAGCAGAGAACTGGTCTAAATGCTACAGCCTGTGGCTGACTAACTTTAAACTGTGCATGCTTTTAGTCTCAATTAATAAACCAAATACAATGCATAAGTGTGTGTGTTTGTATGGATGAATACCGACTGAGGTTCAGATAAGTGTATTATAAAATTTTTGTTTATACGCATTCTACTTTTAATACAAGTATAATTGTATGTAGATATGTTTAAACTTTGAGTTTATTACACTTCACCCGCGTTTCTTTGTTTTTATTTTTGGAACAAGCACTTTTATTGTCTACAAGTTGTTAACGAAAATGTTTGGCATGCTGAGCAGTCATATGTCACACCTGTTATACGTATGTAAATATAAGCAGCTTAAGTGATAACATTTTTTTCACGCATTACTGTTATCTTAGCAAACATATTTCATATTTACCTTTTTTGGTAATACTAAATATTGTACGGCACCGTTTTATCTATGACAACATACCTGAAGCTATCTTGCCAAATAAAAACGTTTTACATACAAGGGCTTGACTTTGATCGGTCAGTTTGTATGACAGTTGTATGATATAGTTGTAAGATACAAAAAATATATTCATATTGGGTAGTCGAAAAACTATTTTCGTATTTTTTTCAATAGATGTCGTTGCAATCGTATATTTCCAGTGGTACCAATCACATTGTATCATAACATATAGTGTTGTAAAGATGATATTGAAAAAAAGTTACAGCTTTTAAAAAATGAGTAAAAATAATAAAGAAATTCGCTATATTTTGAAATTTTTGTATAAAAAGGGAAATAATGCCACACAATCCACCAATAAAATTTTGTAAGGTTTACCGAGACGGTGCACTATCAGTTCGTGTAGCACAACAATGGTTCACTCGCTTCCTTACTGGAAATTCTGATCTGAAAGATGCACCTCGCTCTGGTCGATCTAACGTTGAAAAAGTCGATGAAATTATGGAAAAGATTGATCAGGACCATCACATAAGCTGCCATGATATCGTCAAGTCACTTAACATTCATCATCAAATGGTTTTGAACCATTTAAAAAAGGCTGGCTACAAAAAGAAGCTCTATGTTTGGGGACCACATGAATTGACTGTGAAAAATTTAATGAACCGAATTAATATCTGCCATTCTTTGCTGAAACGAAATGAAATCGAACAATTTCTGAAGCGAATGGTAACAGAAGACGAAAAGGGATCAAATACAGCAATAATGTGCAAAAAAGATCATGGTTCAAGCGTGTTGAAGCTCCACAAATGGTCGCAAAGTCAGGATGGACGCCTCGAAAGGTTATGTTGAGTATTTGGTGGGATTGAAAAGAAATCATACACTATAAGCTGATCCAGCCTAGTTGACCGATTGATTTTACATTTTACTGTCAACAACTGATGAGATTGAAGCAAGCAAACGAAAAAAACAACCAGAACTGATCAACAGAAAGGGCTTTGTCTGCCATCAGGACAACGTTAGATCACACACTTTTTTGATGACTCGGCAAAAACTGGGAGAACTTGGCTGGAAGGCTTTTATGCATCCACCTATAGCCCTGATCTTGTACCATCGAACTAAAATTGGTTTCGGTCAATCCAGAACTCCATTAATGGAGTAAAGTTGGCTTCAAGAGAACCCAGTGAAAATTACTTGCCGCAGTTTTTCACCGAGAAACCAGGCAAGTTTTATACTGATGGAATAATGCGGCTAGCGGAAAAATGGCAAAAAGGTTGAGCAAAATGGTACATATTTGGTTCTTTAAAGTTCATTATAAATATAAAAAAATAAGTTGAAGTTTGATTAGAAATACGAAAAGACTTTTTCGACTACCCAATATATAAACATAGGTACTTCATGGGGTCTCCGACGTTAGTAGCTGGGTGTTACAAAATTCGTGGCAGACATAATAAACTGGTAGCTTGTTCAGGGTATAAGAAAAATGGGTTTTATTGCTTTTTAAACGATTCTCACTCCACCGTGTAGTTAAATCATCACCAAGAAACCGATTTTCAAAAAAAATAAAATAAAATAAAAATTTGCATCGGACGCCAACTCATCTCATCCACTATCAGCACTTGAAACCATTATGTGTTAATGGCGTCGACTAGACAGCAAATTTGCCTACTTTTAAAGGCAGCAACCCATAAAACCCCTATTTTCATCGAAAAAACTGAAGTTCATCATAAAAGTTTACCAATGGAAATTCTGTCTGTCTTAGCCCTCGCTAATTTACGAACTCAACTGTAGACTATTTTTTCCAATTTAGCTCAATAGCTTCACGCGTATACGAGTATTAATAGGCACACAACATTGATGTATTATTTTCATATTTTTCTTCCTCTTTCTCCCCAAACAACCTTGAACTGTGCGCCAAGCGGAACGTTCATATCCAAGCTATCTTTTTTGCTAATGTCTACACTACATTTTTTTCGTTTCACTTACATATTTGTGTACCTGTTCAGGTAGAGCTGTCTATATGCCAAAGCCAAACTTACCATCATCGTCAGAGTCGACAAAAGCCATAGCAACAAACAAAAGTGCGAGAATTTGAAAAAAAAAAAAGAACAAATGTTCGCCGCAAGTCGAGGAGAAAGAGTGTGGTAAGATGAAATAAGACACGAAGGCAGCATTTTGATATACTAGAACTCTTTGGCTACTGCATACTTATTCATCTACGTACTAGTACATAGGTATGGGTATAAACATAATGATCGCGACGCTTTGCAGCCAAACAGGATTTCTTCGTATCTTAAAGACTTTTTCCAGCTGATTTGCTTTTACCGTCTGTCTTCATAAGGCAAATTGTTCACTAAGAGCAAGCAAAAAGGCTTTGGTCAGAAAATGTCAGGGCAACGTACAATGGGCTGGTTCCATATTGCTTCAGCATAAAATAAAGTTCGATATTTGTGTTTTTTATTACAAACATTACATTTGTATGCCTGGAAAATAGATTATATGTAGAATAACTCTGAAACTCAGTGAGTATTTCTAACATAGTTGGACAAACTTCACTAAATATCTACCGAGCTAAAAGCGCTTTAGGACTATTGTAAATAACTACGAATAAGATAATTTACCCTAAGTTTTCGATAGAACATTTATCCGAACCATAATGATCGAATTAAATGAATTCTTGGCGGTCTGGTGAAAAAAGAACCTTCAACGATCATACCTCGATAGAATCCTTTGCTCTTATTCGAGAACAACTACCAACAAATGCTGCTGAAATACTTGTATGATATAAAGTAGGTCGCCTCCACGCGGTGAATCTTGGGTAAAGCTAAATGACTTGCGGCCTTCATATCCTGTAAAAACTCCTAACAGACCCGGATTGACTGTGGCTATGATTTCGGAATTACTATTGGATTTAGTTGAGCGCTGGGCTGGTCGTCCAGGTATACCGTCGCCTGAGTATGCAGAAGTACTAGGCATAGAAAAAGCCTGCGAAGTTCTATTAGAAAATCACGGGAATATACATAAAGCAACTATATTTACGGATAGCCAGGCGGCCCTCCTGGCATTGTCTTCACCCATGACAAATTCCAGTATAGTTCACAACTGCAAGAGAGCACTAAGCTCAATAAAAGACAAGCTCCAGCTAAACTTGATCTGGGTTCCCGGCCACAGGAACATTTTCGGTAACGAAAAAGCAGATGAGTTGGCAAAGGCAGGAGCTTTCCTCAATGAATCCGAGGCGGAGAGATCAATAAACAATTTCAACAAATTGCTAACAACAGGTGGAAAAACAGTACAAAATGCGTCATAACTAAACAATTATGGCTAACATACGACAGGAAAAGAACCAACGACCTATTAAATAGGTCAAGAAAAAGTATTTACAGAATAACAGCTACCACAACAGGGCACTGGCCATTTGGGGAACATGCGTCCAAAATGGGTATGCCCTACAACGACATCTGCCGAAGCTGCGGAGTAGCAGGGAACAAGGAAACAATCTTCCACTTTCTCTGCGAATGCCCAGCTCTGGCACAGATCCGACACAAAACACTCGGAATCCACCAAGCACCAAACCTTGAATGGATTTCCACCAAAAGCATATCGGACATAAGTAGTTTCATCGAAACCTCAAAATGGTTTGAGAGAGAGGGTGGAACGTAACAGCAGATACAGGAGGTTCTACGAATAGTGTATCAAAATGGCACATCAGTGCTAATTGAGCCCGATAGGGCTGCACTCCTACCTACCTACCTATGTGGAACACATCCTGTAGAAATGGCTGTCGCGTTAATGGAGTCGGTTCGTTTGGTCCCATGTCGGTTCTCCGATATCCGCTTGTGTTATTCCGTTGAACTTTTGGATCTTTAGTGAGCTCAGCAGGCGCTGGTGAACGAACTGAAGTTCTGCGACTACGAGATATTTCTGGCAATAGAGTGAACCCTAAGAGGTCATCCGAACTACTCTTTGCAAAGTCAGTCTCGCCATAATTATAGTTTTTCTGACTAGACACTATCCAATAGATTTACATGCGCTGCGACACTCTTTGCCAAAGCTTGTATGGATGAAGACGAGGTGGCATCATCTTGTCATTTCCTTCCATGAAGGTCTTGTCAAAAAAGCTGTATATTATCCAAAAACAGGCTAAAAATTCTAAGAATCCTGATAAGCTCGACCAATCCTCTAGCAATGGTGCTAGTACTGATTATTATCTTAAAATCTTATAGTAAAGTTGAATTTTATTCACCAAAAATTCTGTGTTTAATAAGTCCTCGTGCAAGGTGTTGGAATTGATTTTGTATTATTATGTCCGATTTGTTGAATTTGGCTATTAAATGAGTGAAATATATGACTTAGGGTCTTCTGATTAGCAGCCTTCTATCAGTTAAGTATTGGTTAACTTAACCAAAATTCCTTTTTTCGGTAAACAACCATTTTTTAACCAGCACTTAACTGGTTGCTAACCAGTTACTGAGAAAACGTTCCGTAATATGTATGTATATTTAATACTAACCTGATAATGTTTGATGCTGTGTGTAAGTATAGTTTTACAGCGACGATAACAGTAATATCGGTACTAAATTGTTTTTAAACTTTTTTTTGAGACTTTGAGTACACAATTTTCTAAGTCTCTCGAATCGATTTCGAAACATTACAATTTGTTTAATTTAAATCTCTTTCATTTCAGTAATGCTTTATTTTATTATACGTTTATTATGCAGCAAAAAATTTCAAATATTGCTAATAATTCTAATGAACTTTCGTGATTGGGTAGACTACATGATACGAGTAGAAGTTGACGATCTTTCAATTGCTCATCTTCTAGGTAAAAGCGTAGTTACAAATTGCAGACATATACTAGCAAATTTGGACAATGACGAATCGAATATACAGAACATCATAAGCCATTTTGTGTCGAGAGTCGGCAGACATAGAAAAATACAAATCTTTCGTTCAAAAATCACTGGTGACAAAATCATCGGAAAGAGCTATGCGAAAAGTTATAAGATAATACGTGCACTTAGTTTTCCACTAAACAGTGAATATCTGCGAAGAGAGTACCTCACTCAAGTCGCTGGAGCTGATTTACAGATCTGTCCACATGACAGTATACAACAATTTGTCAACTTTTTCACCACAAATAGCGAATACAATGAAACCACTGTATGGCTGCTCATGCTCACCAATCCCCAGCTGCTTGTACATCCTTATCTTGAGCATCACGGTTTTCCGGTGCCGCAGTTGTTTGGCGTATGTGGTTTGACCACATTTCAGGAGCATGTCGGCCAAACGCTGCAACATTTCTACAACGCAAATTTCGAAATCAAATTGCGCATAGCCAAGCAACTGCTTGAGTCTGCTTTGAAGTTCACCAATGGCTTTGAGGGTTACCGCATGTATATAACCGATTTAACAGCAGACAATCTAATCTACAATGAGGAACGTGATAAACTATATTTCATTGATTTAAATACCGCTTTTATAGTAGATTCGAAGTACACAATCCATAAAGATGACATTGATCAACATGAAAATATAGAATGCGATGATTGCTTCGCTTTCGTGCCGGATCGTTTGTGCACGTATGGTATAAGCGATGTGAATTTACTCGAATCGTGCCTGTTTTTGCGTGAGAATTGGAAGCGTGATCGCACGAAGGGTTTCCTCAAACCAATACCAGCGGAAATCACAGCAAAATATCCCAATTTGGAGACGCTACTCGACAGCTGCGTGGATGGTGTCGTAAAAACTGAAACAGAGTCGGTGGAAGAAATGTCGCGTTTTCTCACAACGCTTAAGTTAATAGAATTGTTCTCAGATATTTTAAACGAATTTTAGGTTATGTTGGAAATTAATTATAATAATAATTGTTTTATATAATATTTGTAAATTGTTGGAATTTAAGTGAAATTTTGATGATATTCAAGTGAAAATAAATGTGAAAATACAATTTTTATATGCTATTTTTGAAAGAAATGTCTGATTTTATGCTATTATGGGTAATAACAGGTGATATGCTTCACAGAAACACTCTGATCCTGGTTTGTACTTTATTCAGCAGATATGCTTAAATTTAAGGTTATGTTGAACGCTAAATAAAATACTTGTTCTGTTCATTAATGAAAGTAAAGAGTAGAGGATATAAAGCAGTTGCCTGACAACTTTGCTGATGATCGGACTAAATATGAGATGGAAACTGTCCTATAATCTCTAAAAATAGAGCGAAGCCGAGAAAAACGCGTGAAAAGAAGACTATTTGGAATGTGATGATAGAAATGTGTGCTAAATTACGTGAAATTTTTTTTCAGTCCGGGTCAAATTTGATATGATCTCCTTGGCGCCGCTTCTATACTACTATTACATATAAAAGGCATGCAGAGGACGTCTTCTAAATGAAAGCCCTGAAAGCAGTGTGATAATGCTGGTGTGGAATGGAATTTTTGTTCTTGGCTGCCGGGCATATACATATAAGAGAGTGCCTGCCCACTCTGCAGAGGGCCACTAATTGGTAGTGATGTTTGATCTTATGATCATGTTACTATGACATCATGTGATTTATTGATGGGGCAAGAAATTTTCGTTCTTGGCTACCAGTCATATATAAGAAAGTGTCTGCCACGTTGCGGAGGGCCACTAATTGGTAGTGATGTGTCATCATATGACATGTTATTGTGACATCATATGATTTTTTGATGTGACATGATATTTTTGTTCCTGTCTGCCGTGCATTTATAAGAAAGTGCCTGCCACGGTGCAAGAGGTCTTGTAATTGTTATAACAGCATGTGATTTGTCGATGTGACATGCAATTTTTATTCGTGACTACAAAGTTTTCTACTTGGCTGCCCAAGGTGTAGAGGGCCACTAAATGATAGTGATGTGTAATCATATGATGTTACTATGACATCATATGATGTGCTGGTGTTACTGGGTGATGGATATATACATACATATAAGTAAGTATAAAGGGAAATCGGAGCTGGTGGCCATTAATAAGGTATGACTATGTTTAGTGTATTTTGATATCTATTTTCTGTTGGCAACTCTTAAATATGTATATATTTTACATTTATTCTGATTACTTTATATTTACAAAATTCTTGCATTTTACGTTTAGTTTTCTTCCAAATATTTAACATCGTTCTGCAGATCCTTTATCTCCTTCAATATGCTCTTTGTCATTTGACCCTCTGGTGTCTCAGGCGGTTCGTAAAGTAGCATGCGTACCGATTCGCGTAGCATCATTTCAACACGTTTAAGGTGTTCCTAAGCGAAAATAATTAAATGTAATGAATACACAAACGTTTAGCAATTTCTTGCAACACTCCAACTTACCACCAACTCCGTCTTCTGTAGCTCCTTCTGGTCGTAACGCATTCGATGTAGCTCCGCAAGTGTATTCGCCATTTCGTAGAGCACAATGGCTTTCAGACGTGAAATACCTGGTAAAATTATTTGCAACACACTAAAAATATCCTGACAGAGACGCACTTTGCGTTCATATACCCGACGGCCGGGCTGTAGTGCAAAGTTCTGCAGTATCGAGCGCAAAATAGCCGCTATATTCTGTTTTATATCCAACAAAAGATAGTGATTGGGATGAAAGAAGCGTGTGAGTTTCGAAAGCAGTAGTTCATAACGTGTGATATCTTCTTTTGCGTGAAACATTTCTTCTTTGGCACGTTCGATTAGTTGTTGTACAGTGTCTGGCGTTAGGGTGTGTTCACACTCCTGACACTTCCACGTCCATAACTGCTTGGCGGACCCACTTTTCGTTGATTTTTGTAACTGTATCGCTTCTGGTGTTGGATCCTTTTTTATCTTGACAATGAATCCAGTACGTTTGTTCTCAGCACAACGTGCACACATAAAACTGCTCATATGTGAGCCCAACTCGGTGGGATCCTCACAACGCTCACATTTACAGTCGAAATACTTGCCCTCCTTTAGCAGATGACGCCGCTCATCGGTGCCCTGGCACAAAGAGATTAATAAAATATAGCAAACGAACTCGATAACAGCGGAAACATACCAACAGCACATTCGTATAACAGTTATATAACAGTTCTCCCTGCGTCACGTCACGCGTAGTGAATACTTTCATCAGATAGTTTTCATCGTTACTAATCTGTACATTGGCTACACAACTGTGCGCCATAAGCGCCGTACGTGGATACAGGCCGCGCAGCTGACCTTCATCGGGCGCACGTATCTCAAAGCAGTTTACATCAATAATGCCTAAGAATTTTTGAAGCAGCATTTCGTCGACACTCTGACCGTCCTTCAGATGTTTTGTCAAGCCCGCTTGGAGCACGGGTTGTACGATGTTCTTTTGCAATTCTTGCCATATTTCACTGCCACGCCGCTCTTCCAAATGCGATTCCATTTGTAGCAACTGTTCGTAGTATGAAGCATTTTCCGGGTCCTCACGCAGCAGCAGACATTTCAGCAGTCCATAAGTATTCGGATTTTCTTTAAGTAATTCAATGCGTAAATCTTTCATGTCGGCAAGCAAACGGCAGTCGTATTCATTGTGAGATGCACAATTGTCGCAGAGCGCAAAGACACGGCAGGTGCTATGAAAAATGTAGTAGTTATTAATGGTTTATAATGAGATTTTTTAACTTGATTTAGTGATATATTCATAACTAAAATGGTTTAACAATAAGCCCCATATGTGTGATGTAACGGGTGATCCGAGTAGATGTTCTTTTTTCAATAGCCTTTTTTGACAAATCGCGACTGACGTATGGAACGACTGGGCGGATTTTACGTCGGGATCTTATATTGAAACCATACAAAATATAGCTTCTGCAAGAATTGATCCGCTCGACCTTGCCAAGCGACATCGTATTGCTCTGTGGGCTCTTGAAAAGTTCCAAGAAGATCCAACGTTTTGTAGCCAAATTTTGTCCAGGGATAAGGCTCATTTCTGGGCCAATGAATATGTAAACAAGCAAAATTGCTGCATTTGGGACGAAGAGCAACCTGAAGAGATTCAAAAACTGCCATTTCATCCAGGAAAAACAACGGTTTGTTGTGGTTTGTGGGCCGGTAGAATCATCGGTACATATTTCTTCAAAAATTATGCCGATGAGAACGTAACCATCAATGGCGACGCCCCATGATTTGGTTTAAAAAAGACGGCGTCACTTTTCACACATCGAGAGAAAACTTCGGTGAGCAGATAATTTCATCATTGGGGCCGGTCGAATGACAACCAAGATCACGTGAAATCACTCCGTTAGACTTTTTCCTGTGTTGATACGTAAAGTCTAAACTCTTTGCGGACAATCTCACTTCGATTGAGGCCTTGGAGTAAAATATTATAATTAAATACGATTTCGACACCTGAAGAGGCGGTTGATGCATTCAGATCGCATGTTTTGGAGATATCTCAATCAGAGTGACAAAAGTGCTTCGACAATTGTTTTAAAAGTATGCAAAAGTGTATATATCTCAATGGAGAATACTTGAAAAACTACAAAACGATTTTCGATGATTAATATTTGTTTTTATGCTTCGATCTCGAAATATAAAAGGCAACCCACGTATTCAAATCGGTTTTATAGAATATTCTTGCTATTACCTGCAAAATTGTGTCGTTAATTTCAGGCAATTTGAGCAACGTCGCTCGCCGCTCAAAGCCAGCAACAATATCGGCTGTTCTAGCAAAAAAGTCTCGCCGGCTTTGATGTCCACAGCTGCTGTAACATATCTACACACAAAATATGAATTATTAGTCATTAGTGTGTACAACAATGCTGCTGATATATGGTAACAAGTCAAAAATAGAAAACAGGCACACGGGAAAACAATGTACGCAAAAATTTGAAAAGGATTTCAGCAACATACCTTCCCAACTCGTCGTTGCTCTCGATTTTGCACTTTTTAGCAAACACATCCATTGTAAATTTAGTCGATAATTATTATAGTTAGAGATTTTTAGTTATACATGCATTAAAAATATATTTTTTTACATTACACAACGCTTCGAGTTACATTATATGTGCTTCAAAACCATTTACCGTTGTTTTTTTTAATTCACTTTTACCGTAAGATTTTTGTAAAGAAATATTTTTTTTTTTTTATAAATTTTGTTAGTTAAGTTTTAAACTTGATGTTTAAGAAAATAATTAACTTTACATTTGAACACCGCTTGGATTATTTTCGAACTTTTCGCGTTTGCGAGTCGAGTAAATGTCAACTAATGACACAAGTAATGCATCCGTCGAATGCAATTTGTACACGCCGTCGTAAATTTAATTTTAAAGATGCATTTCTAGTCGGCGAGCTAACAATACAGGAACATATATACATTTTATTTATTTGTATGTATTTATTCGCGTATATTTTACAATTAGAGCAGGGCATTAAACAACAAATGTAACACCGACAATACGAAAGGCACATTGGGAGAACAATGCCAAAAAATAGAGAACATGAAACGCATTATAAAAGAGTGCCCTATTTCTGCACAGTCACTCGGTTGCGTCACAACACGCTGCCTCAGGTTCTTATCAAAGAACAGTTGCATTTATAAATATGTGCTTTATCCTTCTGGTGGTTATATCCGAGTAAGCAACAGCGCGCCAGTCGTTTCTACTTTTCACAAGGTGGCGCTAATTGGAGATTCCAAGCGAAGCCAGATCCTTCTCCACCTGGTCCTTACAACGGAGTGTAGATCTTCCTCTTCCTCTGCTTCCCCCAGCAAGTACTACCGCGAATACTTTCAGAGCTGAAGTGTTTTCGTTCATTCGGACGTAGACGCTGTCTTTTAATTCGCTGCACTATGTCAAAATCGTCGTATATCTCATACAGCTCATCGTTCCATCGGATGCAATATTCGCCGTGGCCAACGCGCAAAGGGCCATAATTCTTTCGCAAAACTTTTCTCTCGAAAACTCGCAACGTTGACTCACCAGATGTTGTCATCGTCCATGTCTTTGCACCATATAGCAGATGCTAATGAAATCTCGCGGAAAGCTGGCTGTTAGCTGCTTCTACAAGTATAAAAGAAAAGCAAGCACGGTGCCTGGCCAGTACTAGGTTGACGCTCACCCCAAGATGTGATGTGATTTAACAGTCATAATGTTATCTCGCGGGAAGCTGGCTGAGATTTAACAGTCATACTGTAATCTCGCGGGAAGCTGGCTGCTAGCTGCTTATATAAAAGAAATGCAGGCACGGTGCCTGGCCAATGCTTGGGTGACACTTAAGCCGCGATGTGATGTGATTTAACAGTCATAATGTTATCTCGGGGGAAGCTGGCTGAGATTTAACAGTCATAATGTAATCTCGCTGGATGCTGGCTGTTAGCTGCTTTTATAAAAGAAATGCAGGCACGGTGTCTGGCCAGTGCTTGGGTGACGCTCACCCCAAGATGTGATGTGATTTAACAGTCATAATGTTATCTCGCGGGAAGCTGGCTGAGATTTAACAGTCATAATGTAATCACGCTGGGCGCTGGCTGTTAGCTGCTTCTATAAAAGAAAAGCAGGCACGGTGCCTGGCCAGTGCTAGGGTGACGCTCAAGCCACGATGTGATGTGATTTAACAGTCATAATGTAATCTCTCGGCAAGCTGGCTGTGATTTAACAGTCATAATGTAATCCCGCGGGAAGCTGGCTGTTAGCTGCTTCTATAAAAGAAATGCAGGCACGGTGCCTGGCCAGTGCTTGGGTGACGCTTGCACCGCGGTGTGATGTGATTTAACAGTCATAATGTAATCTCTCGGCAAGCTGGCTGTGATTTAACAGTCATAATGTAATCCCGCGGGAAGCTGGCTGTTAGCTGCTTCTATAAAAGAAATGCAGGCACGGTGCCTGGCCAGTGCTAGGGTGACGCTCAAGCCGCGATGTGATGTGATTTAACAGTCATAATGTTATCTCGTGGGAAGCTGGCTGTGATTTAACAGGCATAATGTAATCTCGCTGGAAGCTGGCTAGTAGCTGCTTCTATAAAAGAAATGCAGGCACGGTGCCTGGCCAGTGCTTGGGTGACGCTTGCACCGCGGTGTGATGTGATTTAACAGTCATAATGTAATCTCTCGGCAAGCTGGCTGTGATTTAACAGTCATAATGTAATCCCGCGGGAAGCTGGCTGTTAGCTGCTTCTATAAAAGAAATGCAGGCACGGTGCCTGGTCAGTGCTTGGGTGACGCTCAAGCCGCGACGTGATGTGATTTAACAGTCATAATGTTATCTCGTGGGAAGCTGGCTGTGATTTAACAGTCATAATGTAATCTCGCTGGAAGCTGGCTGTGATTTAACAGTCATAATGTAATCTCGCTGGAAGCTGGCTAGTAGCTGCTTCTATAAAAGAAATGCAGGCACGGTGCCTGGCCAGTGCTTGGGTGACGCTCAAGCCGCAATGTGAATTGATTTAACAGTCATAATGTTATCTTGCGGGAAGCTGGCTGTGATTTAACAGTCATAATGTAATCTCAAGGGAAGCTGGCTGTTAGCTGCTTCTATAAAAGAAATGAAGACACGGTGCCTGGCCAGTGCTAGGTTGACGCTCACCCCACGATGTGATGTGATTTAACAGTCATAATGTTATCTCGCGGGATGCTGGCTGTGATTTAACAGTCATAATGTAATCTCAAGGGAAGCTGGCTGTTAGCTGCTTCTATAAAAGAAATGCAAGCGCGGTGCCTGGCCAGTGCTAGGGTGACGCTCATGCCGCGATGTGATGTGATTTAACAGTCATAATGTTATCTCGCGGGAAGCTGGCTGAGATTTAACAGTCATTATGTTATCTCGCGGGAAGGTGGCTGTTCTTCTTCTCCTTTACTGGCCTAGAAATAGCTTACGCGTTTATAGCCGAGGAAAGGACTATAAATCTTCCGCAGAACCTTTCTCGACTCAAGGGATGTTGCCACAGTTCATGTCTCTGCATCATATAGCTGGACGAGAATTGTGAGTGACATATAGAGTTTTGTTTTTGTTCGTCGAGAGAGGACTTTACTTCTCAATTGCTTACTTAATCCGAAGTAGCACCTGTTGGCAAGAGTTATTCTGCGAACGGCGTGAATCGATTTTCCACGGTCTTCGTTCACAGTCTCAATTATAGCTGCTATATTTTCTTCACTGTCTGCTGGACGGGGTCTATTCAGTCCAATATTAATAATAAAATAATAAATGCTTGATTTCAAGATGGGTGATGGTGTTTCGATAGGTACGTGAATTTTTGCAATAAAGTTGAACGATTTGTAAAGTAAGTGTTTCCATAGAGAAATGCCACGACTCACGTGAGATCTGTCAAAAAACAGCTATTGATAAAAGTACCTCTACTTAGATCACCCGTTATTTTAATGTTTGATGTATGTATATGTCGAACCAGTGTGAGGATCCATAGGTCACATGTCGGACTGAGAGTCGTACAAAAATGTAAGGTTCCATTTCGTGTGGCTATTTCTATTTCGGGTTTTGCTTGCTCGGTACTCCTCCCACGGACTGACGGAATCAAGCACAAAAATGACGTCGAATCCTAACCTAACTGTGAGCAACTAAGATTGCTGAAAGCGGTCTTAAAACGGCAAACGAACTTTGTCCTGTTCCATGCTGCCTACTGCCGATGAAAGCTCTAAGCTTCAATAAACGAGATATTTTTTGATATCTTCCAAAAGAAACTAAAATTTAGTAAATTATTTTCTGATATTTCAGCTGAACTCACAGTCAGTCAACTGAATGGAACGGTATTTTACAAAATTTATGAAAAACTGTATCTAACTCCTCTGATACCTCGATATCTAAGTTTACTTAAACAAAACAACATCAATTGTTGCTCGAAAACTATATTAGTTATCAATTCTAACATATTTGTTTTTAACACTACATAATATTTTAGGCACAACTGCGCTTGGAATTAAGCTGTCTTAAATTTTCATCGATACGTTTCTGCTCCATGGCTATACGGCTCACTAAATGTCCTTCCGGCGAATTGCTTGGTTCGAAACGTAGCATCTCTTTAGCTTTTGCTGCAATGTCACGTGCGTCCTCCAATTTTTCCTATGTAACATGAAAACAATATATCAGCGTATACAATTTTCGCCAAAGCCACTCAAATATGTCACCAAGCTCACCTGAAAAATCAATGCTGCATTTTCCGCCTCCTTGTCCTCAAAAACCAACTCCGCGTGTTCCATATAAGATAAGAGGTATTCATACAACGCAATGCCATACAACTTAGAGACACCTGGCAGAACGGCACGCACCAAAGGCAAAATTTCCTCGCACAACTCCAATTTGCGCTCCAACAAGTCTTTACCCGGTATACACATGGGATTCATGAGTACAGCACGCAGTATGGATGCAATATTCTGTTTGATCTCCACCAACACAAAATGGTTTTGATGAAAATGTGCGCTGTACTTCGCCAGCAAGTTTTCATATGCCAACAGCTCACTGTTGGCCTCCAACAAAGATTCGCCGACATCGACCAGCAATTGTTTCACCGCATCCGTCGCCATCGTAGCCGCACAGTTGGTGCATTTCCATTCACCATCATCCTTACCGTCACGCATGGGCGCCAGGCACACCACAAAGCCGTTCGCACATTTCGAACACTTCAACGAGCTCATATGTGTGCCGAGCTCCAGTGGGTCACTGCAGCGCGCACACGCGCATTCGATGCCCTTCGTCAAGCGCAGTTCATGCTGTCGCTGACTGGTGCCCATTAGCGGATTTGTATATGTATTGTAGATGATGTCGCCGGCATGTATACGCACCGATGCGTACAATATCAAACGGAAGGATTCGTCGAAGGTAACCACCGTATTGGGTACACAGTTGTGCGGTAGTTGTGCGCCGCACACGTACACCCCTTTCAAGGTGTTGCCGTCGCTGGCGGTCACTTCGAAAGCATTGGCGTCGATGCGCCAACACAGCGTGTGCAATAATTCGTGAGTGACCTTGACGCGCTTGAAAGCACGCGCTATGCCCGACTGTAGTAACGGTGTGACGATTTGTGAATCTTGCTCCTGCCATGCATCGCTATCGACCACGTTGGCGCCTGGTGTCGCGCTCAACGCTGCGCACTGTTCGCTACAAGCTGGATTCTCCATGAGTAACAATAATTTGAGTATGCCGAAAATGGCGTAATTTTCTACGAGCAGATTTTTGGAAATCTCAGCGCCGGCAGCGCCCTCGCAGAAGAAATCACAGTCGAAGCTATTGTGTGTGGTGCAATCGATGCAAAGCGGAAAGAACTCGCACTTTCTATAAACAAATGTTTTGTGTATTAGTATGATGTGGGTGTGAGGTTAGGGATTGTGTTAAGTACGTGTTAAGTTAAAAGTTGAAAACATATTAGCAGGTCACATGGCTATTGTTGTTGTAGCGTGTAAATTTACTTGCACATTACGAAGGAGTCCTGCAGACATTGACTGCATTTCATCTGTTCACACTCCCAAAAGGGGGCCACAAGCAGCGGCTGCTCCTCCAAAATAACATCGCCAGGCGAAAGCTCAGCGGTAGCCACCAGGTGTCGGCTGGAAGTGAAAAATGTTGGAAAAAATTAAAAAGTGGTAATAACATTAATGCAGTAAATCGTAAATAGAGCTCTTCTTTCCGCTGCTGATTCGACTTGGTTTGTACAAAAAGTATTCCCGGGTTACGTATATTCGATTTTCTATAGTTTTGCTGGTACTAATATCTATTACTTAAACTGACAAGGTCAACCAATTTGAATGTTTTGTTAATTTTTTACAGATGTTTTGCTTGAACGCGTTTCGGTTCGTCTTCGTTTTTTGCTTACTTTCAACCAAAAGCAGCGTCGCGTTGACAGAAAGAAATTAAGAAATTTTAGACTCAGTCCGCGACGACCCAGATCTGCTCCAGAGGCTCATAACTGGTTGCGAATCATAAGTTTATGGTTCAACGAAAACTCATCTTCTCAGCTGAGGCCCATTTCTGGCTTAATGGCTTCATCAACTAACAAAATTGACGCTATTGGGCTGAGTGAAGTCATCGTAGGGTTCAGGAAACGCATTTCATCTTCAAAAAGTGACCCTTTGTTGCGGATTGTAGTAAGGCAACATCAACAGGTCTTATTTCTTTCAAAAAGCGGCAGGGAATGCAGTTACCATCAATAACGAGCGTTAAACACTATATTGGCTGACTTTTTCCAAGAATTTGATGAAACCGATGCGGACGATCTAAGTACAAAGCCTTCAAAAAAGCCTTTAAATATTAAAAAAGTGAAGGATATGGTGCTTGAAAATCGTCAGGCAAGTGTCAGAGAGATGACAAGAGAGCTCGACATCTTTCCCGAATCTATTCGAATGGTTTTGATGCATATTTTGAGTATGAAACACGTTCTTGCTGATAAAGCTGATTTTTTTTTCAAAAAAAGTATCGTAAACACATCTCTTCGGACATGCTTGATCGTGCGAATTCCAATCCCACATTCATGGGAACATTATAATTGCCGATTAGACATGCGTTTATGAGTTTGACATGCAAACAAGTCAAGAATCATCGGTATGGAGGGAAAGAAACGTGCCGAAACCAAAAAACCACGCCAAAGCCGCTCAAAAATCAAGGTGATGCTCATTGCTTTTTTCCAATTTTCGTAGTTAGGTGCGTCATGAATTGGTTCCGAAGGAACAGATGGTCATTAAGGAGTTATATATGGCGTATTGAGGCATTTGCGTGAGAGCAACCGTCGAAAAGGGCCGAAATTGTGGAAGAACAATTCATGGATTTTACACAATGATAATGCACCATCGCATCGAGCCACAATCGTGACCATATTTAAAACCAAAAACGCAATGATTCACCTGCGTATTCACCTGATTTGGCTTGGTATGATTTTTTCTTGATCTTTAGACTGAAATCGCCGTTCCGTGGAACACAAAATTCGCTGAAGGAACTGACGACCATCCCTAAAATTGCTTATGAGAACTGCCTCAAGGACTGGGAAAAATCGTTGGCATATTTGTATTACAGCTTGTGGGGATTACTTTGAAAGCGAAAAAATAGTTATTGGTGAATAATTAAAAATTTTGCGTTTTATTTACACTTTTCTGGTACTTTTATGTCACAATTTATATTTTACATAACAAATGTTACTTGTAATTGTTTTATTAATAAAAGTTTATAAATGTATAATATATAATTTAGATAATTTCTCTTCACTAAAGATATTTTGCAGATAATTTTTAATAACGGAATTTGATTTTTTTTATTATATTTATTTTTTATTTATTTTCCTTTATTTTTATTTATTATATTTTTAATATTATAGAGCCTAAAAAATTATTTATTTATTTTAACATATTTTTCTAGCTAAAAAAATATTAAAAGTTTTTAAATTTGTTTTTTTTTTATTTTAAAATTTTTCATTCTTAAAAAATTTGTATAACTTAATTAAACACCTCGTGTTTGAATAAATATTAAAAAATTATGCTATAATTTTATTTTTATTTAATTTTATTATGTTGGAATTTAACTTTGACTTGCTTGACTTAAATTAACACTTTCTGCAAACAAACGTACTAACAAACCTTGGAGTACTAGAATTTTTCACAATCTTCACTTTTTCACTTAAACTTTGCATTTCAGCATAGAAATCTTAAATGCCTAACGTGCTTTACGTATTGTGTGTGCCAACCGGCAATCGCTTCGTAATTGAGCAATAAAAAATCGGCAAGAAGCAGACACTAACTACAACAGAAGCCAAAAAGTCTGGGTACCAAGTGCCCTACAATGGCATATAAGGGTTAATTACCGTTATGAAAAATCGTATTAAGTTCTTTTTTAATCATTTAATTATTATTATTTTTACTAATATGAAATATGTTTAGTTGTTCTTGCTTTCAAATTTAGTAAATTAAATATACAAAACTTGTTAATAGACCCGATACCAAATTGTTTTGGGAAAATTTCTGCTGCTTGTGAGGTGTCTGTAGGGTACTACATAGGCATCCATGCACTCGATAGCAATAAATAGCTACTCCTCGTCTAGTTTATTTGAAAAGAAAAACATTTACACTATACTAATTGAAAGCATGAAAACTACCTTACAACGACCTTGCCAACTGTTGGCGAACGCTTCAAATTAAGCCCCAGAAATCCCCAATATTTATTAAAATGAAGGGAAAATATTAAAAGTCATTTAGATAAGATAACTTTCCAGAGCAGATGAGATAAAATGATACTATAATAATAAAATTTACATCGAACGCTCTTTCCGAGTTCTAAACCTGCGAAGTTGTCGAAACGACAATTGAGTCTACGTAACAGAAATGGAACTGGAAAAAGATCGTCAACTAGACGGCATTACTGATAATGACATCTTTTACTTATATGTATGTGTCACTAAAGCACAGAACATTCTCCGTGGATTTGGTGAAAGGCCTGATTTTTTCCACCCCAGCTGCCTAATTTCTCTTAAATTGGCGTATTGGAAGCGGTGGAATATGTCCATTCTCATCCAGCTGTACCACCGCATAAATAACGTTCCAGCCCTACATCATCTTTCGTGTATGCTCTGCAATCCACCGAATCCACTTATCGCATTTTTGGAAGATGCGATCTTAAGAGTAGGTGCCCTGTGAATACCCCAACAATGTTACAAACATCCCTTTTGCCTAGAAGTAGGAACTTTTTGGTCTGTCCACCATTAACACTACCCCTATATTTCTTGTATTCCAAGACCTGAGGCGTTCCTCTAGGATCCATTCTTTCAAACAACCCTTGAAGAAGCTGATTGGACTGGGGCAGCTGAAGGTAATTCAATTAATTTCATTCATTTCTTTTTATTTCCTTCTATTCGTATATTAATGGGTAACCAGATGTTTATGGATTTGCTGGTTAGAGCGGCAGCCCACTTGGCACCTTCTGTTACGCCCCCGATTTCGGCCTGAAAGACTGCTGCCTTCTGTGTACGGATTACTATAGAAGAAACCAGCACCTGCGCCTGCCTGTCCCCCTTTGATCCAGTAGAGAATATATAGATTTCGCCATTGGACTCGTCGATTACAGAGTCATTTTTCCAATCTTCTCTACTGAGGAATGAAAACAATGTGTTTAGTTCCTCGTGAATCACATTTTCTCGGTCACAGTGCCACCGTAACTCGAGTTCATTAATAAGGTCGAGTATGATACCATGACTGTCGCGCCGTGAAGTGGTGTGATTAAACAGTCATGAGGTGATCTCACGGTAACCTAACTGTTAGCTGGCTCTATAAAAGAAACGCAGGCACAGCGCCTGGCCAGTGCTTAGGTGACTGTCGCGCCTCGAAGTGGTGTGACTTAACAGTCATGAAGTGATCTCACGATAACCTAGCAGTGAGCTGGCTCTATAAAAGAAACGCAGGCACCGTGCCTGGCCAGTGCTTAGGTGACTGTCGCGCCATGAAGTGGTGTGACTTAACAGTCATGAGGTGATCTCACGGTAACCTATCTGTTAGCTGGCTCTATAAAAGAAACGCAGGCACCGTGCCTGGCCAGTGCTTAGGTGACTTTCGCGCCGTGAAGTGGTGTGATTTAGCAGTCATGAGGTGACCTCACGGTATCCTAACTGTTAGCTGGTTCTATAAAAGAAAGGCAGGCACCGTGCCTGGCCAGTGCTTTGGTGACTGTCGCGCCGTGAAGTGGTGTGACTTAACAGTCATGAGGTGATCTCACGGTAACCTATCTGTTAGCTGGCTCTATAAAACAAACGCAGGCACCGTGCCTGGCGAGTGCTTTGGTGACTGTCGCGCCGTGAAGTGATGTGATTTAACAGTCATGTGGTGACCTCACGCTAAGCTGGATGTTAACTGGTTCTGGCCGTAAGCATTGCTTCATACTTTACTTCTATGTCTATTGACCGAATGTCGAGAATAACTTCCAGAGTTATGGTAATATTCATTCCATCAAAAAATTCCTAGCAAAACTACTTTCGGAATGCTTTCTGCATGCCTTGTGTAGCAGACGACCTTGAAGTTCTTCCTATCTAGGAGAAGTAATAATTGATTGATCAAGGTCAAGAGGGATACGATGCCTCCTTGCTCGGTGCCGCAAAAAATCTGGTGAGCGATTTTTATAAGAAGAACGTGAGTTGAGGAATTGTATAATTGTATATAGCACAGTGTAATCAGATGGCAACACTGTAAACTAATTACTTGCAGATCATGTGCGAAAGAAACCGATTTGTGCGTTAATTCAAAATTATTTTTAAATACAAAACAATCCTAAATATACATACATATATACATATTTGCATGTATGTATGTATATTTAACTCATTGTGTTGCGCATCGCTAAATTTTGTCTTAATGTGATTATGTTATGTATTTATACATTTTGTTGTTTTTGTTTTTTTTTTTGCAGTAAGCAGGCAATTCTTAAAGGGATATTTTTAGTTTTCGAAAGCAAGCGAAAATTGTCTGCCTTCCTGAGCACACTCACATTTACATCGCACTTGGGCAGCTCTGCTTTTACGTATGTATATACATACATATATACATATGTATATATACATATGTATATATGTATGTAAGTGAAAATGTGTGGTTGAGTGTTGTATATACTTGTGCTTGTTTATAAGTCTACATATGAACACATATATATGTATGTATGTTTATGTTTATATATATTTAAAATTTAAAAACTAAATTGTTGCTATTTGTTGTTGCTGTATTTCTTTAAATTTAATTTCGATGTCAACGTACGATTTATCACGCTCGAATGGGCAATAATAATGAAATATTTAGTATTTTGTAAAATAAATTAGCGTTGGAATGGTGTTTGTGTAATGATGGACACTAAGGAAATCGTTGTTATTGTTTTTTTTTGTCCTATACATTTTTCAACTCTCCGTTCTTCAGCAAAATAATCGCAAACCTGTGTACTGTCACAATCGCGCGTTTTTGGAGACACCTAAAGCGTTGCTTGGTTTGGTGTGATATCCGAATGTGACGCCATCTTTAAAAATGCTTTACGAGTATTTACTGTGTACACCATACCAGCCCGCCATCATTAATAACTGTTACAGAATGGCCGTCAGCGTATACTGCGTTGTTGTTGTTGCGAATTGTTAGTCAGCATAAATGTAATTTATCACCTGACAATACATGTAAAAAATTCTTGATAAAATCTTGTAGACTACCCAGGACCTTGTTGTTATTTCTAGTGTCTATCCACGCGGTATATGCTATCATCTCCATCAGTCCTTGGCCGGATAAAATATCCGGATTCGTACCGATTTCGTAGACCCGCCTATCGCGGGTACAGGATCTTACGATGTTATTATTGTTGTAACGGGTACCTAATCCTCGTTAGGATGGTAAGGATTAGCTAAGTGGTTGTCGACGTCATCCAACGGAGGTCCCAAGAAAAGTGCTGTTTTGTCATGGCAGGACATACATATGTATATTGGATATGTCGCGGTCAATTCTGGATAAGTAAGAGTTTTTTAACCTGCTTCAGTATCTAGAACGAAGCCTCGTCTGCCTTTCACTGCATCCAGGTGACCATATTGGTGCGGCATAGTTAAGGATCGGCCGGCCAATTGCCTTGTAAGTTGCTAATAAATAACGTTTCTTTGCCCTTTCCCATGTGCTGCCAGCTAGCGACTTGAGGATATTGTTGCGGCTCTATTCTTTGGTGTTAATCGCGGTCGTACGAGGAGTGAAGGAGTACACACTGTCAAAAGTCACACTCTTACGACGGTCGGACGACAGTCTCTTGACAAAAGCTGTATCCGCCATGATAGCAGATCTTATAGGTTCATCAAAAATACCAAAAAGGAGTGTTTTATTAAGACCACAAAGCTGACCTCGAGCGGCTGTATCGTCAAAACTATTGCTCGAAACAACTTGAAAATTTAGGACAATATTCTAGAAATTTTAGTGAATTAAATAATAATTTTCTTTTAAAGCCCAGGTAACCCCTAACTGAACAAAAAAAAAACAATTTTTAATTGATTTTTAAATAATTTTTATTTCATACACAGAAAACTTAAAACTGCTAAAACGCCAATTTATCTTTTATTAAGTTTCAAACTACAGTACGTTTTGTTTCTTTTCTTTGCGATTTTTTTTTGTTTGTTGCTTTATTTTTGAGTTTGCCTTATGCAAAATAAAATCAAAAATATGAATTCGTTGGCGTTTGCTTTCCACTAAATATTATTAATGAGAAAAATTAGCGAACAACATACAATTAGTAATGTTGGTTGTTCTCTTTTGCTGGCTATTGTTTTTAACCGATTCAAATATTTATGTTTATTGTATTTTGGGTATATGTATAGTTTGATTTTAAACACATAGTTATTAAGAGTCTACATACAATGCCCTATGCTTTTTAACATTTGGAACGTTAGCTCTTTCCATTTTCCCCACCATTTTTGTTACTTTCAAACGTTGCCAACATTTTGTGTGTGTTATATAATAATAATTATATTTTTTTAATATATGTAGCTTACAAAATGTGTTTACACGTGTGTGTATGTGTGTAAGTGAAAAAGTGCCAACTTGTTGGGACGTTGAGACATTTTTTGAAGACTTTATTACTGTGTTTAAAAAATAATAATTTTCAGTAAAAATTTACAATGGAAAATTAATATTAAAAAAAAAATAATTATCACGTTGCCTACGAAGTTAGAATTTATCATTTCCAACTGAATACATGTGTATGTATATAACTGCATTAAATTACATATATACACATACATGTACGTGTGTGTGTGTTACAGTTTGTTTAAATTGTTTAAATAGAAAACCACAAAGCCAACTGCGCACTATTGCCATTACTGACATTCCTTACAATTATAATATGTTTTTGTTGTTGTTGTTGTTTTTTTGTTTCCGTAGCATACTCGTACGCTTTGCTAATTTTTCACTTTTCCGTTGCTGGTTTTTCTTTCTACCATCACTCTTATTTTTTATGTATTCGAATAGTAAAAGGAAAACACTACAGTAAAAGTGTTACATTTAAAATATTATAGATATATGATTATTATTTACTGCGTTTGCCACTACCATTTAAACATCTCGTGGCTTTTTGTACTCTACGTGCTTTTTTTGTATCGTGTGAGGTGATGGCCTGCAAGCTAACAACATGCTCCACCGACAACTCCTCACCATCACCAACACCTACACCACCACCCCTGCCACCATCTTTGGCCACAGTCTGTGATGGCGTTGCATCGCTGCTATTTTCAACATATATGTCACTGTCTCCTTTAGCTGGCAATGGCATGCTCACATGGGACGCACCATTGCAGCTGCCGCCCTTGGTGGCTGACAACATGGCCGGACTAACGATAACGCTCCTGTGAGAGCGTCCGCCCACTGATTGTGGCAATTTAATGCTGCTAGCGCTGTCACTGCCGCCAAACGAGTCTGTTGCGGCCAGCTCACCAGTCTGTTCAGCGCTTATAGCATTCCCTCCAATCGTTTTAGAAATTGTTGTGGTCGGATTATTTTGTTGCAAGCCATACAAATTGTTGTTGCTATTATTTGCAGCAGTTGCAGTCGTACGTATTATATTGCTACCGCGCACATAATTCAAACGATTTGTCATTTCGCTGGGCAGCGACTGCGCAACGGCGCTCATACGGCAATCATCGGCATCGGTGACATTGCTAAATTCTTTAAAATTTTCATTGCTTTTTGTTGCATTTGAATGCATGCCAGCAGCTGTATTTAACTGACAGTTGCAACAATTAGTGTTGTTGCCATAATTGCTGCTGCTGCTGCTGCTGCTGCCACTGGCATAAATATTGAATGCGCTATGACCATCATTGCTTGCAGTGGTCAAATTTGCGGACGTTGAACTGGCACTAAAATGTTGACGCTTAAGTTGATTCTTATTCACCGTGCTGCTAAAAGCCAATAGCTTGGCGGTAGTATCTTTATCCGGAAATGCAAACACGGCTCCAGCTTGTGACGATTGTGTTGCGATTATTGCTGTCAATGCGCCACTTCCACTGTTCGATTCATGCGTATTTTCTTCGCGCCCAATGTCAGTGTCGGTGTCACTTAAGTTGAGTATAATGTCCTCTGGTTTAACACCTTGATTGACCAATGCTTGAAAATCTTCGGGCGGCGGTAGTGACGGTGCCAACTTTTGACCACATGAAGTACAAATCGGTATGGCCGGACTTTTGGAGCGCCAATATTGTAGTTCGGTTTTACACTTATTGAGTTCCTGGCATAGAAATAAGAAAAATAAATGTTAGCAATGAAAATGTGCGAAAATAAAATGAACTGTTTTTAATTACATTACATTAATTGCATTTTACTGCATTTCGATTTTACCTGCAACAAAGTGGAGAATTTACGTGCTATCTCTTCGTTTTTCTTATCATTCTCGTCCAAGCGATTGGCGTACTCCAATGTTTGCTTCTGCTGTTCGGCCAATAATTTTTGCTGTTCGGCAATTTGTTTGCCCTGCTCCGATGATTTTCGTTTACAATTGCGCAGCTCATTTCGCAATACCGACAACTGGTTATTGTATATTTTCATACCTTGCTTGATTTTACGTATACCTTTACGCAATACCATATTGCTTTGTGGTGGTGACGTTGAGGCGCTATCCGCATGATCAACAGATGCAACCAAAGCAGCTAGCGTATATAACGTGCCAGCAAGAATTCATACATATGTATATATTAAAATATGTACTTGTATCCAATTTTATTTTATATACTTACGTCTTTTTGTGGTGGTGGGCAATTTAAAAAAGTCCTTATTAAAGTAAGCAATATCGGGCAACGTTTGTTCAATACGATCCCTAAAGTATTCCATGGCCATTGTAGAGAGATCAAAAAGTTCATCGGTTACCCGATAAGGACGCTCAAGGCGTGGTGTATTTCTTATGTAAGTTAAAATATTGTATACTTCGTCTAAAATCTGTAAATGTTTTATTGAAATTATAAATGTAGAAAATAATAAAAATGAATGTAATAAACTTACGGCTCCTGGAAAGAAACAACAGTGGCCACGTTCGATATGTTTACCAAAAGTCATTTGCAACAACGACAAACGCATATAACATGTTTCAATTATATCACATTCGCATGCCAACGGATGATTGCGACGAGCAGATTCACGACGCGGCATATTCGCTTTAATGGCATGAAAACGATTATATGTTTGCGTAATAAGACGTGAAAATGTCGAATTCAATATGTCCATACAAACGTCGTTCATTCTGCTTGAAATCTGTAAGCAGACAAATAACAGTAAATTTAGTAAATTTTACTTCAAAGCTTTCCAATTGTATAATAAGTGAATCCACAATAAACTCCAAAAAACTGATTACTGATTAAATCATAACACCAACAAAAAATTAATTATTTTTTTAGGAAAAATTTCATCGTATGAAATTCGCCTATTAATTTAATAAGCAAAAAAATATTTAAAAAAAAGGAATAAAAACAAGTATTAAAAAAATTAAATATTCAAAAAAAATATATTAAAAAAATACTACAAAAATATTTTAAAAAATATATACATATATTAAAAAAATATTTTAAAAAATATATATATTAAAAAAGTATTTAAAAAAATTAAAAAAAAATATTTAAAAAAAATAAAAAAAAATATTTAAAGAAAAATTAAAAAAAAAAAAATTAAAAAAATAGTAAAAAAAATTAAAAACAAAATAATAGTAAAGTGCTATAATATGTTATACAAACAGTTATTTCGTAAAATAACGTTGCAATATGAGAATAAACTGGACTTGTCGTTAGTTTTCCATACTAAAATTTGATTTTGATCGATCAGACAACTGCCAAGCACTATTTTGACATCGTGGCGGGCGCAGCTTTCACAGGTGCGCTCCAAGCGCTCATAAAAGGCATCTTTGGTCACATCATTCTTCTCTAGCGTCGGGGCGTGGACGCAAATCACCAATATGATAAAGAACTTCGCTTTGATGCGGATTGTGGCTAGACATTCATCTACCGGGGTGAATGACAGTACTCGGCGACGGTGTCTCCCTCCCAACACGAATCCCACACCGAATTTGTGCTCCTTTATACGGCCACTGTAGTAAATGCCACAATGACTTACTCGTCTCAGTCCTTGTCTCGTCCATCGCATTTCTTGAACGGCGGTGATCTCAGCCTTTACTTTAACGAAGACTTCAACCAGCTGGGCAGCGGCACCTTCCCAATTAAGGGACCGGACATTCCAGGTGCAAGCCCTTAAATCGTTATCCATAGTGCGTTTGCCATGGTCATCATCAAAAGAAACGTCCTCCATCCGAGGCTATTTATGCTTTTTCATTGGGGACGTTTTTAACGTGGCAGTTTCAAAATCCAGCGCCCAACCTTGTGGAGGGGATGCTCCCCTCCTTCTTCCTTCTCACTTTAACTCGCTTTCAAACGGATGTTCTTTGGCTACCCAGAGGCTACTTGGTCAAAAAGCGGAAGTCGTGAGCTGCTTGAGCCATATGTAAAAGAATCGTTTCTGGCCACTCCCAAGTGAATGGCGATCAGAGAACTTTACTCACATATATATTTTATAGTCTCCGGCGTTTACTTTTACGTGTTATAAACTGCATGACAAACTTTATATGCAGTATATAATAAGTATAAACAATTACAAATATTATATTTGTAGCAAATTCTGCCACAATACTTACTACTCTCATTTGTCCAACTTTTCGATAGCCGACATAGGCAAATATTTTGGATAAAACTTCGACGGGCATATCAAGTAACTGCACTGTAACTGTATTCTCATTTGTGGCAGCGGTGGCGGTTGTGTCATTCTCCTTAACCAACTGTTGTTGATTTTGTTGAATGCTCTGATGATGACCACATTGACGTGTAGGCATTGCTGGTGCTGCAATCATACCACGTTGAGTTTGTGTGGACATTGTGTTGAGTCGGGCGGAATCTGAAGTGGCAGAATTTTGATTGAGTGAGCCGCTGCCACAATTTGTGGCCATTTGACGCGTCGATACCATATCGCCAATATAAAAAAAGGTATAGTTGTATACGCCTAAATATCCACTTTACATGTGTAGTTAAATTTTTAAACAGGAATATTTGCTGACTTCAAATGTCGCAAGAAACTGTAAAAGACAGAACAGTTATTAATTTGTAACTCCCGTATATATTCGGTGGGTATAAATATTATTGGCTATTAAAATTTTAATTTAGTTATAGTATTTGATGCGTACTTACCTTATGTTAGCATTAATTTCATGAAGTGTAGATAATGATATATGATCAAACTTTTGGTTTTGGGTGATATTGTTACTTTTGTTGCTATTATGATTACAGTTGCATTTACTGCCGCTGCAATTGAAATTGACGACCAAATTATGCTGCTGCTTGCTGTTGTTGTTTTAGCTGCTGCTTGGCTCAGCAATTTTTCATGTGATCACTTCCACTTCACCAGCATTGCGTGCGCTTTTGGAGCCTCCGTCTCCACTAAGTTCTCACTTTATTTAGTACTCGTATCGCTCTAACAATCTAGTTATATGTGGTTATATGTATATGTATGTACATTAATATAAAGATAGTAGTAAGATGTGTGTATGTTACACATATGTATATGACATTCATTTACAAACGTACTATAAACATGTATTCATACACAATTTTGTATACATAGACATACATAATTTGAGGTATATACATAATTTATAATTTACGTGCCTCTAACAAATGCATTACATACATAATAGTAAATATCTTAGAAATATAAGTATATAGAATGTATATAAGAACTTACATACATATGTGCCTACATACATATATAGTATGATTGTGTATTATTAAATACTTGAGGTAAGAATGTCAATATTTAATATAAAAAAAACCCATACATACTACACACTATATGTCTTAACACATTAGCTCATAATATTCTGTTAATTTGCAAATTGCATAGTAGAATTAGTAAAACAAATCATTGATAGTCAATACATAAAAATATATGATATGAATGGTAAAGCTGGACAACTGACGACTGATGACAGAACGAAGCAAAACTATGAAGGTCTATGGAAAGCACTTTTTTTCTGGTTTTGTATATGTTTCAGCATAAGCAACAAATATAAAAGAGCACACACATACACATATAGCTTTTTATATCCGTGATTAAGTACTTTACAATTTCCGCCATGCTAGAATATCTATGTATATTTTTATTGCTTTTGTCTTACGATCTGGTTATGATAACATAGCTTTATAAAAATAACTTATATTTCCCTTTTATCAGAAATTTAAGAACTATCTTTCTAAAATACCTCTTACTTTCAAGAATTGTGAGTTCCTATTCCAAATGATTGTGACTGTTTCGATATGTTCACAATACTTTCCTTAGCTGCTTCGGCGAGCTATTCTACGTCGTTTACACAGCTCTGCTCTGTTGAAGTCTATTGAACCCCTCATCAAGACTTCTCTTGTAAAATAAAATCATTACCCCCCTTAAACTATACAACCGAAAACGAATAAAAAAATGAAGACCACAAAAATAACCACCGATAAAACTTAAATAAAAGCAATGCAGCAATGATAACGAAACAGAAACAATAAATCTTATAAAAATGAAGAAAACAACGAAAGTGGATGGTGATGCCAGTTTATTATAATTTAGGTTGCTGTTGATAAACCGCCATTCAATTATATACAGGTTGTGTAACTTTGAAACGAGCTTCCTCAACGAGAAAGACTCCTCATTAATTTTAAATTTCGATAATTTTGTTTAATTTACAGCCTGTTCGTATTCAGTTATCACTCAAACATTGTATTTACACTGATTTAAATCTTTGAAAACATATTTTTTTTTAATCAAAGAACTAAACAAAAGTCTGATCTCGAAATTATTGACAGAACACTTTGGACAAATCGTTATTTTTGGTAATGATAAAAATGTATAACTTAATTAAAGCGTTAAATTTTTCATTGCCATAACTTTTCAATTGCCATAAAATTACAACAAATCTGTCCAACAACAAAGCTACCGAGTAAAATAATATACAATGGAGAATATGGATGTTTGAAAACAAAATGAAATTAAAAAGTAATTTCCATTTAAAAGCAGTTAACTATGCTTTACTTATCCAAACCTACTACCCAGTACAGCGACTGCTACAGGTTCAATATAAAAATCTATTATTTTTTAAATTTCCCCTTCAGAAACCTTTTATTACTGGTGCGACAAATATTGAACACGCAGCATTCACTCAATATGGATTACGGTCCAAAATTTACACATATACAATGTGTGACAGGCGCCTATGGCAACACCCTTTGCATGAAAGACGCTTTTACTCTACTCTTTATTATCTTTCAGCACTTTACTTTCCTTATGTTTTCTTCTTCCTGGTTAATTTTTCTTTACTTTATCCTTATACTTTTCGTTTTTTCAAATACCTATGTATGTATATATTAAAATTTTAATTCCTACAAAAATTTGAGTTTTCGTTGTCAATCAGTCGTTACTTATATATAAATATATAAAGAGATTCCTTTTATTTACACTGCACCATTAATTTTAAGTTAATAAACCTCTTTTAACATAAAAGTTAACGTACCATTCAATTTTACAAATATTTAACCCGCAATGTTCATTTTTATACACTTCTATATTACACTTTTAATGTCATTCTCACTTTTATCTTGGTTAATTATTTTAGCTAAGTAATTAATTATATCTAGACGGAATCAAAGAAGCCAAACCGAGGTCGAAAATGAAATAAATCAAGAGCAACAGCAAATCGAAAGCTGACCAAAATTAAAAATAGTAGTTTGCACAGGGTTTCCTGTTAACGCAAAGTGAACAATTTTCAAACTTAAATTTACATGAAATCAATTATAAAGCAATCTAATACTTACATTGTAAGGAGTTGGTAAGTTCTAGACAAAAGCTCTGAGTACACAATTACTTTATAATAATTGAGAACTTTTTATAAATCAGGTTTTATTTGAATGGTTAGACATTTTAAAACAACCCTGTTATTTACGCACTATTCACTCTTTTTAAAATGCTGATTTGTTTACGAATCTATTAAAAAGCATAACGCCAAAAAGTGAAAGGTGTTACCAAGTACATAAAAATTCATTCCACTTTCAGGCCCGAATTCAAGCATTGTTCCTTACAGTAATTTTAACACAGCCTATATCCATTCTTAATATATAAATTAACTATTTTATATCCCCAATCCGAACCTGTTTTCAGATTAATACAAAGTAATGAAGTGGTGAAAAAACACAGCTTCAAATGGATTTTCTTTACCTCCACATATTGGTTTCTTTAATTGTGCCTTCTAATTAGATATTGACATAATTAAGTTAATCATTGTTTTAAGTAAGAAGATAACACACTTATGTATAAACCCTTTCTTTTAATTATTAGTCGACATCACTTTTGTATACTTTAATTTGTCAATAAATAAATAAAAAAGAATTTTAGAACAATTCTTATTGCTTATTATGTATCTCTATAATTTTCTGTAAATCTTCGAAAAACAGATTCATTAATATATTTATAAGTTTATAATAGTTATAACAAAATATATACGTTCACGTGTACATACATTTTAAATTACTAATTTGATTATGTAATGTTTAGAAATGTATTTCAAATAAGCGCTCACAGAAGTAATGCAAAGAATAACGGTCAAGTTCCTCCTTCGGATAACACGCCTGGGTAATAAGCATTTGGTCTTCATAATTTTCCGTCAACTGTTAAATAATTAGAAAGAAAATCGTTTATTGAACTATCATCATATCTTAAATATACTAGCATATAGAAAGCCCGACCCACAACCCTTATTTAAAATTCTTCCATAATTTTATTCACTGTATCAGATCTTTTGCGCTTGTTAGTAATTATATATATAAACACCTTTTTGACGTCAGCGTTTGAATCGTACGTAAAACACTGCACCTTTAAGCGTGATCCTGTTTCACCTTTATCGCGTAAGAGATTATAAAGTTCTACCAAACTCAACTCTTTATTTAGCCATTCCATAGGAATACCCAGCACTCGCAGATTTTTACAGGCACCAATAAGTTCATACATATTTAAATCCATATAATCTTCAAAATTCTCAAAACCGTTGTCAAATATTGGTAAAATATTTTTTATATTTATCAGCAGCAATTCTTCTAAGTTTGTTAAGCTCTTCGCTAAAACGTTCTCATCGAATTGACTCACATAGCGATCCTTCATTATCCATTTTCTTAAATTTGGCATTTTTAATAAAATTTGCATAGGAAAATAACTTATAAAACTATCGCTAATCAGTGTATGTATTCTCGAACCAAATATTTCAATGATCTTGTTATAGACAGGCTCGTAATCGCGATCGTTAGAATGTATAAAACAGCCAATTAACTTAAGATTTCTTAATTCAGGTAGCTTATTGGCTATAATATTTAGCAGCTCGGCATTTGTGGAAAACTCCTCTAAGGTTTGACATTGAATAATGCTATGAATATCATTAAAATTGTTACACAGCTCAAGGGGTTCATCTTTTGTGTAACCAAAACTAAACTTGCGTAGTTTTAAATTTGTAAAAATAGACTGTAAACTGAAATCCCCGTATATAAATCGTAGTCTAATTTTAATTCAGTTAAAAAATTCATTTTTGCAATGACAGTCATATTTATATTGGCGACTAAGTTTATTTTATGCAAATTTGGAAATACTTTAGGAAGTACATCTAATGCATTTGTCTCTACAATCTCAGCATCAGCTCTTAGTGTATGTGTATTAGGAAATACAAAGCTTCGCAAAATATCCATATCATCCGTTTGCAAGCAACCTAAATTCAAGTCTTCAATGTAATCATGCAAATGATATATCATCCACAGAAATGCTTTCTGATTTTGACAATTCGTGTCATATTTGCTCCATTTTTTGTATTTATGATGCCAATAAATATTTACCAGGTTATTTAGACGCATACACACACGTTTTAATTGCAATTGATCATTTTGATTCAGTAATGTTATAATGTATAGAATACAATCATCGTTCAAATTCAGCATTTTGCAGTGGATATGAACAATAACATTTTAATTATAGTTACCACTGAGCGATTTATCATTTACAATTCGGTGACATAAGTACAAACAGAAGCTACGATTTCCAATTGCCGTCGGTGGTCATCTGTTACACAAAATTGAATTACTAACTAAACAAACATAAGTAATAAAAGTACTTACTTAATTATACGCGTAACTAACCGCTGTCATAAGATTACCAACTCATTGGTTTTGAAACCATTTATTGGCAAATCGCTTGTTAGCAGAATTTTTATTCAAAATTGCTGAAATATAAACAAAATGTAAATTTTTTGTTTTGGTTCACTTTAAGTTGTTAGTGATTACACATACATTAAAAGTATCGAACATAAATTACTCAATTTATCGCTGTAATTTCTCGATTTTGTTAAGCAATCAGCTGTTTTCAACGGATTTACCGATTTAAAAATACGCGAAAGTAGTGTTGCCACTATTCTTACAATAGCTTTGGGTGTAGGTAGAGACATGGAAATTTACAATTTTCAATACATATTTTTTGTCAGTGAATTATTTTATTTTAAAAACATAGCATTAAAAATATAGGGTGGGCCATATAAAATTTTAAATTTCGAAGATAGGGCGTACTGTAGAATAGTGAATAGCGACCCATTTCATACATTTTACATCGTCATTAAGGTGTAGAATGGAAGCTTAAACAGAATAATAAATGAATAATGCGATTAATAATTGGTATTGTTTACAAATAATTAGCTTTATTTACCTTTGCATTCCATGTTGTTCCAGTATCACTTGTGATGCATACGATTCAGTGGATTGCAAAATTTAACTGTACGATTATCGTCCCCAGCACGACAAACCACAAATGTATATGCAAGTATTTGAATGCCATTTTAAGCATTACTTTGCTATTTCTCTTTTTTTTTTTTGCAATTCAAATGTGTTGCGTAGATATTACAATTTTCTATTGCGTAATCTTTGTGGGGTCACAAGTTTTCAAATAAAAACACAAAACAAATTTATTTAAGCTTTAACTTTAAAAATATATTTTTTACATTATCACCATTATTATATTACTAGAGAATAATTGTTACAATTTAAATCAACGCTTAAGCTTTTTATTATTAGAATTCATCGATTTAATTTGTTGCACTAACCAATGAACACCATCTTCTAGGCCTTCGCCTGTCACTGCATTGCTTGGTGTTATATGCCAAGGCTTATCCACAATATTGTGCAAGCCCAATGCTAATTAAATAAAACAATAATAATAAAAATTAAAAAAAAAGTATATATCGTTAAGATCTGCACATATTAATTAACTTTTATATTTAGTTACCAGCTGCTATTTTCACACTGGACAAAGAATCTTCGCAGTCCACTTTATTATTATATAAAAGTATGGGTATACTTCTATTTACTAGATCGGGATGTTGTAGAAGCGTGTCTAGTTCGTCTCGCACCACAACTACGAATAATAGAGTATAAAATATAATTATTAAGGTAAGCGTTGATTTTCTAATAACTGTAACGATTTTACTGTTAATAAACTTTTGTTAATTTGGCTTATCATACGATGGAACATGGCGCAATGTGAATTTTGAAAAATAAAATCGTTACTGTCTCGCTGAATTTAAGATAAGATCAAAAACGAGCAATATTCAAAACGAAAAATTATTAAAATTACTGTTTTGACCAAAAATTATTAAAATTGTATATATATATATATATATATATATATTATTTTTACTGTGATTTTCATGCCACCTACCCAATCTCATGCGATCACTTGAGTCAATAACGTATATAATACCATGACAATTTTTAAAATGATGCTCCCATAGACTTCTATAACGCCATGCACCAGATGTATCTACCATTGTAAATAAAACGCCTTCACCTTTTTCAAAATAAACAATTAGCAGTCTGGAATTTACCATAAGCTTTTAAATAATTTACTTCTTATTTGTTCTAATGAAAATCCCACAGTTGGAACTGTAATTGCAGCTTGCTCATGTGGCGACTTAAAGTGGTTTATTATTGTCGATTTGCCACTATTGTTTAAGCCAATGACAAGAATTGTAACTTTCTCAGATTTATTTTTAAAAAATGTCGAAATCTTTTTAAACATTCCCATTTTTAAACTTTTTATTTGGGTTTTTAGTTTTAATTATTATTATTTTTTTTTGTTAGGGCATTTACTTATACTTTTGAGTGATTATGGAAAAACAAATTTCGTTACCATGGCAATTATGACATAATATGAGCTCGCGAATATTGCCAGAAATATCTCAAACAATAATTAAATATTTCGATATTTATTTATAATTTTCATACTTCACATAAATTACAGAGATTTAATATCTTAAATGTATTTAAAGCAAAATTTTTGTTTGGTCTACATGCATCATACCTATAAAATGTATTGTTTTATGAATCATTTGTTAACATTCAAAATTATATAATTTAAAACATGGAAAATGTATTGTAAGCATACTGCTGCTATTAAATATGTTCTAAAATAATTAAATAAATAAACTGATGTAATTAAAGAAGCTCTTTGTAATTATTCTATGAAAAATGTTTAAAATTTCTCTAAACCTATCAGAAATAAATTGTGTTGCCATATGTATTTTCTAAATTGTCATATACATATATCAATAGGTGGCAGGCCACTCATATGCTATTGACGTCGTTGCGACGAATACCTGAATTTAAAGATGGCGACCATCTTTTCGCTCGTGTGAGTGCCATTCGTACGTATATCTACAAAATTTGGGAAGATCCTGCAGACTGCAGTAATTTTAAAGTGAAGTAAAATAGTTTTTTTTGCAGATTAAATTAATTAATATAGTAATTGAAAATACCAGAAAGGTGTGTATCGCGAATTTTGTTAAGAATACGATTGATGTGGTGTTGATAATACAAAAAACTGTATAAAGAAAAGTGCATAAAAATTTTGTGTGGCTAAGGTGTGGAAGTTGGTAAATTTTCATTCGGGACGTTCGCTAATGACCCGTGGCATATATTTCATATTAGAAGTGTTCGCGTGTGAAAATCAATCTATAATTTTCGTATTGTCATATTTATTTCCTGGGCAATTGTTATAAAAATAAAACCCATTTAAGAACGGGCACAATCGAGAGAAAAAACCTGCAGATACATCATATGTATAAGTAAAAGAGGAAGAAGATATCGCGTCGAAGTTCGTGTGACGTCGACTTCAATGCTTCTGAGTCGGCCTTGATACTGCAGCGGTGTGTTGATGTATCCGATCTGTACGAAGCATCAGAGTCTTATGTTAAAAGAGAAATCCACAAATTTTATAATATTTGTAGTGACTGATTTCAAGTATAGGTATAGTATATATTCAAGTCCTCTATTGAAAATCTTATAAATTAAAATTTTGGAAATTTGGAATACGAAATATAAAATAAAATTATGTAAATGGTAAATGAAGGAGGAAGGGCGTAATAAAAATAATCGATAATATGAGGGCAGCCCACTTCTATTATCAATAATTTTAATACGAAAATTAGAGAACCATAATCATATCATAGGCTTTATACAATATACTAATTATGAATGAGTTCTGATATGTTGACGTTTGCAAACCAACTACTCACTTCAGCTTATTATTTTTGCAAAAATTTTACTGCTTATGAAAGGTCTTTTAAATTACTTAGAAATCTTTCTAGTTTACAAAAATTAATAAAAGCCTAGATTGAGTGGAGATTTGGCTTTAATGCCAATATTAGGATATATATGTATGTATGTAAGGCGTGTAAACACGAATACACATTTTACCTTAACGTACTTGGTGAAAAAGTAGGGAAACTTATTAACTAGGTTTCTTTGTCTTAACATAAAAAGAAATGGAAACGCAAGCAAATCAAAACGGTAAAAAAGAAAGGTCAAATTGTTATTGGAAAACTAGTTTAATGTTGATACCTAAAACAGGGGTGTATAACAAGCATACAAAGAGAATCGCACACAGTAAAGTTTATATTTGTTTTAATTATTGACTACATAATTGCTTAAAGTAGAACATGAAATGAATACAATAAATATATAAATAGTTTCATTGAATTTATTAAGTTGAACTGAAAATATTTATGGATTTGTAAAACTTATAAAAAATATACATATATTTCAACTGTTTATACCATATTAAAATTAGTTAATTAAATTTTTTCCGTTTGTGTTTTCTAATTTCTTTCATTTTTAATATATTAAGATATCTGGGATGAGTCATTTAATTTTGGTAAATAATATTGAACAAATTGTGGTTATTTTTTTGGAGAATCTAATATCATGCAATAGAGGAATATGTAAGATTCGTTCTCGTAAAAATGTGCGCAAAATAACACTGTTGGATCGCATTGTATCGTGTAAAATGGCAAATTTTCAACGTTCTTCCTTTTGTTTTTATTTATTAATGGAAGTACATAACTTGCTTTTGACTGGTGATAAATGTTCACTAAGAGAACTTTTTTACAAAGATCCGGCCAATAATTGCAAAACTATCAATATTTGTAACAGTTTAAAAGATGTCTGCGTACTTCTACGTGCAACACCATGGAATTTGGGCATCTTCGCGTCTGGAAAGGGGTTAATTGCAGGTTTTATTTAATAATTAGATAGAAAATTAAATGTTTTTTGTTATATTAATTTCTTGTTTTTATAGGTTCAATACGTATGCTTATGATAAATGGTGACATGATCGACTGTTACACACAAAATGGTGCTGTTTTACTACCTCAAGATCATAATGCTATCAATCATTTGGAAACAAGTGCATCATTTGTACTAATTGTCGAAAAAGATACCATATTTTCTAAATTAATTTCACAGAAAATATTTGAAACTATTGGAAAAGATATAATTTTGATTACTGGAAAAGGTTACCCCGATTTATGTACGCGTTACATTGTACATCGCCTTTCATTTGAGCATAAGCTTCCAATCTATGCACTTTGTGATGCCGATCCATTTGGTATCGAAATTTTATTAATCTATCAATTTGGATCGCGTAAAATGCCGTATGACATTTCAAAAAATTTAATTTGCCCAAAAATGCAATGGTTAGGTATTCATCCAAGTGAACTGAACATGTTTAATTTTTCAAGTGCGTCACTAAACAAGTACGATAATCGTAAACTTGAAAATATATTGCGTTATAATTATTTAAAACCTGCCATACGTGCAGAATTGCAAATAATGCGACTTTTACAAAGGAAAGTCCATATCGATGAATTACATTGTATTGCACAAAAATTTCTCATTAATGATTACTTACCGAATAAGATAAAACGTAATCTTGCCATTTGAGTGAATATCAAATAAGTACTAATTTCATACCAACAGTATAATATTGAAAGTAAATCAATAAATATTTGATTTTATTATCTTCCATGTATAAATTTTATTGAAATCTTTAAAGCTGCAGTGGGTCACCAGTACAAAAAATATAGTTTTGAGGAAAACTCATTTTACGGGAACGTAACAGATCGCCCGATAACCCTTTGCTAATTATCGCATAACTCGAAAATTATTTGCCAGATTTACTTCGAATTTCCACCATTGAATATCTCTTAGATTTGATGTCTTAAGAAATTACAAGAAAAAAATCATTTCAGAAATTTGACTACCCCTAACCCCTTAAGGTAGGCTTTGATTGTGGTGTGCATTATGCTTTGAGTTCTAATTTGATTTAAAATATTATTATGTATTTGTTTTACAAATATAATTCCTTTAAAATAAATGAACTTTAGATATGTGAATTTTATAACCCTTAAATCGATTGTTGAGTTCGACTAATCCTGAATACAACAGCAAATAAACATAATATTACTCTGGAAAATTCTCCTCCACAACGCGAATACAACTCGGTTTACAAAATGTACAGTTTCACCAAATCGTTGTATTTAAAAACACCTTAGCCACAATTGAAAAACATTTTACCTCCGCGAAAGCAAATCTGTAACAAATTTTCAAAGTGTATTTTAAAATTACTGTTTCTCAAACATTTAATTTTTCATATCTTTTCCAGATGGTCGTTAAATTTATCTAGTAATATTGCAGCTAAGGCTTGGTGAACATCTATATGTAAAATTACACATTTTTGGTGTTCACTGATGCCAAAAACTAAACAAAGTATAAAGACTGTTGGTACAGCGTGAGAAGAGCTTTGGCAGCGATATAAAGAGCATATTGGTGGCGACGAATACACACATCTATACTATACACTTACAAGACGGAAAAGGCAACCGTTTAAGCAAAATTTTATCCACATTTTTGTCTTGTATTAGTTTAAGCTTAAGTTGGCGTTGTTTGAAATAAAATGTCTGCTACAATGCGAGCAACATTACAAACAGTTCCTGAATCCCTACCAACCGAACATGTGTCCTCCACAACGGATGCGGCTGCGGTACCGTCAAACACCCCAACGACAAATTCTTTAACGGCCACTACCTTAAACACTTCGCAACAGCAGCAGCAGCAGCAGCAACAACAACAATACAATAATAGTACCATCAATAGTTCAGTGCATTCAGTCAAGGATCAACAACATGACTCGGCAAATGCCAACATTATTGCACTGCCACAAACTACAACAAGTAGTGTTGTTGTTGCCACAACAACAGCAACTACACCAATTGTTGCGAGTAATGTTCCAATAAATACGACCGTGAATACAACATCCCAATCGCAACAACAACAACAACAGCAACAAACACAACAACCGCAGCAGCAGCAACAGCAACCACAACAACAACACAGTCATCAACATCAACATCAGCATCACCATCATCTAGTGAATAATGCGACAGCAACAGATAGTGGTGGACGATTACCACCAAATAATACGTCTACAAATGCGGCGGTTATAAATCACCACCAACATCACACTTCTGGCATAACAAGTGTTGGAGGTGGTGGTGGTGGTGGCGGTGGTGGCGTAGGTGTTGCACCGCTGCCTGTTGTAAACAAAAACATTTTGGCTTCACACTCGAATTCGGCGTCGATGAAACAGCGAACCTCTTCAGCTAAGGTAAGTGGCCTTTCAATTTTAATTATACACATACATACACATGTTTGTAAACATTCTATCTGTTACCAGTTACATACATATAACGACATACTACATACCACGTAGATGTTGCTTAGATTTCATTGTGAAACTTTTTTCAAAAATTCAGTAATAATAATGATTTTACAACTCATACAATTAAGCATCATACCCCAAAATAGTTGCGTACACAATTCGATAATTCCTTCAGTACTTGCCGTTGCTATGTAAATATGTACATATCTGCATATGTATGTATATATATATGTGTGTATGTAAATGCATACATATGTATAACCGCTATTTGTTAATAATTATGTATATTTTTTTTTAAAGAAATTAAAGCTTTTTATTCAATAACTCGGAAATTAATCTAAAAATAACTGACAAATATGTTTTAATATTAATAAAAATAAAAAATTATTAAAAAAAAAGTAATAGAAAAATAAAATAAAATGTATGTATGTTAAAAAAAAAAAAATAAAAATATTTATTTACGCAAAACTATTTTTAATTAAAACATTTTATTCAATAATTCCGAAATGAATCTAAAAATAATTAACTAATATTATGTAATATTAATAAAAATATAAAAAATAAAAATTATTGAAAAAAGTATTAGAATAATAATAATATTTACAAAAAAATAATAAGGATGTAAAAACAAACTAATACAAATACTTAATAATCAAAAAGTTCATTTCGGTAGTAAAATATTAAAAAAAAACGAGAAAAGTATTTAAAAAAATATAAAATAAAAAAAAATATAAAATAAAAAAAAATATAAAATAAAAAAATATTTTATACAAAAAATAAAAAGGTGAATAAGAAATATATTTAATAAAAATTTAACTTCGTTAGTAAAAATTATAAAAAAAGTATTAAAAAAATAATAGAAAATATTAACCCTTAACAACCCACAAGTGTCTGGCGGACACACTTTTAACTTTGTTTTCATATAAAAGCTAAAGTATTTATTTTCGGCCAAAAGTAATTTTATCTATTTTATCCGCAAGGTTTTGAGAACCGAAACGTCTAATTAAAGCAGGTTTCACATGAATAGTTTAAAATTGATAAACAGTATACCAAAATTGTAGCATATCAACCCACATGTGTCTAATGGACACAGTAAGATTTCGAATGATTTGAGAATGAAGGAGGGTTCTTCATGCATATCTATTTTCCACCATATGGCAGCTTGGAGGCAAATACAACTCTGATTTGAATTTGAAAGATAATCGGAGCAATAATAAATAGAACCAAAGCAAACCGACGGAAAACCAACGAATAGCGAATAAGATAAAAGAAATGGGGTTTCCCCTTTTTAGATTTATTTTTCACAAACAAAATAATAGCTCAATTATCGATAGCAACAAAAAAAATGTATTGCAAACTTTGATTCTAAATTCTGGGAATTTTAATAACTGAAGGTTTTAATTTGTGAGCGCTAACTGCAGTGCATTTTATTACTAGTTGGTTTCGTGCGTTGATTTGATACATTCTTGTCTAAGTAATGGCTAAGAAACTTACATCGGGCGAAATTCAACTTGCTCTTGAAGAAAATCTTACAATTGATGAGCAGCTCGTACCTTTTCGAGGACGAGTTTCATTCAAACAATATCTGCCCAGTAAACCTGACAAATATGGAATGAAAATTTGGTGGATTTGCGACAGTAAAACTAGTTACCCTCTATTTGGCATACCATACCTGGGAAAGGAAGGACAAAATAGGGCGGACAATTTGGCGTTCAACGTAGTCAATCAGCTATGTGAATCATACTTCCGAACTAACAGAAACGTTACTTTTGATAATTATTTTACAAGCCTGAATGCTGCAACATCTTGGGTCAAAATGGTTACACAGTAGTTGGAACATTAAGAAAAAATAAGCGTAGTATACCTCCAGCTTTTCAACCCAATAGAAGCCGTGACGTCGAATCTAATCTGTTTGGTTTCTCTAAAAATATGACATTGGTATCTTACGTACCGAAAAAGAACCGTGCTGTTATTCTCTTGTCTACGATGCATCATAGTAAACAAATAGATTCGCGTAATAAAAACAAATCTGAAATAAATTTGTACTACAATTCCACCAAGGGAGGTGTTGATACACTTGACCAGATGGTTCATGAATATACAGTTCGTCGTAAAACAAACAGATGGCCGGTTGCCTTTTTTCAAGATGTTATAGATGTTGTTGGCATCGCATCGCTTATTACATGGAAAAATTTATACCCTAATTGGAACGAGCAGAAAAAGAATATTCAAAGGAAACTTTTTTTACGAGAAATCGTAACTGAATTAGTGACCTCTCAGATACGGAGACGACACAAGAAAGAATTGTCAAGTTTAGCAGCCATTAAAAACGTGGTACGATCAGATCAAGGATCATCATCTAAGCAATCATTTGAACCTGTCGCAAAGTGAAAGAAGCGATGTCACATTTGCCCTTTGAAAATATCCAGAACTTCTAAACAGTGCTGTGATAATTGTAATCTGAACGTCTGTTCTGAACATTCTATAAAAACAATTCTTTGTAATATGTGTAAAGAAATTAATATGTAATGGAATAAAATATAACAACATAAAAGTTAATAAAGTTAAGTGCATTTTACTGTTTAATAAATGTCTTTGTATTCTTTCAAATGCCTTAGAATTAAATAGTGTGTCCGCTGGACACTACTGGTCAGATACGTTACAAAGGCATACTGGGTTGTTAAGGGTTAAATCAAATATATAAAAAAATATAAAAAATACTTAAAAAGGTAATACAAACATTTTATACTAATAATAATATTTAAAAATATAAAAATCATGGTAAGAAAATAATAGTAATAAACTGCATTTCATTAGTGTAAATGCTATTTTTGAATTTATTATGTTTGTCAGCGGTCTACAGATACATTTATGTATGTATTTACATATCCACATACATGGTTACATACATATGTATGTATGTTGGAACTATGAGTTTTTTCTGTAAAAAATGTGTTGGTTTAGTAGTGTCAGTTGCATTTACCATATTTATTCTTACAAATTCGATGTTTTACTATACATAGTTGTACTGTGCGCTTCCAAATGTAATTTCTTGAAAGTGATTCGCCAAAATGGGTAAGGGTTAAAAAAAAAGTGTTCCATTACAATAGTGTGCGCCCCACCTACCTGTTCATAGAAAAGAATTGTATTTTAAAACTCATAAACATGCTTATAAAAATGTGTCTGTATGTAAAAGTTTGTTTGAGATGTGCTTACGATTATCAGGTGATTGGGTATTCATGACGAATTATTTAATAAAAAAATAGCGCATATCCAGATTTTGATAAGATATTTACTAAGCAGCTGTACCTACGATTAAATAAATGCAATGACAAAAGAAACCCACGCAAATCACGTTGGGTGAGTGAACTTTGCATGTAATATAAAACAAAAGTACTTCCTAGTCCTACATATTTAAAGCGTAGACCGTAGATCATGCGTTGAAAATAAAACGCAACTTAATGAAAATGAGATTAAGTGATGATTAAGAATGTGTTTCATTTTTCTACATTCATAATCTTATTTGTATATGTATGTATGTACGTAGCTCGATAAAAATCGTAAAATCTACGGATAACAGTTTCACTTTAAGCATCGTCTATGAAAAATGAAAAAAAAAGAATACTTACAAAAACAATTTGTCAAAACTTTAGAAGTATCTAAAACTTAAAAAGGTTTACATTTCTTATTTTAAAAATGAAAAATTTTGAAGCTAACGAAATCAAAATGCCCGTTTTGCTTCAAAAGTGCGTATAACATATTGATTTCATGTAATAACACTGAAACTCGTTTTAAATCTATCTTAAAAACTCATCTTTCGAATATGTTGCTTTGCAGAATAAGTCAGCTTTAGGATACATAAACTAACTGTACCGAAACATATCTATCTGATGTCCTATGTCTGTTATTGTTGTTGTAATAGTGGCATATTCCATACCTGTAATAATTTGGTTAATGCGACCGATTTGGCAGTACTTGGCCGGATAAAAAACCCGTGTCCATACCGGCTAGCTACGTCCGTTTGTTGCGGGAATGGTTTCCATGCCTGTCTTTAAGCTAAGTTGCTAAACTCTATACTATTTTTATTGTTATTTGCTTATTATTTCTTTCTTTTAAGTTTATAACACTCAAAAGAAAACGTCGGAGGTTACCCTATAAAGTATACATATGTATATATAAATGATCAGTGTGACGTGCTGAGTCGATTCAGCCATATTCGTCTGAAAATATACTCCGCTAATCCCCTAAGTTGTTGAGACATCGATCTGATATTTCGCGTATGCCTATTTCTCCACAATTGTCGGAACCATCAATATCGGACCAATATAGCATACAGCTAGCATTGTTGTTGTCGGATAAAACTCCGGGTTCTTTCCGATTACGTGAACTAGACTGTTGCGGCAACGGTATAGCTGCCATACGAACTGACCGATTAAAAATAAGTTCTTGTGTGGATAATTTTAATTTTGGCAATATATCTAAAACAATGCTACAATGTCCGAAGATAGTGTTCAGACTGGACCATTATTGCACATAGCTACCATACAAACTGACCAAACAAAATCAAGATGAAGATTTCAAACCTTTTACCTTACCATTCACTGCTTTCACTTACATTTCTGACATTTCTCCTGATTAAGTTAGACCACATACGCAATTCTATGCATATACCAAATTTGCGTACATTTTGGATGTTCCGGAAAAGTTCCAACGTCATTCGACCGTTGTTTGTGTCATGGCGCCAGTATTATAAAAATTTCTTTAGTCAACACTTCATAATACTAGAAATATGTATATACATCTGTACATATTTTTTTAGATGCTTACATGATATTAAAATGTAGTGTATGTATGCATATACTATATCACAATGTTTTAAATTATATTAAATAACATGACAATATTAAATTATCCTAATATGTCATAAGAAGGGCATGTAAATTGTTGAATAAGTTGTACTTGTATGTATCTTTGTGTATGCGAAACAGATTTACAGCCACGAGAAACATCTTCAGAAATTTATTCTACAAATATACATATGTACATATATATGCATATGTGGATACGTTGTCAGATAATAAAAGCGAGATAAGATAAAGAAAGGTAGAGAGCGCACTTCAAAGCAATTGTCACGAGCATATACACTTACATGTCCATATGTATGCAGATAGTGGCGAAAAGAACAAAAAACAAATATACACAAAGGGTTGGATTACATTAAATGACGCAAATTAGTACATATATGGCTTTGTGATCACTTGGGGTAATTTAGTTTCTGAAGCATCCTAAGTTTGCTTAATAAACTAATTGTATTACAAATTGTCACAGCATAATTAATACATTGCATTCAAAAAATTGAAAATATTTAAATTGGAGTCTTCAAATTACTTGTAATTTTGAAGCCTTTTCGAAGCCTTCATGATTATCGTCAACAGTTTAAAGTTGTTGTAAAGTTGCCAAATAAAATATATAATAGTTATTATTATTTTATAGTTTATATTTTCAATATTTTTTTTATGTTCGGCATGGAATTTGTAATACCCAGAAGGAAACTTCAGCGACCCCAGGATCCAAATATAAATGACGTGCTGAGTGGATATAACTCTGGCCGTCTGTTTACTAGCGAACTAATTCCTCAGTGTTTGAGGTATCTAAATTGGTCTTAACACTCTCCCCCACTAAGTACACAGCGACCATATTCACAAGGAGTAAAGACTTGACCTTAATATTGAATTCGATGGCGTTAATATTCCGACTGTCAATAATCATAAAATTCTGTGCTTCTTCACACCTCATATAACCGTGTTTATTGCCCAAGTACAGAACTGCTACAAAATCCTGAAGTTGGTAGCCGGCAGCACAGGGGGGAAACGACAAAAAACCTTTCTGACAACTTACAAGGCAATCGACCGGACCGTCCCTACGCCGCACCAATATGATCACCTGGATCGCGTGAAACGCAGACTAGGAGTCTGTAAACTGGTCAGAATACTGCACTCCGAACTACGACAGGATGTCTCTTGATGTCTCCTATCGAACACCTGCATAGTGAGGCTCGTATGCTCGCAGTTAAGGAGCATAATGAACTCTGGGATGACTGCAGGAATGATTTCTGCAAAAACGCCCGAACAGGAACTGCTTGGAGCGTAACCGCCTCCTAGCAGCATCAAGAGGTCATTCCTCAACGACATCAGACAATATGCCGACCAGACTTCGGACGCAACTCATTCCGACAAGCACTGACCGCCATTCACCATGGAGCCATCAACATATTGACCGACTCCCTCCCATCCATTGCAGATGAAAAGCTCGAGTGGCCGCGAGAAACGAGAGTAACTCTGGCGCAGCTTAATTGTGGATACAGTGGCAGGTTAAACTCCTACTTATCTTGAATAGACCCTGACATATTTAATATACATACATATGTCCAGTGTGCAATTAGTCCCCGTATGACACTGGTTACTACTTTGCATAGCCTGCTAATCCTACTCATCTGACAACCTTCTCCATTTGGTCCCACTCCGTCGAAACAGTATGTTTCCTGGGCCTATCGTTGGATGACGTCTACGACAACCTATCTAATCCTTACCATTTTAACGTGGATTAGGTACCCTTAACCAGCTGTTAAGGGTATACGAGTATAAGTTCGGTGCCGCCAAAAATTAATATTTTTCGTTTTATTTAATAAATCTAACAGTGAAATGCTTATAATCAAGTTGTTATAACTAAGTCGTCTTTTATGCTGTTAAAGTGTATACTAAGCTTTCTTGCAAGCTGAAACTTTTGATATATAGAATCGGGATGCCACAAATTGCCACTATACATACTTATGTATAAACATACAAATGCTTACCTCAGCATGCGTGTATGCGCACTAACAGCTCGGTGCAAGCGTACTTACGCAGCTTTAAAATACTAATTACATAGAAGCTTTCGGAAAAATAAATAATAAAAAGTTAGAGATTGGTAAGTGTGCCACGTGCCCCATTTTGGATACAAAACCCACCCACCTTACCTTAAATGCATTTTTACATACATCTAACTAGTAAATGTGAAGACTTTTTGGGAATTCTCACGATAAAAATAACAAGTCTAGTTGCTCAAATAAAGTTGTTCGATTATGACCGGTTGTAAGTTGCAGGTACATACATACATATGTACATACGTATTTTTATATTTGGATGTATGTATATATATAAATTCAATTGTTCATATATCATACATACATATATTAGTTATTTATTTTTCTATAGGTGTATATATGGACGCTAATATGTTCCCAAGTGTGTGTAGTATCACAGCAGAGCGTTATCACATTTCCTTACCCGTGTATATTTGCTTCTGTTGTCATTTTAACAAAGATAACGACAAAAGATAAATCAAAAGATAAGCTTTTTAGACATTAACATATACGTACATATGTATATGTATATATGTGTGTGTAATAGTGCTTTCAAGCTACATATATAAATACATACTCATATACATATATCGACTTAAGCACAAATCATCTACTCGTACATAGATATTTTAGTATAAATAAGTAGGCATATACTTAGGTTTTCTCATATATGCACATATGCCTTGTATGTAGTATTATTAGCTGGCGTCAGCAATATGTATAAGAAGCAAAGCGTAAGATAATGAAAAGCAAAGTGCTAAGTGCCATATGAAAGGCACTCAGTTGGAAGAGTGAGAGAGGCCAAATCTCTAATGGACACATTGGTTGGATAGTTTAATTGTTGACATAGACCCGACCGATACTCTCTTCAACACCACTGTTGATGTTGTTCTATTTGTTGTTGTTATTGTCGTTGAGAATATGAGCGCCTCAAGTACGCTAAGTGGAAAATTCAACACAACCACGATCGCATAATAATGTTTATTTGGTTACTTACATAAATGCACACCAAGTATACATATATGTACATACTACCTTTACTAGCTCATCTGTCAGTATATACCAGATGGTTGTTTCTAAAATTAAGCGCAAGTTTTTTGCAAATTGAGAGCAGCTTGTCACAGAGGTTATGCGCCAGAGCTTAAACCGCACACATGCAAACAAACACATCGTACGCACCCACAAGTGCCTTCGTGTGCATACATTAGCCAACACTGTTGTGCCTGCATTTTGCAATAAAAGTAAAAATAACGAACTTAGTTGATTTTGAAAAAAAAAAAGTGTGTAGCTTCGACAGACGATTGCAAAAACACACATGCCGCGTGTATGTGTGTGTTTACATTTAAACACATACTTATAAGCTTTCAAACAAGTCCACATGCATGCAGCAATGTCCAGTTGTGTGCACTTACCAAGTTTTGATGGACATAACCCAATAAACTTTCGAGAAAACATGGAAGAATTTTTGAGGAGATTGCAGCATTGCCTTAGATAATAACACATACGTTCCCAAGACAGTGGGGTCTACGTAACCGGAACGGACCCGGATTTTTTATCCTGTCAAGGACTGTCAAATCGGCAGAATTCTGCCTCTACAGCAACAATAAACCATGTCAGATTTTTTTTCAAGCATGATAGCTCTAGGCTATAGTGGTCCGATATTGACAGTTCCAACAAATGATCAACTTTTTGCCGAGGAAACCGATATTGGCGGTTCTGACAAATTAGCAGCTTCTGGGAGAGAAAAGCGATATTGGCGGTGCCGACAAATGAGCAGCTTTTTGGAGAGAAATGAATGGATGCACAATTTCAGATCGATATTTCAAAAACTTAAGGGCTAGTTCATGTATATAAAGACTGGCATAACTAGAAACACCTGACCTCATCATGCTGATCATTTATATCTATAATTTTTTTTTAGGGTCTCCAACGTTTCCTTCTAGGCGTTAGAAACTTTGTGGCAAACTTAATATAGCCTGTTTAGGGTGTAATACGCTCTCCTATTACAAAGATAAGCAAAATGCTAGCTCGCGAAGTACGCAAGCGCGAAATTATTTAAAATTCTAAAACAAAATTTTTAAAATTATAAATTCGAGCTTGACTTTTTTCGGATTAAAATTTTTACCTGATTTTTTGGATTGAAAACTAATTTTTAATTTGTCAATTTATTATTAAAAATTTGAAAATTATTTTTAATTAAGACTCTAGGTGTAACTAAAAATAAGAATAATTTAAATTTTAGTGAAAATGTTTTTTAATGTATTATTTGAAACCCGTGTTGCGATTTTTTTAATTTAAAAAATTATTTTTCAATCTCGTATTTTGAATTATTCTTTAATTAATTTTTTTTTTATTTTGTGTTTAATTTTTTTTAAAATTATTTTTTAGTATTTAAAATTTCTTTTTTTTAATTTTGAATCACATAAATCCCAGTGTTTGGATTTTTTTTATTAATCCCGAGTCTGGGATTATTATTATTTTTTTTTAATGCCGTATTTGGGATTAAATTTATTTTTTAACCCGTAATCGGGATTATTTTTTTTTATTTTTTAATCCCGTATTTCGGATTTTGTAAAACCAATCTATTAATGTAATTAATGTGTTATGCATTGTGTGCAATTTTTATTATTATTTGGTTTCTTAAAAATTTTACTGTCACATTTGACAACATGATAACCATTTATGGCGCATTAATTAGATTACATTTTTAATTTGTATTATTTTTTAATGCAAGTTGTTTACTGGGACATAACATACATAATAGAAAACAAAAAAACAAGTTAAAAATTACTTGATATATACAGATATACTTGTATTGTCTGTTGCTGATGACTTCTGACTTGTGGCTTGTGGCTCATATTTACACTTGTCTCAATCTAAATTAGTTTCCTCATCGAAGTGAGAGCTTTTCAACGCAACGTTCTCTTTTGTACATGTTTGAGAATTGCAAAATCAAAAAAAAAATAAAAAATAAAAAAATGTCGAGAATTAAAAATTTCTATTCAACAACACTACATGTACATGGAGGCTTTGTGTGACTTAACTACCTTCTGTCTGCTTTAGATGAGTATGTGTGAGTGTACATGCATGTGAAGAGCATATGGAAAAGTGTGCGTGCTGGCCCGAGCCAGTGCTAGAGCCGGAGCACAGCCAGTGTACGAGCAGCCAGACAGTGGTATGAGAACAAGTCTAAATTGAATAGACTTCTCAGTATCATGGCGACGTTTAAAGCCTTCGTATTATAATAAAATTTTCGTTGTTGAAGCGTTCAACGGTTCGGTGCTGCGCGTACAATAACTATTTTTTTATAATATTAATAATAAAATATATACATATATATATATTTATACATATGTATGTATGTGTAAATATGTATATACCTGTGTGGTGAATGTACGTGTGATTGTGTGCTAAGCATAGATTATATACATATATTATAAATCGCATAAAAATATGTATGCTCACATATAATATAATAATTTAATCAACAAGTGCTGCTGCCTGACGGTTAGTCCGGTAGCTGGAAATGTGTAAAATTTTATAACCAAATTCTCTACACAATTCACATTTCGAAGCGTGGAATTCATTAAAGTCTGTGAAAACTAAATTGATTTGAATAAATTGATGAAAGAAAAATATACACACGCTGCTGCGCTGCTTATGTGCATAAGTTACACCTATACCCGCTGCTCACCATTAGTCATAAGTTGAATTGGAATACAAAAAGAGCTTTGCTACATTAAGTGATTTCAAGTTTCTTTAATTTTTTTCTTCAATGTTGTTTTTTTTCTACTCTTTTTTTTTGTTGTTACTTTTTGCATGCAATCATTGTGTCTAATGTGTTTTAATAAAAAATTTGATTAACTTACTTTACGTAATAAGCTCGTAGACTATAGCCTTACACTACATATGTATATGTACGTATAGTATATAATGTACATCAAAAATTTATCAAGTGTGAATAAGTGCTATTTTTTTGTGTGTTTCTTCTTTTAATTTGTACGTTATACGCTTTGCGTGAAGTGAAATAATACGGCACAACACAACAAACATACAAACACACATAAACGCATAGATGTACATATGTGTTCATACAGTTCAATGTATGTTAAAGAGCGTAAAAAGCGTAAACGCGTTGTGAAAAATGGTGCATAAGAATCCCCTCTAATCTATAAGTATGATGGCGCAAAGTGAAAACGATAGACTAAATAGACAGCAACAAAGCAAAATATCGCTAGTTGAAAGCTTCTACAAATATTTATTGCTTTTTTATACCCTGAACAGCATTTATTAGTATATTAAATTTGCCTGCCATGATGTTTCTAACAACTAAGGTTATTATAAAATTCCGAGTCGTTTAATTCATGTCCGAATGTTCGTTCGTCTGTACATACGCAAACTAGTCCCCCGCGGTTTTTGAGATATCGCACTGAAATTTTGCACAAATACTTTCCTCCTCAAGAAGCTCCTCATTTCTCGAAACCGGCAATATCGGACCACTATAGCATATAGCTGCCATACAAACTGTGCGATCAAAATTAAGTACTTGTATAACAAACATTTTGATTTGACGAGATATTTTCACAAAATTTGGTATTGCCCAAGGCAACGCTGCAATCTTCGAATAAAATTTTCAGATCGGAATACTATAGCCTATAACTGCCATGCAAACTGAACACCCAAAATCAAGTTTTGGTATGAAAACTTTCTTATTTGTGTAGGGTATTTTGTTATTTTTTCTTTTCAAATTAGCAGACCGACAACTTGCGGAGCTAAACCACACTTGTAGCACTGTTTAAAACAATTTTGTATGTATTTATATAGTTTATTGTGTGCATGTAGTTGACGTAATATTGCAATATGCGCTAAAAGCCGGAGTTCAAAAATTGCGTTAGTTTTTGCAATTGCTCAAATTAAAGCGAATTCTGTGAAGAAAAGTGAAATCAAGTATTTATAAAAAAATTTTTATTTCTATACATTTTTTAATTACATTTTTTTTTAAATAAAATTAAAAAAAAAAGAAAAAAAATTTATTTCAATTTAAAAAAATAATTTTAAAAATATTTAAAATTTATTATATTTTTTAGAAATATTTAAATGTTATAAAAATTTAATTTGGTGTTGTGCCTTAAACATTGTTTTGCTTTGCAGTAAAATATTTAATTAAGAAAATTTTAATTCCTTTCTAATAAAAATTTAATTTGGTCTTTGAATTAAAGTTTAAAATTAAAAAAAAATAATTTCTTGCCTAACTAAACTACAACGCGGACACACACATATACATACATATATTAAATATATTAAACAAGTTAGCTTTCTGAAGCACCATATAGTAATCGTAGGTCTCTAGCTAAGCTTTTTTCGGGTTGACATTGTTTAGCGATATTTTTGCTTTGCTGTCTTTTAATCTACAATCTTTCGAGCTTTTCTGTCTACCTACCTACCTATCTGCCGACATGTACCCACACTCTTCTACTTCACGAGATATGTGTGCGGTGTTTATTTGTGGTCTGAGCCGCGCCGATCAACAAACCACCCAACAGCAAATCAAAAGGAAAAAACAATAATTCCTCAAGTCTGAGCGCAGAATGCACACAGACGCGCACAAAAATGTGTATGTATGTGTACCTCCATTTTATGCGACGCAGTTGAATTTAGGCGCTGATTTAGACAAAAACCAAGCTCCATAAAGCTTACTAACTGCCAGCCGTGCAATGTAAGACTGGTATTTTCGAAAATGTAACGAAAAGGCGCACACACACACACACATACGCACAGGAACGCGGTGCTGCCGGAAAGCAGAAAGTGAAGTTCCCAACGGAGTCAAGTGGAGTTATATTTGTGTGTCAGCGCCAAAAAATAAGAAGAATAAAGAAGATTGCGATGAAATCCAAGCAATAAGGCGAAGTGTGTGTAAGACTCGGCTTGGCAATTTCAGTTGTCTTTATTGCATCGAATATTATGAGCGTCTGGAGTTTGTTGAAACTAAAAATTATATTTATACTTATACACACACATGTCTATGTAGAAAGGTGGAGATGCGGAAATTGTTAAAAAGTGCGTGCTTGCTTGACAGCTAATGCCGTTTGAAACAGTTAACAAAGGTGTACAAGCAGTAAAAATATAAAAAATTTGCCATTTTTGTTCTTGTGTTTGTGTGCTTGAGAAACAAAGAATAAACATCTTTTTTAAGATCAAATTTCAATTTACGCGCGTCGTGTAATCTTTTACAATGTAAATTTAAATTCTTATAAATCTAGTTGAAGTAAACAGTCAACAGTTTTGTGATTTGTATGCCAAAAATTTATTATTATATGTATATGTATGTATGTATAAGTAAATACGAGCATTAAAAATGTTCCAACAAGTTTTGTCTACAAAACTGAAATAAAACAAAACAACAACAACCAGCAACAAAAGAAACAAGTGCATAGTGCCAGGCTTCTCTTATGCCAATATGTGCAAAGTTGAACTGGGGCGAGAGGTGTATGTTAAAGTTGTCATATATAATATAAAACAAGTTATGGGCCAATTATCCAGTCATCACGACAAAAGAAACAATGAGAATCGCCTGTCGACCGCCACACATTTCAGCAATCGCAGTCATTCCATACGCAAGTCGAAGGTGCACAACAACAGTCATTCCACCTTGGAACCGCCAACGGCGGCAACATGTGAGGACTCGTCCCTGCTGCGCGTTGGCAATCCACGCCTCAAAGGTCTCGCCAATGGCCGACCAGTGACGATTAGTGAGATTGGCAAGCGCATAGATTTAAATACCAGTGATATATTCAATAGTAAAGACAAAGACGCGAGTAGTATCGTTGGCGGTGGCGGTGGCATTGGCAGCGGTGATGATGGCGATGACACATGGTCCAACAGCAACTTGTTGACGACGACAGTGCCGGCAACCGCTACACCACCGTACGCCACAACACCAATACCGTCAACGGAGAGTGTAACGGCGAGCGCTACGGTCACGGATGGCGGCAGCGCATCCAAGAACAAGACGTCAGGGCATTTAACCATTGCCGATAGATATCACAAAACAAACAATTGTTATTATCGCAGTCCGAATGGAAATTTCCATAAATTACCGTCCGATTCTTACCACAAAATGACGGATGGTTGTTATGTGCGCGCGGCCGATGGCACATTTCGACGCATTGAGCCGCCAAGTAGTAGTCTCATCAATGGCGGTTCGAATGGCGGCAAATTGCATCAACGCGGCGATGCTAGCGGCAGTTCGACGCGTATAAAAAATCATATGTTACGTTTTTTGAAACGTTCCAAAAGTCATACGCCCGCTACCATGAAGGAATTGGATAAGGAACGAGGGAAGGATAAAGAATTGAAATCGAGTCGTGGACGTAAAGCGCGTTTTCCATCAACAATACAAGAGAATAGCCCAAACACACTACCGGGTGGTGGCAAAACACCCAGTGGCAGCAATATAACGGCGGGTAGTCGTAACAATAAAGTTGTTGTAACCATGATGGAAGGTGGCGGTTTGCCAATAATAGCTACCAGTAAAGCGGAACGTTCCAAAAATAAAGATTCTTCAGCGTCGAACACGGCGGATGGCACGCGCAGTGGGCGTTCAAGGGTATGTATGCCATGGTGTGCTCGTGCGCGCGCGTGTATGTGCTTGTATGCAGGTTAAGCAGTACATAGGCCCATACTCTACATATCTACCATACTATTTACTAGTTCTTTACATAATTAAGTTTAGTATAGTTTGGCGAAATCTTGTACTTTTATAAGTAATTTAGCTTTCGAGTGGTGAAAATGTTGCAATACCGTTAATATGTCTGTAAACACATCAATTAGTGGGTATGCGCTCAATGGTGGTAGTTTTAAGGTTTTTTTTTATCAATATACAACAATTTGTTACATATTATATTACAGTTTAAGTGTACATTCTCACATCGTAGTGACATTTCAGCGTGCTTTAGTCGAACTTTCTTCTTATGCTTCAACTCATGATTTTTTTCGGATATATCAAACAAAATTCTGCGCTGTTCTGTTAATTAGTTTTTACATTATCCAGGGTTTTCATGGGTTTCTTGTCTATATTCTAATGAAAAAAAATTAAAAAATATATATTTATTCGGAATTAAATATTTCGTGAATTTAAATGTTCAAAAAATAATAATACAAATAAAAAAGTTCTCATAGATATAAAAAAATGCATACCAGCTGATCAAATTTGACCCGGACTGACAAATAAAAACTAAAATTCAATATATTTTAATATAAAAATTCCAACGGTTAATACCATTTTCCATACATTTGTTATAAACCTCGACTGATATTTCGAGTTTTGGTTTCGGCAGATTTTTGGAGCGCCATTCGTTAGATTTTCTGACAGTTTCGAGGTCATATTCATAAACCCACGTCTTGTCACCAGTAAGAATGCGTTTGACGAATAAAAGCTTCTCAGCTATGTTGTTAAGCTGTGTTTTGTGACCTCTGCTCGATGTGGTTTAAAAAAAAAATTGAAGTTTTTGGATATGAGTCTAGCATTAACGCGCTTAATACTCAAAACTTTAACCCCAATTCGCTGAGTCGTTCTTAAAGAGGTGAGGGGCCTATCGTTGGAAAACCTCTATCTATGACAACCTAACTAATCCTTACCATCCTAACGAGAATTAGTTACCGTTACAAAAACAACAACAGGTGTTGAAATCCTCTGCTATATCGCTGGTGGCTATACGACTAGTTTCAAATACTGTTGCTTTAACTTTTTGTGAAAGCAGCATCAGAACCGAGGATTGAACGCATCTTTTCCTGAACCTGAATATGTTTGAATGATTTTTGAAAAATTTTAACCAAATATGTTACAATTCATTTCATTCAAAAAAAAAAATTAAACATTTCAGCTGTGTATGTACGAATGAAATATATTCATATTATTAAACCGCAAGAAATCGAATAAAAAATAGTTTGTTATTTATTTTCCTGCAAAACGTAATAATTTAAAAAGCAAATAAGCTATAGAACTCAGTTTAACTCAAAATATATGTATGTATGTATATACTTTCATCTGATTATTACATTGCCGTGTAGAGGTCAACTGCGCACCATTTCTTATCAGCATAAATGGCCACTGAAAAGGAAACTTTCTGCGTTTGTTTTCCAATTCTAGCAAACTTTTGCTAAAGTGACAATTTCACTGAGATTAAAAAGTTCGCCTCATAATAAGAGACTGCGCTAGTTTTATTTGCGTGTCTTTATGCGCTTACGATGAATTCATTTTAAAGCACCACAGGCGTGTATTTTCGCTACATTTGCCGGAGCTTCTATCACAATTTTATTTACAGTTTTTAGATGCTGTTGCAAGCAGAAATTAAAAAATAATAACATGATTTTAACTGAAACTTATTCTCCAAATTTCACGAGAGATTTCAGATTTGATCAATTTATTATTACATTTGACGTCACTTTTTTATGATATGCATGAATGAATGCTTTCAAGTGATTAAATATCAAGTTGAAAATGAGTTCTCGAAACACTCATATGGTTACATTTTACACTTACCATTCGAATCCTTTTTTTAACTTTTATTTTCTTTTTCTTCCTGTCGTTTACCGTACTTATGCCATCCCTATCGTGCATAGTAAAATGCGGTTCTTTAGTTATTGTAAAGTTTAAATTTATTTTGGGATTATTTCTGTCTGTGTTTATTCTACCCACTGCGATAAACACGCTGGAGTTATCAATATAAAGTTTATTTTATTTTTACACACATTTAGGACTTTGTAGAATGAGAAATGTTTTTATTGCAGTTTCCTTCTATTCTCTATATTTAATTTTCTTATCACATCTAATCTAATAAGTACAAAAAACTCTTGCAAAACTACAAGTTTAGTTTCTTTTATTCAAGGGCAAGTTGTAATCGGTCATGGGCTTTTCAAAACTAGAATTTTTTCACTTCAACTTGTTAATTATAAAGTTGTTGGTTCTTTGTTGTAGCAATGTATGATTTTTACTATTTTCTAAAAATTTAGTTTTCCAAATTTCTTCGACCATTGAAGTACATACATACATATGTACATAAAATATATTTAATTTTTAACACTAAAATATAATTTCTTTGCACGAAAAAAAAATAGAAAATATTTAGAGTAGTATATAAAAGTATTTAAATTTTATTTCCTTTTTCTATTACAACATATTTTTTTGAAAAGCATTTAATTTTTTCTTAAAAATAATCTAATTTTTTTAAATATATTTTATAGTTTCTTTCTTTTTCGAAAATTTAATTTATTCTTTTAAAAAATTTCAATTTTTCTTAAAAATAATATTTAATTTTCTTAAATATAATATTTTTTTGCAATATTAGTAGTATATAAAAGTATGTATTTAAATTTTATTTCCTTTTTCTATTACAACATATTTTTTTGAAAAGCATTTAATTTTTTCTTAAAAATAATCTAATTTTTTAAAATATATTTTATAGTTTCTTTTTCGAAAATTTAATTAATTCTTTTAAAAAATTTCAATTTTCTTAAAAATAATATTTTTTTTTTATTTTTTTTAAATATAATATTTTTTTTGTAATTTTTCTTAAAAATAATATTTTTTTAAGATTTTTTAAAAAATTCTTTCTACTTCAAAAATTGATACTTTTCAAAAATCTAATTTGTTCCTTTCAAAATTTTAATTTTTTCTTAAAAGGTTCTTTTTTTAATATTTTTTTTATATCTTCTTTCTATTTCCAACTGAGTTTTTGGGTTTTTACTATTTTTTTATTTAGAGATTTCACTTCAATTTCGTTGGTGACATACATACATACAAATACATATTTTGTTAAATTATAATTTTATGGTATCTGATCTGATCGATTTAAATAGTTTGAACGAAACAAATTACAAATTAAAAATAATAACTAATATTTCCCGAACTCTACGGAAATTTTATTTACACCATTCACAAATGTTTGGCAATTGCTTATTAAATTCACATTCATCATTTCGAAAGTCAAGTGTCAGAATTTATCTCTGCAAAAGAAAGCAAGCTAACTCAAGCGTACGGTATATTTGAGCCTTAGCGCGCTGCGCTGCAGTCTTAGCGTGTATGACTTACGATTTTATTGAGTTTTGTACAATTGATAGTCATCATTATAATCGACGGATGTCATTATAGAGTCGCCAGTCATCAGCACAGCCGAATCTCAAATAGATATTCGTCATTCGGTACGGTTGTATCCATTAGTCATGCTATCGCGAGCGTTAGTTATAATAGTATACTGATTTTACTGTTCACTTTGCATTGGGGAACATTATTGTTGAGCTGTAATTTTAATGAAAAATTGTAATTTGAGATGTTTAAATTTTTTTCTTTTTTTAAACATTCTTAAAAAAGTATCAGAAATTTTGTATAATATATTTTGGTTCTTACGCAAAAAACTCGCACGTTGCCTGAGATTGCAGACCAAATTGAGCAATATCTTAATACACATGCATATGCGTTTGAAGCTATATTTTTTTTCTTAAACATTATGCAAGAAATGCATTTCAGGTTTTATTCAACTCAATACGCTTTGTAGTTAACAATTAAGAAAATGTGAGTCATCAGCGATAAACAATGTGTTTGCGCGTATTTTACAACATTTATAACATTTTGTGTATGTATTGAATGTATGCTCGCATACATAAGTATATGTATGTATGCGTGTACTTATGAGCTACAGCCAATCACTGTAAAAGCCAACTTGTTTTTTTTTTTGTTTGTTTTGTCTGGTGATAAGATCGAATTTTTTTATAATACTTTTAACTATATGTTTGTATTTATAACTACGTTAGTATTAATTAATATCTAATAGCTTTTTATATGTTTTATAAGCACACGTGTTTGTTTGTCTTATTACAAACTGAATGTATATAAATGTATATAATTTTTAATACACATATCTTCTAAACATCACATTTCAAATAGAACATTGTGCACATTGCATCGCTAATGCATTAAGTTAACTTAATTCGTAAATGTATGTATGTATTTACAAAAATGTACATCCGTTATGCTAATGTTGAGCGTATCTTTGTCTGTAATCTGTACAAATTAATCGGTTTTAACTGTTGACGCATCCTTATTTCGCACAACATTTATTGTTCTTTTTTTCTACTTGTAGTACTTTAACAAGTGAATCGTAAACTGAAAGCTAATTTTTTTGTTGTATTTAATTTCAGATATTTCAGCTACCCACCCTAATTCCTAAAATACTTTTAAGCGAATGCAAAAAAAAAACTATTTGTTATTTACATACATAAACTTATACATATTTTTATTAATGAAAACAAAATTAGCTGTATAATTTCGCATGTATGATAGTGCTATGCAATTTGTGCCGTGCAAAGAATTATTTTGGCAAAAAAAAAATTATATAATTTGTAAAAAACATGCTTAGCTCTAAAAAAAAAGCGAAATTTGCACCCAAAAAATCTTATTACTGAATTAACTTCAACACAATGGATCTTTGTAGAATAACTCAGTACACAAAAGTAGAGCATATGCGTATAAAAGTAATTTTCTGGTAAAAATATACGAATGAGGCGCAATAAATAGCCTCAAATGGCGCCTCACCATTTTCTATCTATATCTACTACTATTTTAAACCTGAAGATGCTTTTTCAATTACGTTTGAATATTTTCTTGCATAAAACAACACTCTTTCATCTGCGCAGGCTTAGCATTCGATACATGTACATATTTATTATTAGTTAATTACAAATCCAAAGTAACTAGCCCATTTTATACGCAGACTCCAATCATGTCATTCAGGCGGTGAAACTAATAACAATTTTGTTAAAAAATGTACATGGCTGCGCTTGCTTTCACAGTTTTTAGAACAAATTGATGATTAATATCTGTTCTGAGTCATTAGTTTTCCACAAATTATTAACAAAAGACGTGTTTCCTTCGAATTTTGTGATTTTAAAATTGATTATCGCACGTTTATTTTATTAAATTTTTGAATGGCTAAAATCTACATAGATCTATTGTGTTGCTCACATATACATACATAACGTATAAGCATATACATATGTATCTGTAGTTAATGGGTAGATTACGCGATTTTCTCTTTAAACGGTTACAAGTGCAGATTTTTTATCAGAGTAATGAGCTAGATATGAATTCGCACACGTGAGATAATGAAGTGGCACGCATATTAAAGTCGTTTGTCAATTATTATTTTCTTTTAATATCGCTTTTTTTTATTTATTTTTTTAACGTTAGCGCTAAATTTTCATTTGCTAATTTTAAATGAAACGTATTTGTGCATTCAGAGGCATTATGCTATTAAAAACATTTGTCTAATAGAATACTAACATCGCAAGCTGTTTGTAATTTGATTGTAATTAATTTTTTTATACACTTATGATATATAATTTTCTTTTTTTATCGTTTTTAATATTCCATTCAACATAAGCTGTTTAACAAAAACACCCACAGATACGTATAGGCTTTTTGTATGTATATGTTCTAATTATAAGGTAGTTGTTAAGCTTGTCTTTATTCTATTTAGCTAATAAGGTTGTAAGAGGCCCGAACACCAGTTAACTTTTGTAAGAGCGTGCTTTAAACGTGCAGATCATGAGTTATCAGAATATTATAAATTTTTTTCCATTCATACACTGCACAATAACAAAGAAACGTTTTATTGTTTATTTTTTTCTTTATAAAAATATAGAAAAATAATAATAAATTAAGAAAATGTGAAGCACACAATCAGCATAACATTCATGAGTAATAATAACCTTATCTCTAAACAATAAAATGGCTGCTAGTTCAATATACATAGTATAAGGAACTGAAATGAACATTCGTACGTACAAGGAAATATACATACAAACATGCCTAAATGAATTATTCACATGTGTGAAACGTTTCCTAACTTCAGTTTCATTTTATTTCTATTTTTGTGCTATTTACATATTAATATCTGGGACTTGTTGCACAAATTACTTTTTTCTTTTGCTCGCGCGTGTCTCCAAAACTTGTTTCTAGTCAATACTCATACCCACACATTTATATATTTCTCTAATAACATATATTTATATATGCCATATAGTATATTTAGAATAGCGCTCACGCACGCACGCACGATATACTATTTAAATACAAAATTTATAAAAGGAACAGCTGTTTTTTGTTTATGCTACAAACCCAGTGTTGCCACTCATGCACATCGATTTATGATGCGATTTAAAAGTAAAAGCTTGCAGAAGCCAATAATGAGCAGATGCTTCAAAAACGTCAAAACAAAGAGTACAAGTAATAGTGCAATATTGTGAGTGGTCACGTGAAACGCAAAGTAAACGACCTTGAACAGAAATTTTCAATATGCGCATATATGTATGTATATATTTACATTCAAGCATACGCATATACTTATTACGTATTTGACGGACTGATAACTAGAACACAGCGCCGTTCTAATTGCATAAATTTTTCAGTTTTCTATACATAATAGTATTTTGGTTTATATATGTATGTCATGCATTTATTTTTACTTTACGACATGTTTTTGGTGGCGACCAAACGTCAAACCAATGCGTAATGGGTTCCTAAAAAGCAAAGATGTCTGTATATAGATTATGGGTTATTGGAAGTAGGTTAGGTTAAATTGTTTTTTGTATTTAACAAATATATACATATGTAAATTGATTTTTGGCTAAAATTATACACAAATTGTTTTATAACAGCAATTATTAAAATAAAGCGTATAAGAAGACAATATATAGATAAACTTATCAAGGTTGACATAACATTGATAGATTAATGCCTTTAAAAATTTGGCACAATGCAATTATCTTCAGAAGAAAGCTCAAAATTAATATTAAAATGTCCAAAAATCTTAAATCGAAAAATTTTAATACATATTTACATACTAATTCCTTAAATTCTAAGATAATCTTATCAAAATATTGGAACCTAAGTGACGAGAAATCGCTCTCATTAATTTCCTAAACTCATTTTTTGCTAATTATAGCTCTGTGATAATTTATTAATTTATCTATGTTAAAAAAAAACACCAAATTACTTGCTAAAAATGCTAACTCACATATGTATTCACCATGTATGTATATTTAACTGAACTTCCTTAAGGCCTGCACTTTAAAGCACGAAGTAATAAGATTTTATATTAATTATATAATATAATTGTTATGCACATCTATAGAAATTCGAATGTGATATGACGGAAACCGTTAATTTTGTAAATTATTTTAGTAAACAAAAGTAATTATGACTTTGTTGTCACATAAATTGTTGCGAATGAGTATAATCTACATTATTGACCTAACTTATTTAATGTTCTAATTTTAAAACGCCATATTTGTTCTATGCACATTAATGCGAATCACGTTTGCGACAGTGGAAAATTACTTGACAACGAACTATATAGTTAAACTAATTCTAAAACAAATATTTGACTCCACAGGTTTTTTGTTGTTCTAGTGCTGGAGAAAACTACTTCCTTTAATTATAATAACTGAAATGTGAGAATTAGAAAGTAAAGATAAAAAGTGTATAGCATGAGTTGATGAGTATACGCGGATTAACACTTTCTGGTTAATTACTTAGAGAACTGATATAAAATATTTAATAAAATACATATTTCCCTCGGTAAATTTACAATTAAATTTATGTATTTGCTTATTTCGAGCACAAGTCTAAGGCTGTGTGCATAATATATTAATAAACAAAGTGTCGTAAGAGTAACGGTTTTTTAAACCTTATAAATCAATTAACGTCACGCTAAAGTCACATGTTTTAACTTGATACTTTTATATTTTTTCGGTAAATTCATATTTGAAGTCTTACGCCGCTCGTATATTTATTTATTTTGTAGATAATTTGTTGTTATTTTTCTTCTAAAAGGAAAATTAATTTTTTCACAATATTACTCAATAATTTTTACATTTATGTTCTAATAATAAAGAAGTTTTTAAAAATATTTTTTATCGACAGAAAATGTTCGTATGACACCCACTGTACTCAATTTTACGAGTACTATAATTTATATTTTAGTAAAGTACAATGTATACATTTTGTTTTATATACAAAAAATTTCATTCGCTGATTTATGTGGCAACCTCAATACTATTTTAATTGCAACTAGCTCATAAGTTTTTATAATATCATTATTTAAATTGTACTTACAAAAATGTTTGTTTTCTACAAAAATCAAACAGTTTAAATAACGGTATGCCTGATACTATATAGAAATACTACTGACTAACACCACCACGATTTCTATTGTGTACCAGGCTACGTTTCAGTGCTTAATTTTTTTATTCCGGTATAACACATATTTCGTGAACCTACAGTTTTATTTTAGATTGGAGATAAAAGTAGTAAAAAAAAAAACAAACACAAATCTTGCAACAACTCTATTTCACACACATAAAATAACACGTTGCACACGCGCACTAGTGTGTAAACCATAAACAGAGGAGTTGCAACGGTTAAACAGTGATAGCTTTATTTTAATAAACTCAATTACTTGACTATTAATTGGTCATGCGAGAAATGGAAACTCCTGATTTGAATCGTAGTGATAGTACGCGCAAAAGCTTTCGTTTGCCAACGCATCGTAAGGGTATGGCACCAGCACCACCGAGCATTACAAAAGTCGATTTAAATATCGATGACAATAGTGATGCAGTTGTCGGACGAATTGATGATACACCACAATCAATTACCAACCCCAGTGGTGTGGACGAATTGTATTTAGTACAGGGCTCGACTACGCAACGCTCCTCCAACGAAAATAATAATACGAAAAATATTGTCGATAATTCGGAAATCATACCACGACTCAATCGTATGACCTTAGCCAGAGAAACGGATATTATTATAGATGAAGATGTGGTGCGGCTGCGCAATAGAATACCAACAACACGCAATGCCGCCTCTTCGATAACACCATATACGGATAAGAAGTTGACCAAGGAGCCCACTTTGGTGCTCACCGCTGAAGATGATGTGAATGTGTCGTTTGCGCTCGGCTCCATTGAGAAGCATATTTTCGAAATGGAAGAAAGCTTCAAGAAAATGGAAAATGTCAGACAACCTAGCATTGATGAATTGAAATTGGATCGCAAGAAGCAAAGTAAACGTTATGGCGAAACGGAGAATTTACTACAGCCCGGCAATAGTGAAATGGCCTCGGGTACCGGTTTCAGTTATCTAACGCCACCCTCCGATTTGGAGAATTCGAGCGATTCAATCACCGATTTTCAACGTGGCACTGGCGCACGCAGCTCTGTCGGCGCATACTCCAAAGTCGCTACAACACCGTATAAAACGAAAATTACGCGCACTTCTTCCGACAGCAAGAATACCGAAACAATGGCAACGCGTGACATCATCAAACAGAAGAAGATTGTGGCCAATAAAGAGTTACCAACGCCATCACAATCACATGCTAGAGACGTTATGCGTTATGGTACTGAGTCGAAACGTATTATCCCCACTATGAATACCACAAATACCACGGCGAACAGCGCCACCACTCCGACTAGTGGCGCTGGTGGTAAAACGATCTCGCAAACAGATGGTGCTATAATCGATAAACATCGTGAAGAGAATTTGAAAAAGTTTGAATCGATGATTAATCAACGAGCGGCAGCTAGTAAAACTGCAGCTGCTAAGCATGCGCAAACGGCACGTATGTCGGTCGTGCCTAGCGAACGTTTATCAAGACCAACTAATCCCATTACAACACCACCCAAGGTGGCAGCAATGCCACATATGCCACCGGCAACGGGCGAAAGGACCGCAACGGCAACTGCAACAAATGCTGTGCACAACGTTTACAATAATCGACATGTTGGCAATGTAATGCACAACAATCAGGTAAAGATTGCGCATCTAGGGTAAGCATTTACGTTTGTCCTACAAATGTGTCACTTGTAAAGTCCTATTATATAAGAAGTGTTACTATTACTACGCTTGTAGCTAGCTTTAAATAGCACACAGGCTAACTTTGTAACTATGAAATATTAATTATATTTTTTTTTTTGTATTATGTAAGTTTTATGTATTTGGTATGAGTTAATGGCACAGGTGAAAGCATACAAGTAGTGATTGTATAATTTGCCCACTTAACGCTGTTACATCTAATGCTCACTCACCCAACTGCTCCACTGATGTGTCATGTGTGACTTAAATATTAAAAAATTAAAACCCAAAAAAAACACATTTAACCAATAATCAACGCAAAGTCACCGACAATGTGTTGCACATTTCACATAACAAACGATCTAAACAAAAATTAATTGCGTATGAACCAAATATTTAACAAAATTATTGCATTACAAAATTAACGCTCGTTCATAGGCGCATATATAGTACGTAGGTGCGTATATATCCTTGTACATGCTTGGTTTAGCGCGAAAAAGGTGTTCGGCCAGTCGTTAACCTTTAGCAAATTATACCGAACACCTTCGTTCTCTAAGCCGATATTATATTTTAATCAAATTCATAAGTACTAAAATTAATATGTATGTTTTTCTAACCGTCGTTGGTTTTACATTAACGTCTTCACTAAATTTTTTTTATTTGGATGTAATATAAAATGCTTTCTCGATTAAATATTTCACAAAGGTAGTGAAATTCGTCATTTTTTTGTGTAAAAATATAGAAAATAGAAAAAAGTAGGGAGCTTTGGTGTGTAATTTAAAAACTGTTGCATACTTTTTGGCGCGCTACCATTTTTTTTTAAATATCTGCGACTATTTGCAAACATGTAAACATAATTTGAGTAAATTCCTTGTAAAATTATTCGAAATGAAATATTTTACTACACACAAACGTTAATCATTCCAATGAAGTTCTATACTAACAGCCGGTTTCACCAACTTAATTTAAGTGAAAAATAATTAATTTTAGTTTCACAATTTGTTTAAATTTTTATTTAAATGGCCGTGCTTTGCCATTTAAATATTATTTAAATCCAGTATTATGCAACTATGTTTATGTTTTGCTATCAGCTGATTTGACAAATAAATACAATTTATTTGTTTACATAAATCAGCTTTTACTCTTACCAACTTCCCTGTCTTATAGGTTTTGGGACGCCAAATGTGAATATTGGTGAAACGCAGAAAACTTAAGTCCGAAGTTAAATAAAAATTAAAATTAAATTTAACTTAATTTTCAATCAAAAGTTTTCGTGAAACCGGATGTAAGTGTTTGTTCGCACCCTCTCAAGTTGTTTGAAAAACAAACATTTTTTTTTTATTATTATCATGGTGCACTCTACTTTAACTTTTTTTAAGTTCGATGTACTCTCAAGCATATTAAATTGTATGATTGTATAAAGTGTGAAAAACTGAACTCATTTTCTCATTCATTCATTCATTCATATTTTGAGGTTATAGGTTAACCAAAAAAAAAATTAGTTGTAATTACTAAAAGACAGAATTAATATACAGTAAATATATGACACTGACTATATTTACTAACTTTCTCTCCCGTAATTACAGGTTCCAGCAATTACTTGCATTCATCTGTTTCCCCCCCCTCTATCCCCAATTATTTCGCTGCGTGAACGAAGTATGCTCTCATTCACGTCATAAAATAATTAACCGAACTAATATTTTTCGAATTGTAGCCAAATGTACACAAATACACCAATACAATTTGTGTATGTTTGTGCGTGCCGCAGCACACCCATTTGCCGAACATATTCCGGCGCTGTATATGGAAACTGCACCATTACAAATTAATGTTCGACCTAAATTTGTTGTATTTCCGCATTTGGTATACGTAAAGAAAGTAAGGAAAGAGGCAATGATAATTGTAGAAATAATTGTGCGATTTTCAAAGTCAACATTTACCGTTCGAAATGCTTACGCGCATAATAATTAGTTAGTATATAAGTCAATGCGTTTAAATGTGCGTAAACGTCGAACTATTTATTCAATGTATTGGAAGAAAAATAGGGAAAAGTTGAGTTTTTGTTACGCTAACGCTCGTTGTAACAATATCTTTAGTTAATATGTAAGCTAACTATTGTAAACGGTGTCATTCAGCGAATGAAAATTGCCTTATGTGATCTCTAAAGGTTTTCCAACACTTTCCAAATTTTTTTTTTATTACTAAATGGTATTTAGATTTTGCTAAAAAAAAAAGAAAAAAGAACAACATTTAAGCACTATTTCTTAACAAAATTCTACAGACGACCCTTGTTCTTTGTTAACAAATTTGATTACCAAAAAAAATAATAAAATAGAATACCAAACGTCATGCTTTTTGTGAAGAAAAAGACATGCACAAAATTTCGGATCGGTATCTCAAAAACTAAGGGACTAGTTCGTGTATATACGAACGGACGTGACCAAATCGATTCAGCTCACTACGCTGATTTTTTATATATAAACTTTATAGGGTTTCCGCCTTGTCCTGCTGTGACTAACTTAAATTTGCCTAATTGCTTGTTTAGGGTATAATATAAATTTTTTTTTTCTCAGATTAGTTTAACAGACAGGGAAAAATACGCTTTATGTTGGCAAAATTCACTTTCATCAACTTTAGCTCGTTATTATGACTGATTGCTGTTTTCTAGAGGGGTAAAACTTATATACTTTTCATTGCATATAAACCGTAATGCCGAGTTGCTACTACTTTTACTTTTCGACGTACATATCTGTGAGATTTGTTGCTGATTTTAATAAATATAAAAAAGTAGATATTTTTTCTAATATTTTTTTTTTTTTTATAAAAAAGTATACATTTTTATTTCTAATCTTTTTTTTTAATGAAAAGATTTTTACTTACAAAATTGTTGTGGTAAAATTATATAATATCGGTGAAATGAACGTTGTAGAATTGGATAATAACTCAAATCCACACGGCTATTTTATTTATAAAACTAAACAAATACACTTTGAATAAAAATATAATACAAAATTTAAAATCAACTAATAACAGGTATTTACGAAACCCACAAGTAACCAACTAGTTTGCTGAAAACATTGAACAACCAATGGGTAATATGATGCTTTAGACCTTGCAGACATATTTTTTTAGTGATTTTTTTGGCATAATAAGTATAAGAACATGTTTCAAAATTCACATGAAGTTTTTTTTATAAAAAATATAAATTAAAGTCGACTTACATAGCTAAAAACACGAAGCATTTAAAGCTGTTGTGCATATTATTGCATTATAATATAAACTGTAATATTTTATATAAAGAAATGTTTCATGTGATTATCAGAAAGATGTCAGAAAATATGTTACTTACACTTACACACCCACATACACTATACATAATTAAATTATACATTATTTATATATTATGTAAAAATGTTTTAGCACAGTTAATTTTACAAATGTGGTTTTCTCATTTTTAGGGCTCTCCTAATATGCAGCTGCGCACCAGTGCACCAATGCGTTGGCGTGCCACAGAGGAACATATTGGAAAGTATAAGCTTATAAAAACAATCGGTAAAGGCAATTTCGCTAAAGTAAAATTAGCTAAGCACTTGCCAACTGGTAAAGAAGTGGCTATCAAGATTATTGACAAAACCCAATTGAATCCGGGATCTCTACAGAAACTCTTTAGAGAAGTAAGTAGCGAAAATTGAAACAATCACAATTAAAAAAGTACGAAATATTAAATGTGAATTTCCATAACAGGTTAGAATTATGAAGATGCTCGATCATCCAAACATCGTGAAGCTTTTCCAAGTTATCGAAACCGAAAAGACATTATATCTGGTTATGGAGTATGCGTCCGGCGGTGAAGTATTCGATTATCTTGTCTTGCATGGTCGAATGAAGGAGAAGGAAGCTCGTGTAAAATTCAGGCAAATCGTGTCGGCTGTACAGTATTGTCATCAAAAGAGAATTATACACAGGTTTGTGTTTTTTGGTGTTTTATAAATAAAAAATATTTTTTTTTTCTAATTAACATTTATTTATTTTATAAAGGGATTTGAAAGCGGAGAATCTGTTGTTAGACAGCGAATTGAATATAAAGATAGCAGATTTTGGTTTTTCAAATGAGTTCACACCCGGCTCTAAATTGGATACATTTTGTGGCAGTCCACCATATGCTGCACCTGAATTATTTCAGGGAAAGAAATATGATGGTCCTGAGGTGGACGTTTGGTCTTTGGGCGTAATTTTATACACATTAGTTAGTGGTTCATTGCCATTTGATGGTTCCACATTAAGAGAACTACGCGAACGTGTACTCAGAGGCAAATATAGGTAGGTCGTATGCTTAGTCAAAAGGTGTTATAACCACACTTTTTTATTATTTATTTTTGTTATTAGAATTAATTATTTTTACTCATTAATATTATATTTTAATTATTAGGCGTCTTTTATTTGACCAGCAAATGAAGCTTATTTTGTATGGAAGATTTAGCCAACATAATTATGTTGGCTTGTCATAAGCTATCAAAGCTTATATCTATAGCTAGAGGCATTGCCAATTCATCGTTTTTTCCCTTCACAATAGCTTTGATTTTTCCAAAAAAAAAGTAGTTGGCAATAACGATAAAGTTCATGACAGATGAAAATGTAAACAAACCAAAATTACCAAATTTTGTGTTTTGTTTAAGTTAAAATTAATACAAATATGAACATTTGTTATAAATTTTTTTGTATTAATATCATCAAATGAAATAAATATTTTTATATAGTAATTAAATATTTAACACGCCTATTAATATATTGTTTGTTTAATTATTTCACCTTAAACTTATTCTTATTTATATATGTTATTTTAATTAATTACTTTTACTTATTAATATTATTTTTTAATTATTAATACATTTTATGTTTAATTATTCCGCCTTAACGCTTTCTAAACTCGCCTTAACACTTTGAAATTTATCACTACATAATGTTTTTCTTAAATAGGATTCCTTTCTATATGTCAACTGACTGTGAAAATTTACTTCGTAAATTCCTTGTATTGAATCCAGCCAAACGCGCCAGTCTGGAAACTATAATGAGTGATAAATGGATGAATATGGGGTTTGAAGATGACGAATTAAAACCCTATATCGAACCAAAACAAGATCTAGCTGATCCCAAACGGATAGGTAAGACGGGTACTGTACACAAAATAATACCTTGACTTTATTTGTGTGTAGTTAGATAGAAGTGTTTTTTTCCCCCATTAATGCCCGCATGCATTTTCAATTATCCAAAAAGTATTATAATATACATATGACTTTATTTTTGAATTGGGTGAACAAGTATTAACAAATGAATTGTGATTATGCTGATTTTTAAGTGAATTAGCTAAAATTTTGTACAGACAAACAAACTATGTGCAATAAGGTCTAATGAAAATTTATTTTTAAAATGTATAATATACAAATATATAGAAAATTGTTTTCGATAATAATTTGTGCGTTTTCTTCTATATTACGGAAGGATAAATGTTGTGCCCAAATACAATTTTTTTTTTCTGAAAATTTTTTTCCTATATGTGTGTATATAATTTGTTTTAGATACGTATTTCCTTATGCGAATTTTAAATTGTAGTTTACATATTGTTTGTATCTCTAAACAAATAAGTACATATAAATACTTTCCTAACTCATTTGAAACGATGTAAATACCAATAGTACAAAAAATTCGTGCTCGAGCCAACAACAAATGTTGAAGTTGCGATTTATCATTGTGAGTATAAATTAAACTTGAATTTCCATTAAAAAAATACAATAAAATAAAAAAACATTTAAAGGCCACATAAAACTACAACACATACAAATGAAGTGTATGTACACATGAATCAAATGGTACACATGGCATACTATTATGTCGCATATGTTTGTGTTTGTCAATTTACAATCGGCTAAATTGGTTATAAATGCGTTATGTTGAAAGCGGCGCTATAAATTTTTGTAAATTTACAGATTTATTTAAATCGAAGACAAATTAACATTTAGGCAGCTACTTAAGTGAAAAGTTGGGATATAGTAAGGTTGAAGTTACACACGACTCAGATGCTTTGCAACACGTAATAAACTTAATAGAAGTATATAAAAGCCGAGATAGAAATTTCGTATTTCAAACACATTTGTATACATAAATAAGCATTTGAAAATTACATGTTTCTCTATAAACTACTTTATGGTTACTTTTTAAGTTTTTTTGTATGAAAAAACAAAATATTTAAACGCCAAAATAGCTGAAACTTCCTTTACAAACAATTTCAAATTTTGTACAAAGCCAGCAAAGTTCGAAAACCATTTAAAAAATAACATCTGAACATTTGTTACAAAAGCGCCTTCCATGGAATTCAATAGAAATCACTTTTACAACACACATAAATTATGCCAGACTAACGCTTTGTGAGTGACTACCTACGTAAATGTTAAACAACGTATACAACCCAATCCTCTTTAGTAATTTGAAAACTAGATTTTTCTTAAAAAAAAAATATAATAATGACCACAATTTGTTGGGCATTAATAAGCACACATTTCACACAAATATCTAACACAAACCTTTTCTTCCAATGAACTCAACAAACTGCAGAGGCTCTAGTGGCAATGGGTTATAACAGACAGGATATTGAAGTTTCACTCTCCCAGGTGCGATACGATGATGTCTTCGCTACTTATCTGTTATTGGGCAGAAAAAGCACAGATGTAAGTGTTAACTTTAACGAAACGAAAACACAAACATTATTTTTTTATAATTTTATTTAAACATATGCCAATTTACAGCCTGAAAGTGATGGTTCGCGTTCTGGTTCGTCACTATCGTTGCGTAATATGGGTGGAAATGATACGGGCGCTAATACGAATGCGTCCGCACAGAGTCCCACACATCGTGGTGTACACCGGAGTATTTCCGCTTCAAATACGAAACCAAGTCGACGTGCTTCATCTGGCGCTGAAACACTACGTAAGTGACTGATTTTGTTTTGTTGTTTTAAATCCTAGTCATAGTAGTTGCAATTAAATCATTGTAGTTGTAGCGCATTTACGAAAAATACGCTTTTGGAAATTTGCTATCGCTAAATCTGCGAACAAAAAAAAATTTAAAATTTTTGAATAAATTAAAAAAAGATTCATTTATAACAATTCGCTTGCATTTCAATTATTTTAACACTAGGTCTGTCCCTTAAGTCTCACTTTCCTTCTGCAGCGTTAAGTAATTCTTTCGTATTTCGGATTTAGCGTTAACAAATTTCAGAGCTGACTTTTCTACGCTTTGAATCTGGCTTTTATTCAAACAATATTTGGTTATTTGAAATACATAAATTAAAAAAAAAATTTATTTCAAAATCAACAAAATTTGCGCATAATTTCATACTTTATAAAATTAGTTTACGCTTATACATTTCAACTTATTTCAAATTTCGCAATTAATCATGCACTTTCTTCAAATATTGTACTCTCACTTGCAACGTAATCATACTTTATATCTCACTTGACAATACTCTTTGTATCGTATTATCCAGATTTCTCATAAATTGTTTTAAAGCAGCGCTACATACGCACAATTTGTATATATGCACACATGTGCATACATACGCACGTGCTATATGCAAATGAGGATAAAGTTTGTATAGTAAATTATTGTTTCTATTAATGCCCACATAGATATTTTCAAATCATCTAACACATTTTTTTTACCAAACAATGCAATTCATAATTTTATGATGTTTAGAAATCTTTCAACGTTTTATCGCAGGTGTTGGCCCAACTAATGCGGCAACAAATGCTGTAGCTACAGCTGCTCCTGGTGCTATAAATGCGGCGCCGTCCAACAACAATTACGGCGGAACTGGTTCTGGTTCATCCGCTGAGCGCTCTTCAATGTAAGTTATTTGAGTAATGTAAACAATTTCAAATAATATTCGCATATTTTACACATTTTTATGCATTATTCGACTTCTTTCGTTTTATTTCTTGCAGTAGTAGCAACTTTAAACGCCAAAACACAATTGATTCGGCCACAATAAAGGAAAATACTGCGCGGCTGGCAGTACAAAATCACAGACCCACATCAGCTACTCAAAAGCTTTTAACAACCGCGGATACAAGTAATTTCTGTTTGAATTTTATAGTTTAACTAAATTCTACGCCTGTTTCAACAATTTTGCAGCACTCAACAGCCCTGCGAAGCCGCGCACTTCAACAAAATACGACACATCAAATACTAATCGCACTACCGTGGGCACAAGCGGTATGATACCACGTCGTTCCACCACATTATATGAAAAGACTTCATCAACTGAAAAAACGAATGCATTGCCAGCGGAAACAAAGTAAGTGCTATGTTACGAACTCAAATGAAAACAATGATTTTCTGTCGAAGTTTTTTTTTAAACCCGATGTGTTTTTTATACTGCGCGTTAAAAAAAATCATTAATATAAAATTCATTTTTATAACCCTGCAAATGTCTGAGTACTTTGAAATTTGTTTGAAAAAAACAACACCCAACAGTGAGAGATTCCAATCAGTTTGGCTATTTAAGAAAATTTCAAAAATTAATATACAGGTATATAATGTAGATTATATAATTAAAAACAACATCAGTATATAGGTATTAGTGACATATCATTGATCATCTTGGACATATACAGTTTTGTTGGTAAATTTACACGGAGGCGACTACACCCTACACAATTGAGCCAGTATTTAAACGGGACATTGTAATATAGTTATTTGCAAATGCAAGTAAATGGAAATTCTATATATATATACATATATAAATGCATTCCAGATTTACAAAAACTCATCAGCTTTTGTACTATATAATTTTTCATATAAAAAACGCCATTTAATTTGTTTTTAGACACATTTTTCAGTTGTTGGGCATACACTTATGCGTGTAAATATATGTATATACACATAATTTTTCATCATATTATCGTAATTAAGTAAGCAGTTAATTCGCGTAATTATATTTTTGGGGAAATGTAAAATAATTTGATTTCAAATATTCTTTTCAAACCATCGTCTCTTGCATATTTTTACAAAATTATGTCTAAAAATACACATTTCTAATACTTTTTAAACTGTCACATTTTCCAAACTTGAGTGTCTTGTAATAGCAGCTTTTTGAAAAATTACCATCTTTTGTCGATTCGATTTTTCTGAAATTAATCTTTCTTGAAACGCACAATTAGTGGATCTGCCAACTCTACAGGAAAAGGCCATGTTAAAAGCGCCTCTGTCTCCAGCCCTGGCTCGACCGCTGAGGGAGGAGTCGCTGTTTCCAATGAAACACTCGGAACGAGGTATAAGACATAACACTTACAAAAACAAAAAACATAATAACCAACCATTTACACAATTTGCTTAGTATAGATTATTTGATTTCGTCTTATAGCTAAACACATTTAATTGCTATTGATTTCAACAATAACAGTACAAAAAAATTCAATGAGAACTCTATGTTGTGAGGCCAACTCAAACACCTGTTGAGTGAAGTTACATATTTTCAGTGCCTTTTCAACACTCGTACATTAGCGCGAGGTTATAACACTTCAATTCAAGAATTTCACTATTTTTTTTTGTTGTCAAAAATACATTTTTATATTAAAAATTTCAACTTGTTCACTCAGCATCTAAAATGTTCCATATGTTGTAATTCATCTATCTCTCTCTTATTGACAACTGCTGTTTTTAGTGTATTGACGAAAAACGAGTTAATGGCAACTCTAATTTTTGTTTATAAATATATATTTTCATATTTGCAATTTTATTTTTCTTATAACTAAGTATTTTCTTTTTTCTTGCTTCCCAACATTTTGTCTGGATTATACAATATCAACATTTAACGCGGCTGTACTTGAACTATGCGAATATACGCCATGTGCACGCTTCTTCAATGCTACTTCAATGCGGTGAGTGTAAAAATTCAAAGTTCTTAAAATTCAAATAATTAGTGAATGGTCGTATGTACTCAAAAGCTAAGCTCTGCACTGTATTTTGTTGTATATTAGTTTAGAGTAACGTTAATTATTTTAAATTATTTTTAATTACCATAAATGATTAGATAGTGCTAAAAAGTGCAAGGAAGGTCGTGGCATTAAGTTCGTGCTAAAGACTAGCGAAGGTTTGAGCGTGTAAAATTAAAATTTTCTTAATAAACAATTAATATTTTGGCGTTACTCCTGTAATGACAACATTCTTAAGCATTAAGTTTAGCAACACAGAAATTTTATATAATTTTAATGAAAATCTTCAAGTTGTTTAGCAACTAACAAATTGCATAAAGTTTTATTTTTACAAAAAATGTATTATATTTTTTACAATAACGCTATTTTTTAACACCTGTTTTTACTGTATTACTGATATTGGCGTATTTATATTTTTAGGCGTGTAATTTTTAAAGTAGCTTCGTTGAGTGTTAAAGTGCAATGTTCATAATTGGTATAAATATATTTATTTATTTTATTTTTGCATCGTTATGCTTTTATATTTATCTTTTTTCGGCTTAGTACTCTAAAAATATTTAGCTTTATGCATTTGCGCTAAGTTTTCTTCAACTCAATGCTGCTTCGGTTGCATTTTTTATTAATTGTAATCGAAAAAAAATCTTCGTTCAAGAATTGTAGCTCAAAGACCTGTGTATAATTTCATGAAGAACCGTTCAGTAGTTCTTGAGAAATCTTGCCAACCGACGGCGCACTTAGCCTAGCCAGCCTCGAGCCCACAAGTTCTCAAGGCTATATCTTCGAAACTATTACTCGGATCAACTTGAAAATTTAGCACAATATTCTAGGGGTTTTATAAAACTTAATAAAAAATTCTATTTTTCAAAAAAAATGTAACAGTACGGGAAAAAATACTTTTAAAGTAAAGAAAAAAGTAGTTTTTGTAAAATCATAATCGAATTTATTGAATAATTGTTTTATTTTATTTTATTTTCATTTATGCATACTCCATATCATTAGAACTTTCAACGCTTGTACATATGTATATAGAATTATATATCGAAAAATATTTTAAATTTTGATTTTGCATTCTACTAGACTGTTTCATAATTATAATGCTTGTTCATTGGCGTGATTATTATTTTTTTTTGGTAAGCATTTTATAAATATTAAGCTTGTTTATTGACTTTTTTTATAAAAAAATTATTTCAAAATTCCATTGCAAAATATGCCGAAATTTTTTTTTTACTAAAAAATATATTTTTTTTATAAACAATTAATTTCAAAATTCCATGCAAAAACATTTATTACATTTTTTGTATTTTAAGCAAAGTAAACTTATTATTATTATTTTTTATATTTATTAAGCTTGTTTTTTAGCTTATTATTTTTTAATTTTTCTTATAAACAATTAATTTCAAAATTCCATGCAAAAACATGACGAAATTTTTTATTAAATTTTATATATTTTAAGCAAATATGCCAATATTGTGGAAACTTCATGAAGTTTAGTCCATGGCAAACGTGTAACATTAGGTTATAGTACTAATCAATGTAAATATAAATATATACGTCAATTAGCTTAAGCTGCCAAACATTTAATGCAATCTTAATTATATATATGTATGTGCACTTTATTTAAAAATTTTAATTTCGTTGTTTTTTAATTTACGTTTTTTATTCTTATTTCTCTTACGCATGAAAACACATATTGGACATCGCTACGATCTCAAATCCAACATGAACTACCTATTTTGCTGCCTAACTGTTTGTTCGCTTACCGTTCCATCCTGTTCAATTGTGATTACAAATCAAATCAAAACAAAACTGACCACCACCACCACATGTACATGCCCATCTCGAATATTAAAAAATAAAATCAATAAAATAAAAAAATATATGTATATATACATATGGCAAATAATCCAACGCGCTTTGCTCCTACAACGATTTGTTTACATTTAATATATATAATCACATGTGTGTGTGTCTATTATGTGTACATCCTTGGACGCAATCAAATCATGCATTTAATATAAAAACAATACAAAAAAAAAAAAACAAATAGTTTCCTCAAACAACTTAGAATGACGTCGGCTGTTAAGTCTAGCAGGCATTTCCCCAGGAATGTGCCATTACGATCAACCTTTCATTCTGGTGAGTTGTCCCTTTTTAAATTTAGACTTTTTAATCTATGTAAAGCATACTGATCTTTTTTTATAATTATATAAATAAAGATATACATATTAAATAACGAAAATAAATCTAAAAAAATAATAGAAATTAGTAAGCTAAATTTTAATTTTTCACATTGGCTTCAATAAAAAAAAGCACCAACAATTCAAAATACATATTTTTTCAATATAAAATTAATGTTTTCTGTTCGAACACATGGTTTTCATAGTCAATGCACAGCCACTTTAGAACGTGTTGAACAAATTCTAACCATAGTTTATAGTGAAATTACGTATATCCATAGTATATACTACAATAATAATTTCGAAAATTTATATGTTTAGCTAAAGTATCTTAAAATTATGCAAACAAAAATTGGGGTGGTTTTTAAGAGTATTAAGAAAAAATATGATTAAATCTTTCTGCGGACTGCGGACACACTACTTAACCAAAATGTACGGACATGCTTTGTTTATTGAGTTACTAAAAGAAGCTTACAGCCAACGCGGCAAAAAAACGCTTTTCATCGCCTTTATAAAAACATACATCTTCATTACTGCAGCGCGGCGGTCGCTTACACACAACTCATGTTTTTCATATATTACAACTTGTTTAATTATACGCGTATTACTCATTGCGAAATCTTTTTATAGCTGTTACCGTTCATATATTAGCCAATTTGCATTGCAGGTATCGGCGCAGTAATCATATTTACATATAAATAATACGGCTTATGGCTTATTTTTATTACAAATGCGCAGCCGTTATTAAGTTGCCGCCTCAACTTATTTAATTGGTTCAATTTTAATTCGGAAATAAAATATTTTAAGCTTATGCGCTACTGCTCGCGCTGTTGTGTGGCCATTAACAAAATTCGTCATTTACCCGCAAACGATCTATGGAAAATAAAGGAGCGCTTCTTTTCATACACTGTCAAACATTACTGTTCACTTTTCCAATTCGTTTTCGTTAAGAAATTTCGTTTCTTAAGATAATTTATTTCAAAGCATGCCATTATAAATATTTTCATATAATTTTTCTTGCAGATATTTGTGTTGTGCTACTTAAAAATTTATTTATATTCGTTTTTCCAAGCACTTGAATACTCGACGTTAAGGATATTGAATTGAATTTCAGTGATTTAGCTAGTTAATAAGCATAAAAGTTAATTGCATAGGTATATAGGTCGCATTTGGAGGCGGTTTGCAGGTTTACAAGTCCTAATTAAGGTGTTATATCCACTTTTGAATTTTAATAATCGATTTCTTTTTCTCATGTGTATCAAGTGTACATATATTTGAGAATATTCTACGAAGTTGAACCGGCAAATAATTCTAGAGATATGAGCGTATTTATTTAGGGCACAATAAACTTTAGAACGCCGTGCAAAATCCTTATTTAAGCTCATTGCTGTGTGCGTATTTATTGAAGTGTTTAAATTAGTGTAATCGGCGTCAAAACTTTAAACTCGTTTTTCTCTCGAAATGCTACTTTGAGCATCGGCGAATGAAATATCTGATAATTGGCTGGGCTCGTTCGATTTCACACAACCTTCTAAGTTAAATTTGTCAAGTAATGATCGAGGGAATTAAATACAAAATAATTTCGATTTCTAAAGCCTAAGCCACCCTGAGTGCAAATTTTTTCACAAAAAGTGTAATTTTCTGCGAGCCGCCTATTTTCAAAAATATGTAAAAATTTGTACTAATTCTTCGATGTGTTTTTTTAATGTGAAATAATTTTAGCAGATACCTTTATGTTGTTGTTATTGTAGCGATCAAAATCTGCCAAGTTAACAGTCCTTGGTCGGATAAAAATACGGGTCCGTTCCGGTTACGTAGATCCGACTGTTGTGGGACCAGCTGCGTCACCGCCAGCCATATTTCTTTCGCAAGTCTTTCTGGAACTCGTCTAGGGGGTCAAGGGACTCCAACATTTTTTTCGATTATTAAAAGTACATTAAATTTTGTAAATGTAATTTTTTAATTATTTTATTAAGTAAAATGACACTTCAAAAAATTACTTTTTTCTGACTTGCAAGTGGATATCACCCCTTAACTTAGAAATTACTTGTCAGTATTTTTATACTCTCGCAACAAAGTTGCTAAGGAAAGTATTATAGTTTTGTTAGTTTTATTTTTATTTTTTTTAAGTAAATTTCTCTTTCTACGTTCAAGACTTTAGCCACAGCATAATATTTGTTGAAATTCGCGTTTTTTGGGGTTAATTGCCAATAGTAATATTCAAATATTGTAATAAACGGAATGTATTGTTGTTATGTATTTTATTTCATATACTCTTTAATTGTTACCATAAGGGAATTATATACATATATAACTATAGTAAAATTTAGTTAAAAGCTCAAATAAATGAACGCGCCTTCAGGCGTCTACATATTTGTCGTAAAATATTAAATTTATAACTGTCATTCTATTCTTTTCTACCATAATTTTCATTTTTCTCTGCTTTGCTTACATTGCCCATCTAATAATGAACGCTTTCCAATCGAATCATTTTACAGGTCAAACAAGGACTAGAAACAATGCTGCTATGGAGTACTCCGGAACGAGTGGTGCATCGGGCGACTCACCACATCCAGGCAGAATGAGTTTTTTCTCGAAACTGTCATCCCGATTCAGTAAACGGTAAGTAGCAAAAAGCAAAACAAACAAAAAGCTTTAAAGCTTTAAATAAATTGTTGAAAAAGAAATAGTATTTAATTTGAAAATTGCATTTTTCACCCATTCTCAAATTCACAAATTCTTAATTTTTGTTGTGTAAATATAAATTTTGTAATTATTTATCAAAAACGTTTTGAAAGAGATGCTAAAGCATTAAATTAAATATCGTTGCTAATGTTGGGGGCAAGCAGTAGTGCGCTCTTATAGTTTTTTTCAACTATGCTAACTACTTATAATTTTGAAGAGAAGCGAGTTGTTTTTTTCTATAGCATGCCATATAAAGTAAATAAATGCAAATCATACGAGGGAACAGTTCATTTGCTGTATAAATGTAATAAAGTAAACCCGCATACATTTTTCGAATGTCCCACGTACATCAACATTAACACAAACTAATTTTCTTTGCGACATGCTGTGTTACAAACATTACTAATTACAGTTCTCAATTCTGCCATGTTCAGCATTAATTCATTTCAAGAAATTTATATGCATATCATACTAATTTATAATGGTAAATACCTTCATCTACCTGGTTGCGGCAGCGTGCATTATACATGAAAAAATATTCATCGTGACATGGGTGCTGGTTGTTGTCATACTTTTAGAATTAGCTTGTTTTTTAATAGACTGTGCGACACTCCAGGACATTGTTAATAACAATAATGTCAATTTTTGCTCAATGCAAAAGTTACGGCTTATACATTTGCAGAGCGCTTGGCAGTTTTTCAACTACAAAATCGTAATGTGGCTTAATGCTATCCTAAAATATCATAAGCACGTCCAAAGTGCTGATGATGATTTTTAATAATAAAATCAGCTATTTTATATACAAGTTCAGAAAGTAGAAGGCTTCTGCGATTACATATGATTAAATTGGACGTGAAAATGGAAGTCTTCTGAGATCACATATGCATAAATTTAGCTTGGACTGACAACATTTTCGCGAATTTAAATATAAATCTTTATTACCGCCTTTAAAACATGCTGCTTTTAAGCCTATACATTATGGTAACACGTAATCAAATTTTCTATACACTTGTTATATGACTCGGCTGGTGTGACCTTCCATTCCTTCAGCGATATTTTTTTTCGACTCGCTTTTGGTGCGCCATGCGCCAGTTTGTTTTACATTTCCACGTCATATTTATAAGCCAACGTCTCGTGACCATTAATTTTGCTTTTAATGGATATACACGGTCCTCATATACGTTGTGAAGCATCTCGTTTATGTTCTCTACTCGACGTCAAGTCTTTTGGTATCTGTCTAGTATTGGCACGCTTCATACCCAAAACTTATGCATCCATAAGTGAAATGGAGATCCTCTGCCATCTCTCTGATGTCAACACAACGATTTTCAAGCAGAGTTTCGAAACAGTTAAATGTTATCGCCATTAACGTTGGATATTCGCATGAAACAAGTTTTCGTTAACTTCTCGACCTTACTGAACACTTTGTGCCAGCCAAATTCCTTTGTTCGTAATAATTTATACTCCCAGAAACGCGTCTGCAACATTTCGAATAATTCCATAGCCGTGTTTTAATTGGAAACAAAAAATTTCAAACTAAATCGTTGCTCTTTTTTTGTTTTCTTTGTAAAAATCGCAGAACAACCTTTCTCGTCTTAAAAAATAGCGGCCAAACACACACAAATTGACATTTGGTGATAAAACTTCAAACGAACATAAAAATGGTGTACCAAGACTTTAACGAGTGTCACATATTTACTATTCTCCAATTATTATAGTAGCCGCTCACATAAAATTTCATTTAAAAAAATCACTTCAAATAAGGATGTATTAGTGTATGTACATGCATATTGGAAAATAATTAAGAAATATATAACTTTTGATTAACATAGTATTGTTACAGGCAAATGAAATAAATACACGAATTTTCGCATATGAGAAAATATAGTAAATAGGCTACAATTCAATCTAGTTGTGGGAAAGTGGTTAAGAAACATGAGTTCACAAAAACCTTCTAGAAAAATGTATTAAAGAGAAATTTCAAAAGCATATTTATTAAGTGCTTAAATTATTATTCGAAGTATACGAATGGAATTTAAGAAAAATCGTACTAAACAAATTTAAAAATCACTTTTAGAAAACAGTACACACATATTAGAAGGTTATAAAAGTCTCCAAAACATTTTCTGCTAATCATAATTTTTTCGTATAAAAAAGAAAAGTGTTTCTTTAGATAAAAAAAGTGACTTATTTTCATGAAGCCATTCACAATGGTAATTCACAAATATTTTTTTAACATTTAGCGTACATTATAAGTAGTTTTGTAGCAAAGTAGTCTTGAATATGGTTTTATGAACTTGTATGTAGTTCGAATACATTTTAGTCATATTTCAAAATATAGTAGCTTAGTAAAAATTTCGCTAGAAACTTAAAATCATGTTAATTAGAGTTAATTTTAGTGTGAATGTAGCGATACTTTTATTAAAAATGTTGGGCACACAAATTTCGACTCCGTCCTACCCAGTAAATATGTAGTATATTAACCAAAAGCGATAAGTAGCTATAGCGCAGCGTGTGAACTAGTCAAAAATAGTATTTTATGTCAGAATAGATCTCTTTAAGCATTTTTAATTATCGTAGCCGAGTTTGTTACTGCATTGAAGGGTAAAAACACAGTTGTGACGAAAATTTTCATGCTGAAAATGTTAATAAAATCTTCTAGCGGGTTTAAACACTTGACATACGTAAACATTCAATTTGTAATTTTTTGGTGCACCCTATAGATAACACGTTTCCCCCTGTTATGTTGTTATTATTTTTTATTTGTTATTTTGTTTTGCATGTATAAAATTTGTTTTCAAAGTTAGAGGTTTTTTGTTCTTACTAATCTTACAATTTTTATGATGCAGTGTGTGATATTAAATCGGTGGCGCTTGCGTGGTTAAACTTACTCGTCTTATTTTTTTTGGCAAATGGTTGAACACGAATGCCAAAAAGAAAATATATAATTAAATAAGCAACAACAAAATTTCGTATGAATCGCAGCTTTAATAGCTTTCACCAATAAAAAGCTTTCCATGCAACCTGTTATTTGCCATAGCGGTGCGATCTAAACAACATATACAGAGCTTGCAGCATTGCTTTCAGCAATAATCCTTGCCGCCATAATTTCTTGAAGATATCTTCTTAAATAAAAGAGTTTTTCATACAAGCACTTGATTTTGATCGCACAGGTTGTATGGCAGCTATAGTGGTCCGTTATCGGCGGTGCCGACAAATGAGAGAAAAGGACGTGTGTAAATTTCAGATCGATAACTCAAAAACTGAGGCACTAGTTCCTGTACGCTGTTATAAACTGGGCTGGCTATAACCGCGTAAGCGATGTCTACGCAATAAAGAAAATATTCCTGTATAAACAGACAGACGGGCATGTCTAAATCGACTCAGCTCGTCATTCTGCACATTTTTATATCTATATGCTTAGCAGGGTGTCCAATGTTTCCTTCTGTGTGTTAATATACCCTGTTCAACGTATAGAAATATTTTTATCAAGCAATAACGGATAACTAATGAAATTATACGCGCACGTCACTAATATTACTACTATTACACATTTGCATTTTTTATTACCAAAGCAGTTTGAATGTGTTATGCATGCCTTAATTAAACGATATAACTTTGCACTCGAAATTAATTGGCATGCCAGTCATCATGGAATTTTTTCAATATTTATATATTTTAAATAGCATTTTGTATAGGTGTGTCCTATGTACATACATATTTTTATGCAATTTTTTGTGCATTGAAGTGCTTTTTTGTTCAGCGCCACATATACGATAAATAAAATATGATATTTATTCACAAATAAATGCTGAAAATACCAAGAATGAGCGGGCAAACACAACTTAAATGGATAAAATAAAGCTATTTGCAAAGTAAAAAAAAAGAATATTATTAATAATTGTTCAGCAAGCGTAAAGCGTTTCGATTTGTGTTATTATGGAAAGTTTTATATGCGTCTGCAGAGATATTTCATTTGCCAAGTGACAATCCTTTTGTACAATGCCAGTAACGTTTACATACATATGTATATATACATATGAGTGTATGTAAATATTCAAATATTATTCAATGGTCATCATTTAAAAGCTATTGTAGCATTCAATTAACTAATATATATACGAATACATATACATACATACATATATACATACGATGTATGCTTTTATATACAAACTATATGCAGCTTTTTATGTAATTTGCCATCTTTGTGCGCGTCCAGACGAAAAGTTATAGAAATGTTTAGTAAATGGTCACATGCGTTACTACAAAAATACATACAGTATGTTTTGGAAAGAGCTAAAAGTGATGTACATACATACATACTACTTACATACCACATAACAGTTTAAATTAAAAAAAAAAAGTAAAAAAATAATTAAACTATACACATAATTACAGTTCAATTGGGGAGAGCAATAATGAAAAGAATTTTGAAATTAAAGTCCAGCTTTTTTACTACAGCATATGTATTCATACATATATAGGTGTATATATATATATATATACATATATATAGCTAAAAAATAAAATAAAATAACCTCTACTACATATTATGTTTGTTTAGTAAAGCATCTTTAAACAAAAATTTACTTCTCTCCTTCTATTTTTTATTCATTTTATATCGCACACGCTATATATATTTGTATTATTCGGTTTCATAAGAAGAATATCTAGTTGTTTTTGTCTTTTCGTTATTTATTTCTTTTCTATGTTCATTTGTAGTACTCTTCTTCAGTTGATTGAGATATTTAATGTTTTAGTATTTCTTGAAATATTACCAAACAATATTTTTTTAACAGTGAATAATTTCTTTTACTATTATTTTTTCTTTAATTTTAGGCCAAACCAGTAAATAACAAAAACAATGTTACGATTTAACGAATGCTAGTAGAAATTAAAACGAAAAATTTTACTCTTGAGTGAATGAAGGAGAGAAAACATTTCAAGTCTGCGGCAACGTTTGAAATGAGATATAATCAGTAAACGCAACATATTACGTTTGAATAATAAATAAATATACCACACACGTTTACTTTAAATTAATGTAAAGTAAACAAAGTTTGCAAACACAAACAAAGCAAAAAAACATTAAACATAAAATATTCATAAAAAAATAATAATTCTAACAATTAAGTAATGTCAATATTAATTTAATAACAAACAAACAAAAACAAAAAAAAACTTAAAAAATAATATAAATATTTTTTATATCACAACATTCTGTAGCAATAAGATCGCGCTGAAAGTTATATACATTTTAAATTAATAATTCTTTGTTGTCTTAAGTTAAAAATAGTAAACGCAATTGTGACCATTTAATTTCTATAGTTTTTTGTGCACTGTGTTATCAAAACTAAACTAACGTCGTGATCTTAAACAAAAAAAAATATAATAAATTACATTTAATATAATTACGTTTATTTAGAGCATGAAGATTGAAGTTAAGTAATGATGGAAATGAAAAATGCTGTTAAAAGTAATGAAGACATAAAATCCCGCTAAGTAAGGATATGTCTGTCGAACGATTTATATATACACGTTTTGTCAACTTACATATATACATAAATATATATATCTATATACCATATAGATCATATGATAATATAATTAAAATAAAGTGAAAACTATCAACATAAACACAACAAACAAGCAAACACACACTCACTTACTCACATTTGGCAAGTGGAAACAAAGACTTACAAAACTAAAAAAGAAAACGAACTGGTTGATGATTCTACTTCCTAATTGTTCTTATTATTTTCGTGGCTTGTTAAGTAGCAGCAGCAGAACAACAAAATTGTATATGTTGTGTGCAAAAACTCCTAAACAGTATATCGTACGATATGAATGAATATTTGTCAATACGTTAAGTAGTTAATAATATTTGTGTATGTGTTTTAAACAACCAATAGACGCAAATAAATCAATTTAGTAAACAATCTAACGAGTAACGAGTTTATATTTGTAATGGATGGACCTGTATTATAAAAAATACAAATTATACACAAACACACATGCACACACACGCCCACTACATTATCGTAAATAAAATTCATTGTATGTAATATAAAATTTTAGCTTAAGTATATGAGTATATATATAAATATAATATATATCCCGTTTGTGTAATAAAAATAAAAAAAATAATGTGTGACTATAATATTATTTTCAAATATATTAGTTTTCAAGATAAATAAAATCATGTATTTTGTAATTAATCTAGTACAGTGTTCACTAGTGCGCTACGCGTCATACGGCATGAAATGATACAGTTTTGTTCACTTTGGTTTTGACACATATGTATGTATGTAGTATGTACTATATTTATGTAGAATGTCCATTATTATAAACTGTATTATAAAATACAATTAATAAAGCATGCTACTTGTACATAATTTCCTTGATTCATTAATATTTAGATTTAGTAGAATACATAATGTTTATTAAAAAAAAAAATTATTACAAAAAAAATACACAACTAATAACGCTGCACACAAGGCATACATGTTACGTTAAATTCACACAAGTTGCCATAAAAAAAAATGCAAAAACAAACATAAAAAATTAAGCTTGCAATTCCATGCAGTAAAAAGTTGGTTTTTCGCGGTCGAACTCTGCGCTTAGAACGCACACTTTGAAGTTTCACAAACACTTGTTATGCCTTGCTGCCATCTTCTTATGAGCATTACAACATTTTTTTTTAAGTGTATAAAATTCATTTACATTTAGTTTACAAGAAATACAACTAAAATTATGATAAGCAGAAATTTGCGTTTGGAGATTTCAAATGTCAAATCATTTTCCACAATAGGTTACCTATGAAGATTAGGAAAAGTAATGGCAACGCTGCTATGTATGTTTTGTAGGAAAAGTCAAAGTATTCGCTAAGAACTACATACATACAATATATATAATAAAAATTGCAGTAAAGGAATTTGCTTTATGCTTATTTATGATAACCTGCGAACCTTTTATATTGCCTCCCCTAGTATCTCGGAAGCCTACAACTATAAAATTATTTTCAATTTTGCGTGTTTGACGTCAATTTTCAGCGCTTGCTGACAATTAAATACATATTTTTATTGTCGCTATCTTGTGCTCAATGTCCTTTTAGCTTACCAATTCATTTCCTTTAAATTTAGACCCAGCCTATTAACAACCCGCCCTAGTAATAAGCTTAAATTGTAGCCTTTCAATGCTTATGCCAAAAATATAGACACCAAAACAGGGTTATAAAACGCGCTAAACACTTAATTACGGGTAAAAAATTTGTTTTTGTTTTTATTTTAAATATCTGCAGCGCTTCAACAACTGAAGAATCAGCGAAGCCGCGCGTTTTGCGCTTTACATGGTCGATGAAAACCACGTCGCCGCTTATGCCCGATCAGATAATGCAGAAAATACGAGAAGTGCTCGATCAAAACAACTGTGACTACGAACAACGCGAAAGGTGAAGTCGTAAAAACTCGTGTTGAAATTCTTAAAATAATTTTTAACTGCTCTTATCCTCCAGGTTTGTGCTTTGGTGTGTACATGGCGATCCCAATACCGATTCATTGGTACAGTGGGAAATTGAAGTATGCAAATTGCCACGACTATCGCTCAATGGTGTGCGTTTCAAGCGCATTTCAGGTGATAAGAATATAATTTACTAGCAATTTTTAATATTTTATTTATTTCTTTTTTTTTTAATTCATTTTTTTTATTTTATTTGTTTTAACTCTTTTTATATATAAATTTGCAGGCACCAGCATAGGATTTAAAAATATTGCATCACGCATAGCATTTGACTTACGACTGTGACTCCACCAAACCAATACCGACGCGGCTGCCTTTGATTCTGATACTACAACAACAACCACCACACCTACACGCTGTCATCAACATACAACAACATCGACCAACAATCATACAACAACTATGAAAACATTTAACCTAGCCATCACCAGCAACATCATAAATGAAACGCTTACAAAAAATAAAGCAAAACCCGAATGTAGCAAAAATTGTGCAAATAGCATTTTTGGCAAAAAGAAATACAATTATTTGGATAATAATAAAAAACCAACGCTAACACTACCGCCAACTTCACCAACTGCTTCAAATACACAATGCGGTTGTTTGGCATTCGAATCCCTAGAAAATAAGACGCAGACGCTAAGTAAAACGAATCGGCGGAATTCGCCAACAAAGACGCCAACAAAAATTGGCAAAGACAAAAAATCAATAACGACCGAGAATATTGTTGGTTTGGCAATGGCAAAATGTTCGATAGAAACGTTGGAGAATTCGATCTCGCTTAAATCTGACATTGACACGAATGCACAAGAATCCTCACAATCACCGACTACAACAAAACCCGAAAAGTCTATTACCAAAGGTAACCACTTGATGAAGAAAACATTGGTAGTGGAAAAATTACGGAGTACCAATAGTGTAATTACACGAAAATTGTTTTCCACCAAGCGTGCGGTTACCTCAAATAGTAATAGCACTGACAAAACTAAAGAAACGCAGAAAATACCGGACTCAACGGATTTGGAAGATGATGATGACACAAATACCAATACAACTACAATAACTGCTACTGAAAAAGATAAAGTTAAAGAGGAAAGTCAAAGCATGATCACCTCACTGCTGCGTACAACAACGCTTTAAATTGTTTGTTGAATATCATATGCTTCAAATTTCGTCTTTAATACTTCTGAAATCTCTTAAAAATAATAATAATGTATTTATATTAAAACATAGCCCCAAATAATATAACCCTGTTTTTATATATGCCCTTTTCATGTTCAATAATTGTTATGATGCATACCCAACAAAACACACATACAATATACTATACAAAACATGTAGCTTATGTTATATAAATTTTTGTGTTAAAACCAAACATGTGGAAACCAGAACAAAACTAAAAACAAAAAAAAACTATAAGCAAATGTGCAGCGCCGCTTTTTCGTTGTTTATACATACTTATGTACGTTGATAATGCTTACACCTACCATTCAACTTTGCTGAGAGACGATTTTAAAGGCATATTTGCGCGTAATATATGTACGTGAATGCGTTTCAAATTGAAATTGTACAACTCAGATGAAATCGTTTTCGCCAAACATAATCAAAATATCCCATCGAAACCCTTTCGCACCAAAGTTGAAAAGAAATTATAAAATATTCCTCTATTTGTTTTGTTTTCTATTTCTATGTTAACCTTTGTCTATACGTTTCGCAAACTTTTATACAAGTATCTGTAATCGCTAAACAGTTTATAGTAAGTTTTAAATTAAAAAATGGCAATCATTTCTTTACGCATGTAAAGTCAATAGCTTTTTAAACAAACATATATAATAAAAAAATTACAATATTTTAACGTTTGAAAATTTAACTACAAATTCATTACTATTGATTGAGAACATTGACTCATAATCATAAACAGAATATAGTCGATGCAAGATTTACCATTTAACAATTGAGTTGTGTTTATTTGTAAAACAAAAAGTTGACTATCGAAACAAACATAACAAAAAATACAAAAATACTTCAAGTAAGACCGACGACCCCATTTTGACTTGTGATCATACATATATCATAGTTTTTATTATATTTTTCAACTACCTGCGAGCGATCGGAAAAATTGCAAATATTTATTTTATATTATGAAATTTTTTTATTAACTATAATTTTTATTTTATTTTTATTACAATTATTTTTTGTTGTATAATGCACTTTTATCCATTTAATAGTTCTGTACTGCAACGTGTGAAAATTTATAAACGTAAACAAAGTGAAAATACATTGGCTAAAGTGCCAACTACATAGTAGGTCATTGGCTAAAATTTCATGTGAGTTTACCCAAATTTCACTCTTTTTATGCCTTATATTATTTGTTGTCTACAAACATTTCGACGACAAACAAAAAATATTTTGTTGTTGCATTAAAGATATGAGTAAAGAAAAACATGAATTAGACAAACTACCATTTACACTTCCCGAACAAAAAGCACTATAAATTTGAGAAGAAAAATCATTTAGCCTATCACTTTATAATCTTGTATTCCATATGCATACGGAAATACAATAAAAGAATAAATAAAATAAAAACAAGTGTTCAAAACTTATTCGTAGAATGGAAGGATTGTGAAGGAAAATTTTTGGTCAAATTAGAAACTCTGAAAATAATTGAAATACAGCTACCGTTCCAATGGCAGTCGGGTCTAAATAACTAGAAGGGCCCCGATTTTTATCCGATCAGGAACTGTCAGCTCTACCATTCCTCGAAGTTCCGTCAAGAAGCTTCGAAATTAGTAAATTTCTCTAATGAAGTGCGGAACAATGGAACTGTAATAACGTGGAAGATAAGAAATATTACAGAATTTTACAACATTATTAGAGAAAATTTAATCGTTTATTGCAAGCAGGTGTGGGTTGTGTTTATTGACGGAATGTGAGTATACCAGTAAATCACGTCTACCGAAACTCCAATCCAGAATATCGCGAAACTAACACATACACACCATGCTATTAATATTGGCTGCGTAAAAAAGATATGATCGCTCGTACCCAGAAGCTTCGGTTAGAATTTTCAATTGAACCTGAAGAAACTCATATACATTTTAACATAAATCTCTGTCAGCTTTATTGGGTAAATAACCGGTGATTTAACCGATAGGTGGCTGCTGGCTATGTCTCATTGGTTTTGTTGTATTTCTTTTATTTCCTCATTCTAAATGCATACCACATTCTATTAGGCATGAGAAAATTTTATTTGGGTTATTAAACAGCTGTCCTTTTCTACATTTTTAGAGCATACGTATTAAAATTTAGCACATTTTTTAATGTGTGTTTTATTTACCAAATACTTTCTAAATACATTCCACAAATGCTTTGGTGCTGCTTTGTTCCACGCAACATTTAAATGAGTGTTAGTGGCACAAGGTATTTTCTGATTTTAATTATGATCTGGCAACCTTACACGGTATTATTTAATCGGCTGGGTTCTTCGGATATTTCAAGCACCAGATTAACACCGGTTATTCTCGCTGGGCGGTCATAAGTTAATAAAATTTTGTTTTAAGATTAGGAGTTAATAGTAAATAAAGTGGAAAATGAGTGCTTTGCGTTCACATTTTGGGAAATTGTAAATATATATTTTTATTACTGCTCATTTTGTGAATTGTGTCTACGTGAATGAAGCTATGAACGGTGTCGAGTGAAACGTGTGCATAGCGTGAAAAGAGCGATTTGAAAGGAAGAGAAAAGTGGAACACTGGCATAGTCCTAGATGTACATTGCTTAAAATAAAATATACTAATTACAACAGCACACAGTTTTTTATAACTTTCAATATAAGTTAAAAGTTACTTATTTCCAAAAAAACAAAAAAAAAATATCAAACAAGCAAAAAAATTAGGTGTGAATTTTGAGAGCGAGCGAACGAACAAGCAGCGTGCGAAAGCGTTAAGAGAGAAGGTGACAAAATATGATTGTGTGTATTGTGTGTATAGCAAAAGAAAAATATTTTATATATACATACAACGTTCAAGATTGATTCTACTGGGTTGAGTGGTGTTAAAATTATTACATTAGTATCTATATATACTTATATGTATATAATTTATATTTTTTCTTTTTCTCTATATGATAAAGGCTAATTTTGGTTTCATTCTACATGCCACATTCTTATATTTAGTAATGATTTTCCAAAAATCCAATTAATATTATCAACTACTTTATTGATTAGCCAATATTCACATTTATGTAAGAAAAGAATTTACTGTAAAAAGCAAATGCAAATAATTTCATTTTGATAAATTAATTAAGCAAAATCCAAACGAGTCGTTGATTGGAATGATTCTTAAAAATACACACTTCTTTGTGTATATAACATGTGTATGTATATTTGTATACCTCTTTTTTTTCTTTTTATCGCTTTATTAAAATATTTCTTCAAAATATGGAAATACTTTTTGAATGCAATTCCCAATGTTGTTTATTATATACTCTCTAGTTAATACAACTTTTAATTTAATAAAACACTTCCAGTGGAGAATGGTATGAAATTGACGTACTTTTATGTTGAAAATAATAAAAATTAAATCTTAATACAAATTAATTAAGAATATTATCATTTGTAATTTGAGACGTATTTTCAAAGTTGCTACATATAATATTTAATTTACAAAATTTTTTTAATTTGTTAAAAATTAAATATATACTATTTTCCTATTTATATTTATAATAATTTTATATTTTTTCGTGACAACAGTAATACATATAATGGATTTTGTACAAGTAGCCGAAGAAGAGGGTGAGGAACCCATAGAGCTTCCAGCAGAGGAGGATGGAACTTTACTTCTATCCACCTTGCAAGCTCAATTTCCTGGTTCATGTGGTCTAAAGTATCGCAATGAAGATACGAAGGCAGTGCGCGGTGTGCGTTCGAATGAGGGTCGCTTATATCCGCCATCTTCTGAAGACGGTTGGGGTTCAAGCGTATTTTTCTGTGTTTTCCCCAAAGGTAATTTTGTTATTTACCAAATATTATATTGATATCATTTTATATTTAATGTATGTTTATATTTACAGAAAACAAACGCAAAAGTGATGACAATTTGGAAAACTCCACCGCCAAAACTAAACGTATTGAAACTCGTTTACGTTGCACCGATTTAATTGTTTTAGGTTTACCTTGGAAAACCACGGAGGATAGTTTGCGCGAGTATTTTGAAAGTTATGGTGAAGTGTTAATGGCACAAGTAAAAAAGGATATGAAATCTGGTCAATCGAAAGGTTTTGGGTTTGTACGCTTTGGTTCGTACGAAGCTCAAATGCGTGTGCTCTCGTCTAGACATTTAATTGATGGACGTTGGTGTGAAGTAAAAGTACCAAATTCTAAAGTAAGTTTATAACTCCGATTAATACTAAAACATGAAAAATTAATTAAAATATTTTCCTCCTATTTCATAGGGTATGATGCATCAAGTGCCATGTAAAGTATTTGTTGGTAGATGTACTGAAGACCTAACCGCCGATGATTTGCGAGATTACTTTTCAAAATTCGGAGAAGTAACCGATGTTTTCATACCAAAACCTTTTCGTGCATTCAGTTTCGTAACATTTTTGGATCCTGAAGTTGCGCAATCTTTGTGTGGCGAGGACCACATTATTAAAGGTAATGCCGAGAAAATTTTACCATAAATAGTAATGTTGTATATATTGAGAAAAATGCCTGGATTTATTACAATTAATATATATATTTATTTATAGGTGTATCGGTACATGTTTCAAATGCAGCCCCAAAGTCGGAACAAAATCGAAACTCTGGTCATAACCAACAAAATTACTCGTACAATTCTCAAAGTAGCATCGGCAGCGGCCTACACATGTTACATCATCAAGGCCTTAATGCAAGTGGCAGCGCTGGTGGAGGCGGTGGCGGCGGCGGTGGTAGTAGCAATAACAGTTCTGGACGCAACGGCCATCAACGTTCGAGCAATTCGAATAATATGCTGAGTGATGGACCCATGTCGGGCAGTTCTAATAACGGTTCATATGGCATGAATGGTAATGGCTATGGTGGCAACAACAATGGATTTAATAGTGGCGGCAGTTTGGGCGGCAGCAGTAGCGGATTGATGGGAAATTCTGGCAACCGGTCAGATGGATCAATCACTCCATATAATCGTGGCAATGGAGGTAATTATATGAATAGTCGTTCAATGGGTCCTCAGCATAGTAGCAGTGGAAATATGGGTTGGAATAATCAAACCAATCGTGGTCATCTCGATATGCCCAATTTGCAAGCGTTAGGCATAAATCCACAAGGGCCAAATCCACCAAATCAAGGTCAAAATATGAATAACCCATTGGGTGTCGGCCTCAATTTGAACTCATTACCAATGAATCCTGCTATCGTGGCTGCTGCCTTGAATCAATGGAGTCTACTCGGCAATCAATTGCAGAATCAGTCGCAAGATCAACAGGTAAACATTGAGATACATGATTGTGAAGCTCACAATTTAAATAAATATAAGGTATCAAATCAGGGTGGAAATTTTTTGTCTTGGATGGCCCAAGCTAGTAACTCGGGAAATGGTGGAGGTTTAAATGCCAGTGGCAAAGGCAACAACTCAAATAATCCTAGTTCTAATGGAAGTGCAGGCATGGGCTCAGGATCCTGTAATGATACACAACAGGTCCTAAAACAACTACATACACACATTTAACTCATCTAAAATATTTTTTTCTCTTTTTAGAATGGCAGTACTAACTCGAGCAGCCAAGGATGGTCACGTCAAAACTCTGGTGGTGTATCGCAAGGCTCGGCTGATGTTAAACCGAAATTCATTTAAATTAAATTAAAGCAAAACATTAAAACTGAACAAAAATTATGTGAGAGCTAGCTACGTGTGTGTATGATGATAATTTTGACGCGATTTTTAAATTTTGACCGGTATTTCATTAAACATAAATAAATATGTAATCGTAAAATGGTTAAAATCATGCTTAACAGTAACAGTATATTGATCTGAATAAAGTTTTAACCTCTATTGTAGTGCAAAACCTGAAGAGTTTTATTTTTTGATATACATATTGTCGGGTCACTTAGAAGTAAGGTTTTATTTCAGTTGAAAAATGCTGATTTTGTTTTAGAATAAAATATTTATTCCCTAAATCGGACCATCTAGTATCTAGTTGTCATATATATAATCTGGACAATGGGAATCAGATGCTTGAAGGGAGAATTTTTTTTTTATTTTTGAAGGATATTATAGGTTCGGTGCAAGTGAAGTTAACATTTCTTGTTTCATTTCAAATATTAAAATTTAGAATTATGCATACATACATATGTATATTTTATTAAATTAATTTCAATAAAATTATTTTCTAAAATAAAAAAAAAAACAATATAATTTATATTTTGTGTATATTGATTCATTTTATTGCAGCAGTTAAATTTAACAATATTTTTTTATGATATAAAATTGCAATACAAAAATACAGCACTCGATATAATACACATACATAATTGCTTAACTTTGTTACTAAAATTTCAAACAAAAACAAGAACAAATATATATTTATCTATGCTTATGCGTCTTTAAACATTGACTGTATTAGTTACTGTCTTTAGAGCATAACAGCTGTTGTTACGTATTGACTGAGGTAATTTCTGTTTTGCAGTTACAGCAAAAGTCCACTAATAAAAATTATTACGAAAAATATACTTCTGACAGTAAGGCAATCGTTCATATTTTCTTCTCACAATTTATAAGGAAAGTGCAACATATAAAATTAATTGTGCTATGCAAATAGTATTTACAAGACAAATGCACAATATGTACTTATCACACGGTGTATGATTGTATTAAATTTATATTTGAAAAGTTGTAATATTTGGTATATGCGAATTAGTGTTAGTTAAATTTAATTTTGATTTCATTAATTTAAATTTAAGTAAATTTTTTTATTAGTATTTTTTGTTGTTCATTTTCTTTGTTCGTTTAGACAAATTTGCAAAAAAGAGTTCAAAATCTTTAACATATATACGTTTAGAGGGAGAGCATGTGGCGAATGAGATGTAAAGAGAGAGAATTAACTCCGTATATGTAAAGTTTGGGAAGCATTAGCAAAGACACTGGGCAGTTAGCATAGAAATATTCGACAAATGAGATTCATTGCTCAACATCAATCATCAATAGAAAAGGGTTAAATGTATGTTTTGTTGTAGATATTAGATAAGTTTTGGATAAGGTGTGTGTGTGTGTGTATATGTAGTTGGATTCGAGTTATGAGAGATTCATCGGCTATAATAATGCATAATAAGTAATTATGAAATTTATTTTATGAATATATAGTTTTTTCAATCCATTCGTCCATGCTGAATGTAGCCACATCTTTGTTTTCGGTGTCCCGCTGCTTGAATATATCTGCAACAGAAAAAATATATTTTGATTACATACAGCAAATTTATTTTTCTGCAAATAATGCCTTCACACACACATACCAATATAAGTTCTAATTTTGACTGCACACATAAGGAAATCATCGAATGAAATTTTACCATCGCGCGAACCATAACGATGTGCCAACGCATTGAGTATACGATTGTTGAGGTGATAACCGGCAGAGTTGAGCGCATCACGCAATTTAAAGCCATCAATGCGTCCGGTTTGTTCCGGATCGTAAAGCTTAAATACCGCTTTCCATTTTGCTATGTCGGTGAGTAGGGCTTCGAACTCCTCGAAGCCCAATTTACCCGACTGATCGACATCCATCATGGCAACCATGGAGCGGCAGACATCCTTAGAGAAACCATTACTACTCTCCTCCATTATGACTATAAGTAAAAAAGGTGAAAATAATCAAGAATATTACTTTGGTAATAAATTACATTTAAGCCGTTTCTCACCTGGTGGCAAACCCATATAACCGCCAGGCTTGGTTTGATTTGCATTTGAAGGATTTTGTTCGTTGCCCTCCGAAAAGATGCTCTCAAATGGTGTGCCCTTGCAAAATGGACCACAAATAAGCGCTAAAATATTGAGGCCACCACCCTCAGCCGGAGCGCCACCGCCAACGTCAGCGTTTTGCACATTATAATTGTATGGTGTATAGCTTGTACTCTTTGGCAAGTCTGTTTGGTGTCGGGCATGAAAATATGTAATGTTGAAATTATTAATTTTATTATTATTAATGTATTTATAATTATTTAACACAAAATTTGACATTACACAGCCACTTACCATCTTTCATTGAATGATCCAATATCCGTTTCAATTCCATCCAATCCACTTCCATGTCTGGACCGGCAATACTTTTGAAAAGTTTCAAAAGACTTTCATTATGTCCTTCGTTCGGTCTGGGATCCATTGGGTTTGGAAGATTTGGCAACACCTGCACAGTAACAGACAAGTTTTAGAAATATTTCGTTAAGATTTGACGAGCAAACAAACTAGAGAATAGTACTTAGAGGTTATAGCACAAAACTAAAGAAATTGCTAGATTATAGAAATATATAGATATACATATATGTATAAATATTAATATGTACGAGTACACAAATTCCATATATAAAAATATATTGGTATGCAGTTTAGGGGGGCTACTTGCGGATTTTCTACATAACATTGCTAATTTCTTTTACTGTATGCTTTTTTTATCACTCGAGACTAGAATGCTTCAATAAAAAATATATTATATAATATTTACTTAATGGATTATATTCACTTTTGAATTTCAAAAGATTATTATTTTTTGCGTAAATAATATATGTATGTACATATATATACTTAAAAATGTTCTCCGAAAATTTAAGGTTAATCTGGCAAATAGTTCCAGAGAAATGGGCGTAATGGAGATTATATACAGTTGGAATTTTCAAAAAATCCAAAATATGTGTAAAAATTTTTAGATCAATAAATTTAAAAGTTTTCGTAAAAAAAAAAACTGGATTTTTTTTATTTAGTGCAATCAATTTCTTTCTCGAAACGCTGTTGTCAGAGTCGGCGAGGAACATTTCTCTGAATCAGCTGGTCCGATCGGTTTGAACGATTTTCTTAGATATATTTGTCGCGTTTTCTTTTTTTTATCTGCAAGTGAATATGACCCCTTAAGACTTGAAAATTGTAATCTACTACTTTAAAATGAAATCAATAGTTAAGGAATAGTATTCTATTGGAGTGCTTTTTTAAGGTTTTCATAGCCTTGGTTGTAAGCTGTAGTTTTCTCTCATACATAAATTTATATTTACCTCGATGTCATCTTAACTTTTTAGTCACAACTGTCATGAACTACACCAACTAATCAGCAATAACCACTTTAACAACCACTTTTTGTTTATAAACACCATATAATTTGAAATTTTCAATATTTTTATTAATAAATTGTATTAATTTTAATTAAAAATTGCTGTAAGTATATTTATACGATAAATGATTTCAATGGCTAAGCGGTAAACGCAACTATTATGTAAGTGGAATTATGCAAAAAAAATGTTGAAATGAATTTGAAAGTTGTGCACTGAAATATATGAATATTACATATGTAACAGTTAAATATGCAGATAAAAATACAATTTGACTTATGGAGACAATGACCTCGAATGAACAACCATAATTTTTATTGTAGAATTAAATTCAATGAATGTTTTATCAGACCAAGGTAAATGAAAGTACTTTAAGCGATTTCTACACACTAGCCAAACCCTGAGCAAAAGCATTCCTATATGTATTTATGTAAATTGTAAGTAATTACATGCATGCATGTATGTGCAGCAGTTATATACAAGCATGAAGTATATATGTAAATACTTAAATTAACATTGTTACTAACCTTATCATCAGTCGGGCTTCCATATCCAACATGGTCGTCATTCTCTCTGGTGTATTAGTAGTATTGGAAGGATCAAAAGGGAAAGAGAAGAAAAAAGTTTGGTAAAAGAGTGCAGACCAAATGACAAACCCACAAAGGATTGTCAAGCACATCCATTCTGAATTATGTAGGTCTGTGACACACAGTTAAAGTATATGGAATGAGTAATTAGGTACAGTGAAAATGCACTTTAGCGGGCTAAGCGGCAGGAGTATGCCTCATGCACAACAGGTGGATATTCTTTAGATTCGTAGTATTATATGTACGTATATTTATTCGAAAAAGTTTATATAAAGCGTATAAAAGAATAAAAAAAAAAATATAAAAAAATTGTAAAAAAACGTAAAACAAATAAAAATAAAAAAAAATGGGTAGTCGATAAAGTCTTTTCGTATTTTCAATCAAACTGCAACTTATATTTTTTTTATTTAAATAAAATATGTACCATTTTGGTTACTACTTTTTGCCATTTTTCCTTTATTACATAAGTGTAAAACTTTTATCAGAGTAAATCGAAATTTCAAAATTTCCAGAACGGAAGCGAGCGAACTATAAATGTGCTAGACGAACTTACACGTCTCCGTAAACTTCACAAATTTCATTGGTGGCTTGCGTGGCATTCTTCCCTTTTTTATAAAAAAAAAAACGACTGCAACGAAATCTATTGACAAAATACGAAAAGACCGTTTCGACTACCCAATATTTATTCGAAAAAAGTTTAAATAAACTGTATTAAAAAAATTATAAAACAAATAAAAAAATATATAAAACAAAAAAAATATAATATATATTAAGGTTAGCAAACTAGGCCAAGTAGTCAAGAGCACTCAAAAATTACAAAAAAAAAAAAATAGAATTTAATATTTACAAACCGATACAAAAGAAGCATATTTTCGTTTAAAATAGCGCTGTTTCACTGTACTTATGATGATTATGAATGAGTTGCAAGAAAAAATAATAATTATATATAGATACATACTCCATGTTATTCTGAGTTTCCGAGAAAACACGAATAACGAATTCACCTTCCTCATTTGGATCAAAGGTTGATGGTACAATTAAGTAATGACCAGGTGGCAGCTTAAAACGTGCACAAACCTAATAATACAGATTAAAAATTTGTATTTTAAAATTTTTTTACTTCTTCGCCTTCATATTTATATAAATTGGTATACAGTAACTGAAATCACACTCACCTCACGGGTATTAATGAAATGTGGCGAACGTCCAACGGATGCACGATATTTAAAGAAATTCACACCCTGTGGACGCGTGTGTAAGTCATCTTCGGTTAGATGATAAATAGCAAAACCGATTGTCAAACATTCCATGCCCATATTACGCTTTGAACGACGATTTTTTTGCATCAGCGCCACAATGACCGTACACTTGCCATCATCATCATCTTCATCCGGATCAGCTAGTGTTATTACGTACTGTGGATTATGCCAAAAGGTGTCTAAAAAGTTACGACAACCACCAGCTGTTACACCTTGGGTCCATTCACCCTCAAACATAGACATTTCCCAACGTCGTTTACCACTATTTTGTTGCTCCTCGGTAAGCGAATCAGGTGATAAATTACAGATTTCAACACGATCGAAATGATTGAGGAAATCTTGAAATGACATCCAAAATTCACCATCACGATCAAATGTTAAACCGATTTCCTGTTTCTGATCTTCGGGTATATAACGCCATTCGGGTGAACTGTCACTCCACGGACCATTCCATTCGGCCTCATTACCCCAGGGATTACGCATACGTATCATTGGTATTTTACCTTGCCGATTGGGTACAGCAATATCGAGTAAACAAACTTTGGTTATAGAGTATGCGTGACCACGTATCAACCCTTGTGGCGTCTCAGCCTCCAAAACATTTGGATCCGGCTCTAATGAGCAACCCATTAAGGAGTTACGGTCGACAGCTTTATGTAAAATGTTGAATAGATTTGGTGGTGCCTCTTTTAAGTCATACCATTCCGTTACACCGCCGGTAAAATCTTCCATACCCTCACAAGTGGTGCCGCCCTTAAGCGCTTCATATGAGCCATGTAATCTGTGGGTGTGAAGTGAAAATTTACTTAAATATAAAAAATAACAGAGCTTGTTTCACGCACTTGGCATAGGCTTTCTCCAGCAGTGCACTCCAAAATTCGTTCTTCTCAGTGGAATGCATATACATCAATTCGCCACGATATGTCGGCAGACGATCGTCGACCACCACATCAATCCATTTACCATACTGCCAAAAGCAAAAATGAAAAATACCAGCATAGCTCTCCTCGAAGCTTTGATCTGGTGGCACAACGCGAAAGAATAGATTTGGATCCTGGGTTAGATTGGCAGTGGCGGCGAGCAACCAACAGTCGCCCAATTCGCCTTGCTGCACATCGAAACGCGAATAGCCTTCCACGAAGAATTGTGGATCATCAGCGATCTCCTGCATTTTTTATAATTGTTTTTATTGTGTGCACATATTTTTTTCATAACTGTACTTACATGCGGTCTCATCCATTCAATGTGTCGATCGGGTCGTTGTGAAAATAGAAGAGATTCGTTGTTGGCTGGAAACAGCGGATCCTCAAATAAGGAGCCATTAGCTAGGCACATGCTCCGAATGGACTCAAAGTCTTGGATATCTGCTTGTACCCGTGTACCACTGCCCTTTTCGCCAAGCTATCAAATATTTGTGAAATAATTTCTCATAAATCATAAACAACTAACCAACCCTTACTAAATATAGTGTGTTTTGTGTGCGTTTACAGCAAAAAAGGCATAACTAAAAAATTTACAAAAAAAAAGTTTCCTTTTGTGAACTAAAATAGGTTTTATAACGTGTAAAAATGTCTTTTTTCTGTGGTCGAAGGATAAGCGCTTGTTGAAGAGTCCTAGAACTGTAATTCAATGCGAACCAACTCCAGTTCAAACCGTCAAACTCCCAGGAGTGTTTCTTTTATGAAAAATACACTTCTCAAGCGAATCCAACAGCTTCTAAGAGGCGGCTTAAGTCCGTCATTAAATTAAATTTGAAGTAGCGCTAATATTACAGAAAAATACAAAAAATGTGTCTAATATTAGTTGCAGACACATCCACTCGACGCTGCCGAAAATACTCGAGAGAGAGATTTGCCATCTCATCAGCACAAACCGAATTGATAAACATATTTTCTAGATTACAGGGTTTGTTCGGAAAGTAAAAGAACTGATTTTCTTCCGCCGCGACTGTACTTCGAAGCGTGCACACACCGACTGAACTCGGTAGAAGGCGTTCCTAGCTAACAAAGGAGCATTTTCGTGCGACGTGTTTCTGTGAGTGGTGCAAGCCGAGAATGCAGCGTTCGTTAGAGCAGAGCTACGCGATTAAGCTCTGTGTGAAACTCAGTAAATCTGCGACAAAGACGTTTAAAATGATTAATCAGGCTTACCCAGATGTTTACTTTAGCAAGAAGTCAACATATTTTGGTTAATGTTTTGGGTATGAAGCCTACCAATTCTAGACTCGATACCCAAAATATTTGAATATTTTGCAATAACGACGTCGAGTAGAGGTCTCAAAGGACTTGCTTGACAAGATAGCTGAAGATTTTTTATTTAGTATTATAATACTGCTGACGAGACGAGGGTAAATGAATATAGCGTCGAAACTGTACAGCAATCTAATGAGTAGCGTGAGCGTCAATACTTTAGGACACATTTCTACAAGATTTCAGTTAGTTCGTACTTTGTAAATCAGCTGTCCATCGAAGGTACGCTTTCGCACCAACGGCGGTGGTTTCTTAACAGCTTCACTCAACTGCTTTTCACATTTCACATCACACGAGTCGAGTTGCACACTCTTACTATCCACACTGTCCGCATCAATCGGCGCTAAATTGTAGTAAAGTGCCTCGATACTTAAACTGCCGGTCAAGCAGGCAGTTCTACGCAATTTCGCCGCGTTTTCGGTGTCTCTTATATCCGCTTTGGTGCAAACATCGCTCTCCACTTGAAATACATAGGTATCGGCAGCTAAGGTGGAAGTGCGACTATAGTCACTTTCTTTCGTCAACATTGCTGACTTATAACTCGCTTTTGTCTGCCTACTCGAGGAGTACACGCGCTTGAATGACTAGCACGCGGACACCAGAAACGCTATCTAGGTCCTGTTTGCTGTTTTCAATGGACAATAGCCTGTGTCTAGACGTGATATGCGCATCGCAATCATTTAAATAATATTATGGATATTAAGGAGTGCTACGCAACTCATTTTATACCATATAGCTCATTTATACCGTGTGTGTGTGTGTGTACTGTTGGGAATGGAATGGCGCACCAATGAAGGGATAATTTAATGCTTTTTTAACTCAAATATGTCACGAATAACGGTTGTTAACGCATGATAGTTGACTAAATTAGGCTGAAAAATCTCTCTATTGGGAGAAAAATCGCATATCCATGTGGTAGGTGGCCCGTACAGAGGTACCGTTATAACATCATTTTTTTTACGGTACACTTAAAGCTCATACTGAATTAAATTTTATGCTAACATACGCTAATTTTGAGTATCATAGCACCTTGTTGTTGTTTAATTTGGCGCAAGCGTGAATGGGAGTGCGTACTAACATATCCTTCGAATGTGTGCGGAAAGCGGTACTTTCCATTTGCCTTATTATCACTTGCAGGCACTCCTTAAACTTAACACTATAACGGTATGCAGCAAACATATGTATGCTTAAATAGCTGTGTTTGCGCGTGTAGAATGTGACAAGGCAGTGGCGTAGGCCTTGAAGTTTGTCCTAGCAAGGTTTTACATTTTTTATAGTTGGAATGTTTGTAAAACTCAATTGGTTTTTTATATATAGCATATAGCAGATGTACGAACTGACCGCTCAACTTCAATTTTTATATGGACAACTTTTTTATGTGACAAGATATCTTACGTACTGTTCAAGTAGCTCTGAATACATTGTTTAGATCGCACACTTAAACCACATAGCTGCCATACAAACTGAACGATTAAAATCAGGATAGAAATCCTTCAAAAATCGTTTATCCTATAAGAAATGCAACCGCTACCGCATAATTAGCTTCGGTATAGCCGAAGTTTGGTGGAATTTAGTGAATTTTCTACAAGAACTTTCGGCCGCGGCTCGATAGGCAGGGGTCATTTGCTACGCTTTATCTAGAAAAGAACATTTCAAATCACACTAACAGAACGCGGATGGCGCAAGGATACGCGATGCCCCAGTGGAACTTTCAACAATTATACAGACGGATCAAAAATGGTAGATGGAGTGGACACCGGGATCTATTGCGCGAAGCTAAATCTTAGGTGACCCTTCAAGCTCCCGGAATATTGTAGTATACTTCAGGTAGAAGTCTTTGATGTCAGGATACTCGCTAAAATAAAATAAATTACGTTAAAAATATCAATATATACGTCGAAAACCAAGCGGCAATTAAAGCAATAATTTTACATCGACTTTCATCAGGGAATGCCCTTAGCAGCAGGGAGGTTGTAGATAAAGTGGCTGTATACTATATATATACTGGGTTCGAGGGCCACAAGGGCGTTCCGGTAAATGAAATATCTGATGAGATAGTCAAGAGTGACATTCGCTTTACTAACGAAGTAGCTCTAAAAATATGCAAGCCAACGAAATTTCTGAAAGGGCTGACAGACGGATCGGCGTGAGATGGAATGCCTTAGGGGCCTCCAGGATCACCAAGATCATATGCAACAGAACGGAAGAAAAACATGCAAGTTTTCTACTCTCACGGTCTCGAAAAGACTGCAGGAAGTTTGTTGATTCAGTCACAGGTTACGACTTAGTGACATCACAGGTGAACCGTATGTGCATTATTAACGATGATTCATGTAGAAAGCGCAGGGAAAGAGCATATGAGAGACACTGGAACACCTTCTCTGCTTATGTCTAGCCTTATCCAGAACTTGGTTCAGATATCTAGGAGCTTCATAGTTCAAAGGACTGGAGGATGTATCAGAATTAGATATCAAGTTCCCATTAATCAACGCAAAACGCGTTGACGTGCTGTACGACGTAAAATTACTGTTATTTTCCTAAGTGTGGCTCTTTATTAGCGCTACAGACCCCTTAAGACATTTTAACTTTACAGCTATGTGGT